>NW_026645621.1:0-309464 GCF_949987535.1 Balaenoptera acutorostrata
CGACAGCTTAAAAGGTGTAACATCCTTCAACCACATATCCAATATACTTATATTGCATGTGAATGTTATTAATGACATTATTAATAAGACAATGTATTAACCTCTGAAGGTAATATACTCTTTGTTAGATTACAGTGTTCATTTATTGATCAGTTGTTATCATGAGAGGTAAGGGGGTAGGGTCCATACACCACTGTTTTAGAACATGGATGAGATTATTTCTTTGCTACTCCATTCTGTCCTTTAGAATGATAAAAAATCAGGTCTCTGGGAATTTTAGAAAGTATTTCTTTCTACATACTGTTTTCTTCTTTCCTTTTTTTTTTTTTCTCCTGAGTTTGCAAGACTTAAATTGCATCAGCCAAATAGTTGCTGTTATAAGATGTTATAAGGGAGTGGTGTTTTTGTTTTGTTTTGTTTTGATGGTTAGCATTTTTTAGCAATATAGTATTTTTTAATCATTTAAACAATCTTTATTAATATTGGAGTATAGTTGATTAACAGTGTTGTGTGAGTTTCAGGTATACAGCAAAGTGATTCAGTTATACATGTATCTATTCTTTTTCAAATTCTTTTCCCATTTAGGTTATTACAGAATATTGAGCATAGTTCCCTGTGCTATACAGCAGGTCTTTGTAGGTTGTCTATTTTAAACATAGCAGTGTGTACATGTTAATCCCAAACTCCCAATCTGTTACCGCCCTCAACCTTCCCTGCTGGTAACCATAAAGTCAATCTCTAAGTCTGTGAGTCTCTTTCTGTTTTGTAACTAAGTTCATTTGTATCATTTTTTTAGATTCTGCATACAAGCAATATCATATGATATTTGCCTTTATCTGTCTGGCTTACTTCACTTAGTATGAGAATCTCTAGGTCCATCCATATTGCTGCAAATGCCATTTTTTCATTCTTTTTAAAGGCTGAGTAATATTCCATTGTATATATGTACCACGTCTTCTTTATCCATTCATCTGTCAATGGACATTTAGGATGCTTCCATGTCTTGGCTAGTGTAGGCAGCACTGCAGTGAACATTGGGGTGCATGTATCCTTTCGAATCAGGTTTTTCTCTGGATATATGCCCAGGAGTGGGATTGCTGGATCATATGGTAGCTCTATTTTTAGCTTTTTTAAGGAACCTCCATACTGTTCTCCATAGCAGCTGTACCAATTTACATTCCCACCAACAGTGTAGGAAGTTTCCCTATTCTCCACACCCTCACCAGCATTTACTGTTTGTAGGCTTTTTGATGATGGCAATTCTGACTGGTGTGAGGTGATATCTTTGTTGTTTTGATTGGCATTTCTCTAATAATTAGTGATGTTGAGCATCTTTTCATGTGCCTCTTGGCCATCTGTATGTCTTCTTTGGAGAAGTGTCTATTTAGGTCTTCTGCCCATTTTTTGATTCGGTTGTTTGTTTTTTGGATATTGAGCCACAGATCTTTAAGCCATTTAGGTCTTTATGTTTGCATATGGTGTTAAAGAATGTTCTAGTTTCATTCTTTTACATGTAGCTGCCCAGTTTCCCCAGCACCATTTATTGAAGAGACTTGTCTTTTTTCCATTGTATAGTCTTGCCTCCTTTGTTGGAGATTAATTGACCATAGGTGCATGAGTTTATTTCAGGGCTTTCTATCCTGTTCCATTGATCCATATTTCTGTTTTTGTGCCATTACTATACTGTTAT
Source organism: Balaenoptera acutorostrata (assembly GCF_949987535.1). Lineage (NCBI taxonomy): Eukaryota > Metazoa > Chordata > Mammalia > Artiodactyla > Balaenopteridae > Balaenoptera > Balaenoptera acutorostrata. Next base: position 1,691 of record NW_026645621.1, read on the forward strand.
GATGACTGTAGATTTGTAGTATAGTCTGAAGTCAGGGAGCCTAATTCCTCCAGCTCCGTTTTTCTTTCTCAAGATTGCTTTGGCTATTGGGGGTCTTTTGTGTCTCCATACAAATTTTAAGATTTTTTGTTCTAGTTCTGTGAAAAATGCCATTGGTAATTTGATAGGGATTGCACTGAATCTGTAGATTGCCTTGGGTAGTATAGTCATTTTGAGAATATTGATTCTTCCAATCTAAGAACATGGTATATCTTTCCATCTTTTTTGTGTCATCTTTGATTTCTTTTATCAGGGGCTTACAGTTTTTGAAGTACAGGACTTTTGTCTCCTTAGGTAGGTATTTTATTCTTTTTGATGTGATGGTAAATGGGATTGTTTCTTTAATTTCTCTTTCTGATTTTTCATTGTTAGTGTATAGAAATACATCAGATTTCTGTGTATTAATTTTGTATCCTGCAACTTTACCGAATTCATTGATGAGCTCTAATAGTTTTCTGGCAGCATGTTTAGGATTCTCTATGTATAGTATCATGTCATCTGCAAACAGTGACAGTTTTACATCCTTTTCCAATTTGGATTCCTTTTACTTCTTTTTCTTCTCTGATTGCCATGGCTAGGACTTCCAAACTATGTTCAATAAAATTGTCGAGAGTGGATATCCTTGTCTTGTTCCTGATCTTAGAGGAAATGCTTTCAGCTTTTTTACCATTGAGCTGTAGGTTTGTCATATATGGCCTTTATTATGTTGACGTATGTTCCCTCTATGCCCACTTTCTGGAAAGTTTTTACCATAAATGTGTGTAGAATTTTGTCAAAAGCTTTTCTGCATCTATTGAGATGATCATATGGTTTTTATTCTTCAATTTGTTGATGGGGTTTATCACCCTGATTTGCAGATATTGAAAAATCCTTGCATCCCTGGGATAAATCCCACTTGATCATGGTGTATGATCCTTTTAATGTATTGCTGGATTCAGTTTGCTAGTATTTTGTTAAGGATTTTTGTGTCTAATGGCCTGTAATTTTCTTTTTTTGTGATATCTTTGGTTTTGATATCAGGGTGATGGTGGCCTCATAGAATGAGTTTGGGAGTGTTCCTTCCTCTGCGAGTTTCTGGAATAGTTTCAGAATGATAGGTGTTAACTCTTCTTTAAATGTTTGATAGAATTTGCCTGTGAACCTACCTGGTCCTGGACTTCTGTTTGTTGGGAGTTTTTTTGTTTTTTTGGCTACATTTGGTCTTTGTTGCTGCACGTGGGCTTTCTCTAGTTGTGGCGAGCGGGGATACTCTTCGTGGCGGCGTGTGGGCTTCTCCTTATGGTGGCTTCTCTTGTTGTGGAGCATGGGCTCTAGGCACGTGGGCTCAGTAGTTGTGGCTCATGGGCTGTAGAGTGCAGGCTCAGTAGTTATGGCGCACGGGCTTAGCTGTCCCGTGGCATGTGGGATCTTCCCAGACCAGGGATCGAACCCACGTCCTCTGCACTGGCAGGTGGATTCTTAACTACTGTACCACCAGGGAAGTCCTTGTTGGGAGGTTTTTAATCACAGTTTCAAATTCAGTACTTTTGACTGGTGTGTTCATATTTTCTGTTTCTTCCTGGTTCAGTCTTGGGAGATTGTATCTTTCTAAAAATTTGTCCATTTCTTCTAGGTTTTCCATTTTATTGGCATATATTTGCTTGTAGTAGTCTCTTATGATCATTTGTATTTCTGTGGTGTCCACTGTAACTTCTCCTTTTTCATTTCTAATTTTATTGATTTGAACCCTCTCCCTCTTTTTCTTGATGAGTCTGGCTAAAGGTTTATCAATTTTGTTTATCTTCTCAAAGAACCAGCTTTTAGTTTTATTGATCTTAGCTATTGTTTTCTTTGTCTCTATTTCACTTATTTCTGCTCTGATTTTTATGATTTCTTTCCTTCTACTAACTTTGGGTTTTGTTTGTTCTTCTTTCTCTAGTTGCTTTAAGTGTAAGGTTTGGTTATTTATTTGTGATTTTTTGTGTTTCCTGAGGTACAATTACATTGCTATAAACTTCTCTCTTCGAACTTCTTTTGCTGTGTCCCATAGGTTTTGGATTCATCCTTTCGTTTTCATGTGTCTCTAGGTATTTTTTGATTTCCTCTTTGATATCTTCAATAATCCATTGGTTGTTTAGTAGCATATTGTTTAGCCTCCACGTGTTTGTGATTTTTACAGTCTTTTTTTCTTGTAGTTGATTTCTAATCTCATAGCATTGTGGCCTGAGAAGATGCTTGATCTGATTTCAGTTTTCTTAAATGTACCAAGGCTCGCTTTATGGCTCAGCATGTGATCAGTCCTGGAGAATATTCCATGTGCACTTGAGAAGAATGTGTATTCTGCTGCTTTTGGATGGAATGCTCTATAAATATCAATTAAGTCCATCTGGTTTAATGTGTCATTTAAGGCCTGTGTTTCCTTACTGATTTTCTGTCTGGATGATCTGTCCATTGATGAAAATGGGGTGTTAAAGTCCCCCACTGCATATTATTGTGTTACTGTTGATTTCTCCTTTTATGGCGGTTAGTATTTGCCTTATATATTGAGGTGTTCCAATGTTGGGTGCATATATATTAACAATTGTTACATCTTCTTCTTGGATTGATCCCTCGATCATTATGTAGTGTCCTTCTTTGTCTCTTACATTAGTCTTTATTTTAAAGTCTATTTTGTCTGATATGAGTATTGCTACTCCAGCTTTCTTTTGGTTTCCATCTCCATGGAATACCTTTTTCCATCCCCTCACTTTCAGTCTGTATGTGTCCCTAGATCTGAAGTGGGTCTCTTCTAGACAGCATATATACAGGTCTTGCTTTTTTATCCATTCAGCCAGTCTATGTCTTTTGGTTGGAGCATTTATTTTTAATTTTTTTTTTAAAGTATTAAAGAAAATAACGTTCCTTAAAATTTTTTTTAATACATTTATTTATTTATTTACTTATTTTTGGCTGTGTTGGGTCTTTGTTTCTGTGTGAGGGCTTTCTCTAGTTGCGGCAAGCGGGGGCCACTCTTCATCACGGTGTGCGGGCCTCTCACTGTTGCGTCCTCTCTTGTTGCAGAGCACAGGCTCCAGACGCGCAGGCTCAGTAGTTGTGGCACACGGGCCTAGTTGCTCCGTGGCATGTGGGATCTTCCCAGACCAGGGCTCGAACCCGTGTCCCCTGCATTGGCAGGCAGATTCTCAACCACTGCGCCACCAGGGAAGCCCCCATTATATAATATATACCACATCTTCTTCATCCATTCATCTGTTGATGTACACTTAGGTTGCTTCCATGTCTTGACTATTGTAAATAGTGCTGCTATGAACATTGGGGTATATGTATCTTTTCGAATTAGAGTTTTTGTCTTTTCTGGATATATACCCAGGAGTGGGATTGCTGGATCATATGGTAGCTCTATTTTTAGTTTTTTAAAGAACCTCCATACTCTTCTCCATAATGGCTGTACCAATTTACATTCCCACCAACAGTGTAGGAGGGTTCCCTTTTCTCCACACCCTCTCCAACATTTATTATTTGTAGACTTTTTGATCATGGCCATTCTGACCGGTGTGAGGTGATACCTCATCGTAATTATGATTTGCATTTCTCTAACAATTAGGCATGTTGAGCATCTTTTCATGTCCCTATTGGCCATCTGTATGTCTTCTTTGGAAAAATGTCTACTTAGGTCTTCTGCCCATTTTTTGATTGGGTTGTTTGTTTTTTTGTTATTGAGTTGTATGAGTGTCTGTATATTTTGGAAATTAAGCCTCTGTTGGTCACATCATTTGCAAATATTTTCTCCCATTCCATAGGTTGTCTTTTCATTTTCTTTATTGTTTCTTTTGCTGTGCAAAGCTTTTAAATTTCATTACGTCCCATTTGTTTATTTTTGCTTTGATTTCTTTTGCCTTGAGAGAGACTTACCTAAGAAAACATTGGTATGATTTATTTCAGAAAATGTTTTGCCTATATTCTCTTCTACGAGTTTTATGGCGTCACATCTTATATTTAAGTCTTTAAGCCATTTCAAATTTAGTTTTGTGTATGGTGTGAGGGAGTGTTCTAACTTCATTGATTTACATGTGGCTGTCCAAGTTTCCCAGCACCACTTGCTGAAGAGAACTGTCTTTTCTCCATTGTATATTCTTGTCTCCTTTGTCAAAGATATAATTGACCATAGGTGTGTGGGTTTATTTCTGGGCTCTCTATTCTGCTCTCTATTGATTCATATGCCTGTTTGTGTGCCAGTACCAAACTTTTTTGACTACTGTAGCACTGCAGTATTGTGTGAAGTCTGGGAGGGTTATGGCTACACCTTTGTTCTTTTTCCTCAGGATTGCTTTGGCAATTCTGGGTCCTTTGTGGTTCCATATAAATTTTAGTATTATTTGTTATAATTCTGTGAAAAATGTCATGGGTAATATGACAGGGATCACATTAAATCTGTAGATTGCTCTGGGTAGTATGGACATTTTAATGATATTAATTCTTCCAATACAAGAGCCTGGGACACCTTTCCATTTCTTTGAATCACCTTCAGTTTCCTTAATCAATGTGTTATTGTTCTCAGCACATAAGTCTTTCACCTCCTTGGTCAGGTTTAGTCCTAGGTATTTTTTTTCTTTTTTGGATGCGACCTTAAATGGAATTTTTCTTTTACTTTCTCTTTCTGATATTTCATTGTTAATGTAAAGAAATGCAACGGATTTCTGTATGTTAATCTTGTACGCTGCTACCCTGCTTATTTGGTTTATCAGTTCTAATAGTTTTTGTGTGGAGTCTTTAGGGTTTTCTACATAAAGTATCATGTCATTTGCATATAATGACCATTTTACCTCTTCCCTTCCAATTTGGATACCTTTTATTTCTTTTTCTTGTCTGAATGGTGTGGCCAGGACTTCCGATACTGCATTGAATAGAAGTGGTGGCAGTGGGCATCCTTGTCTTGTGCCAGATTTTACAGGGAAGGCTTTCAGCTTTTCACTGTTGAGTATTATATTGGCTGTGGGTTTGTCATAAATAGCTTTTATTATGTTGAGTTATATTCCTCCTATACCGTTTTTGGTGAGTTTTTTTTTTTTTTACCATGAATGAATGTTGAATTTTATCAAATGCTTTTTCGGCATCCATTGACATGAACATGTGATTTCTGTCTTCTATTTTGTTGCTGTGGTGTTATCACAATGATTTGCGTATGTTGAACATCCTGAATCCGTTTTCAGTTAATTTTTGTGTATGGTGTAAGACAGTGGCTCAGTTTCATTCTTTTGCATGTGGTTGTCCAGTTTTCCCAACACCATGTACTGAAGAGACTATCCTTTTACCATTGTATATTCTTGGCTCCTTTGTCATAAATTGACCATATATACGTGGGTTTATTTCTGGGCTCTCTATTCTGTTCCATTGATCTATGTGTCTGTTTTTATGCCTATACGTTTTGATTACTATAGTTTTGTAACATAATTTCAGGTCAGGGAGTATGATGCCTCCAGCTTTGTTCCTTCTCAAGATTGCTTTGGCTATGGGTCTTCTCTGGTTCCATTCAAATTGCAGAATTGTGTGAGTTCTGTGAAAATGCCATTGGAATTTTGATAGGGATTGCACTGAATCTGTAGATTGCTTTGAATAGTATGGACATTTTAACAATATTAATACTTCCAATCCATGAGCATGAAATATCTTTCCACTTATTTGTTTCTTTAATTTATTTCATCAATGTCTTATAGTTTTCAGCATACAGGTCTTTCACCTTCTTGGTTAAATTTATTCCTAGATATTTTATTATTTTTGATGCAACTGTAAATGAATTGTTTTCTTAATTTCTCTGATAGTTTGATATTAGTGTATAGAAATGCAACAGATTGCTGTATCTTGATTTTGTATCCTGCAACTTTACCAAATTCATTTATTAATTCTAACAGTTTTCTGGTGGAGTCTTTAGGGTTTTCTATATATAGTAAATTATCATTTGCAAATAGTGACAGTTTTAATTCTTCCTTTCCAATTTGGATGCCTTTTATTTATTTTTCTTCCCTAATTGCTCTGGGTGAGACTTCCAATACTATGTCAAATAAAAGTGGCAAGATTCGGCATCCCTGTCTTGTTCCTGATCTTAAAGGAAATGCTTTCAATTTTTCATCATTGAGTATGATGTTAGCTGTGGTCTTATCATATACGGCCTATATTATGTTGAGGTATGTTCTCTTTATACACACTTTGTTGAGAGATGTTGAATTTTGTCAAATGCTTTTTCTGCATCTATTGAGATCATTGTATAATTTTTATCCTTCATTTTGTTAATGTAGTGTACCATAATGACTGATTTGCACATGTTGGACCATCCTTGCATCCCTGGAATAAATCCCACTTGATCATGGTGTATGATCCTTTTAATGTATTGTTGAACTTGATTTGCTAATATTACACTGAGGATTTTTACATTGATGTTCATCAGGGATACTGGCCTGTAATTTTCTTTCTTGCGGTGTTACTTGTCCAGTTTTGGTGCACCAGCTCTTTAAAGCTTCTTCCCAAAGCAAGTCTCATGGCCACACTTAACTTCAAGTGGGCAGAGAAGTATAATCTTATCATATGCCAAGGAGAGAAGATGAGAATATTTGTTAACAGCTCTAATCATTACTATACCTGAGAAGTCAGAGGAAACACAGCTCTGATTATTACTCTATATTACTTTTATTGCTTGACCACTTTACAAAGAGCATATGTTACTTTATCATTTAAAAACACATTCACATGTAGATTTCATATCTGTCCATAGATGAAGATTTATACTTTGGACTGTGGGGTGAAAACTGAGGAAATGCTACTGTCTGATTATAGTAACCTTAACTACAAGTTCAATTTTAAGTGTCGGTAATAAACTTGTTTAAAAGAGGTTGTATCAGCAGGGTTAATGTAATAAAGTAACATCAAATTCTACAAATGGCTTTTAGTTTTTCTATTAAGCTACACAGATTAGTCTAATAAACTGGCAATTATCCCTCTCCCCATTGGCCTCAAAAATGTGACGCTGTCTCTTTTAGTCCTCAGAATAAATATGTGTATGTGCGACCTGGGTATTATTAACTGCAATTTGTAAAAAAGGAAACTGAAGTGTGAGACACATAGCAGTTAATTCAATGGGCCATGATTTTCCCCCCAACACTTTATTTTAAAAATTCAAACAAATAGAATAGTTGAAAAAACTTCTCAGTGCATACTCAGAAAGCCAACACTTAGAATCTATATTTAACATTTTGCTACGTTTGCTTCATCACATTTATATTCATCTATCTATCATCTATTGATCTTATTTTTTATTCATTTCAAAGTAAGTTGCAGACAGCACTATCCTTCACCTCTAAACATCTTAATTAGATTTCGGTATTTATATTCTATATTTTAAAAGTTAAGTTATATATTAGAATGCACAAGTGTATACTTGCCTAAGTTCTAATAAATACATCCACCCATGTAACCAAAATCTCTATCAAGATATACAACAATTCCATTATCCCAGAAAGTTCCCTCACATTGGGCCTTGATTTGAACACAAGATCTCTAAAGTCTCTAAAGTCCACAGTCTTTCCCACAACACTATGCTACTTCTTTTACAAAGGCCCAATGTATAAATACATGAAGCAATAAGAATTCTATTTCTAACCTTCAATAATTAAGGTAGCTGAAATATGGAAATATGAAAAGTAGAAAATACTAGAGATTCCCTCCACTAAAGCCAGACAGCCTAGGTATTTAATATCTGTAGCACAATGACTGTACCACTTTCTGTTTACTAATTTCCACTGAATAAATACAAATCTCTACTTCCTTCCCCAAGAGTTAAAGAATGAATCAAGGAGGTATGGACATGACAATAACAACCATCTCATATGTTCATCTCTTATACCTTCAATTAAACTAATAATGCTTCAGGGCAAGACCATTTCTTAGGCTTGTAAGGCAAGCACTAGGTCAAGTGCTATATACACTTTAGTGATTACTATGAGAGGCAGGGAGGAACTGGAGAAAACACAAAACCTTTGGAATCAGCCAAATCTGGATTCAGATCTCTTCATATTTATTTAGCTATATAACCATGTACAAGTTAAACTTCTCTAAGCCTCAGTATATCATATGTAAAATGAGGCCTATATTTGGCCTTCCTATCAATGTCAGGTTTCTCAAATAGACGATCTACATGCAGACCCAGGCAAGAGAAGCCCCTACCCTGGACCTCAGGCTTTTGGGGGAATTTTATGTAACAGTTTGTTAATTTAACTTAGTATGTATATGGTATGTAGGTCTACATTTATATTTGCTCCAGATCCTGCAGATGTTACAAATGGGCCTGCCTGTATCTGCTACTAATAACCTAACATGTGTATTGCCATATTCACTTTCAAATATTACCCTATTTAGTCATACAACATTACCATGAGTTAGGTTTCATTAATCCCATTGTTCAGATAAAGAAACAGATGTGGTGAAGAAACCTACCCAGCGCCCTTATCTTCTATCACCATATCACTCTCTTCTTAACTCCCAAATAGCTGAGCTTCCTTCTCTAACATATTATCAATATTTCACTCTCCAAGACAATATGCCCCTAATCCCTAAATCTACTCCCTATTTTCCATGACCTGTCGGTAGCACCTGATACTGTTAATAATTTTTCCTTTCTTAAAACAACTTTCCCTTTGGTTTCTAAGGCTAGACTATTTCATTTCTTCTCTTAGCTTTTGCTCTCTTTCTCTCTCCTCTTGTTAGAGTTTTGGTGAAGAATGAATAAGATCATGTTTTTGGAGAGTGTCAGCATAAAGCATATATTCAATAAGAGGTAGGGTTTCTTTTTAACCTAAAAAGAATAGCTACCATTTTTAAGAATGGTGTCAATTACTCTACTAGGTGATACACACACATGCACACACACTATTCCATTTATCCTAAAAGCACCATAAAATTGAAGTTCAGATTGGCTGACAAATTAACCTGTATTAGAAACCTGGCTCCAACAATTCCTAGGTTTAGGATACTAAGTCACTTAACTTCCCTGAGCTTCTGCTTCCCCATCGTGTAATTTTATAATGTTCTTGTGAGAATTAAATGAAACACAGGATATAAAAACACAAAGTACATGGTACACAGTCAGTAAATGTTAAACTCCTTTCTCTTCTTGTTGCTACCAGGTGAATACATTAATTTTTTATCCTTCCCTTGTGTGCATTTCTAAAAACTAAGTCCTTGATCTCTTGACCTTCTTTCTTTACTCTATACCTACACTCTGTCACACTTGGGAGTCCAACTCCTCCAGAAAGATAGTTTTGAATTATCTGTGACCATTTCTAAGTGTGCAGGCCCACATCTCTAAGTTTTGCTACTACTTTCTGCTAGAGAATCCCACTGCATACCATCTCAAACTCCTCCTTTCCCTCACAAAGAATGGAAAGCAAAAGACTGGGAGTGGGTGACATAAAATGTTACACAGACAAAATTGATAGGATGCATGATAAAGAAGCTAATTTTATGGTTTCAAGCTTGCCTGAGAAAATTACAAAACTGGAGAAGATTCTCATAGATCATGTCTAAAGTTTTCTCCCCTTTTTCTCATTCTTCAGACATGAAACTCTAATCCTTCTATTTCCCTAACCCACAAAGCCAAAAATGTTCCCATTCCATTGAATTCCCTTACATTTAAATGCTCCATCCATCTAACACCTAATAATACTCTGTCTTCTATTACCAATTTTCTTACATTTACATCTTATCTTCCTAACTTTTCTGTAAGTTCTTTAAGGCCAATAACCATCTCTTATACTTTTCGTATTCTTCATAATGCTATTCGACTACTGCTATAAAGATATAGTCAAGAATTCAGAAATTATAAATTAAGATGTTTTCAGATCTTTTTCTGACATGGAAGGAAAACTTTTCAAGCCAAAAGCTGTGATCCACAAATAGAGAAGGTGTGACAAACAGGAAATTTTCTATTTCTCTCTCAAGGATTTTAGTTTTGGCTTTAAACAGAAAAAAAAATCCTTTAACATATATTTCCTTAGCCATGTGTTAATACTTTATAAATTATTTCCAGGAACTGTACAAGCTTTTCTTCAAAAACTACTTATACCAGCATACCTTGGAGATACTGCAGGTTCGGTTCCAGACCACCACAATAAAGCAAATATCGCAATAAAGAGAGTCACACAAATTTTTGGTTTCCCAGTGCATATAAAATTTATGTTTATACTATTACTGTAGTCTATTAAAGTGTTCAAAGGCATTACATCCTAAAAAAACAATATACATACCTTAATTAAAAATACTTTATTGCTAAAAAATGCTAATCATCATCTGAGCCTTCAGCAAGTCATTATGTTTTTACAATAGTAACAACAAAGGTCACTGATGACGGATCACCATAACAAATATAATAATAATGAAAAAGTTTGAAATATTTAAAGAATTGCCAGAATGTGACAGAGAGACATAAAGTGAGCAAATGCTGTTGGAAAAAAGACGCCGATAGACTTGCTCCATGCAAGATTGCCAAAAACCTTCAATTTGTAAAAAAACACAATATCTGAGAAGCACAGTAAAGCAAAGCACAGTAAAACGAGAAATGCCTGTATTTTCTAATACAGTTACTAGCCATTAATTTCTGTAGGAAAATAATTCCTAAAACTATAAGTCCCAAAAACCACACAATGTAGACTGATGTGCTATTTATTAAATATTAAATAATTTTAAAACTTTCAAAACCGAGATGATAAAAATACTTAGTCTAAAGTTTATTAAAAGAAATGGCTTTCTTCTTTGGTTGAATATATTTAATAACTGGGAAAATTTGATTAATTTTCTTTACGGTGATCAAAATAGAAGAACTGCAGGACAATAAAACTGATTTTGATTTGCTTATTTTACCTGAGTAGCTTTATCTTTCATGCATGAAGGGTAATGAACATGAGGATCTCGTGGCCACTGTCCTGTGAGATAAGGTCGTATCCAAAGAAGAGGTTCGCCTTATTGTACCAGAGGTTCGAACTTGATGAGATTTTGGCCTGTCCACTCTAAAAAAGTGAAAAAAGATTAGATTAGTCACTAATGAATAAAGTAAAACTTAAAATTATTTAACCTTCATAGTTTGTAAAATATCACTCTGTGAATTTTCCCTACAATATTTATTTACCCTAATAGCCCTCCTGCATGATGTGAGGAAATTTATAGACCCTCTCCCAGAGGAAAATACATTCACATATTAAACTTTGCACACACTTCCAGGGCTGTCACACCCTACAAAGCCCATCCATTTTAGAGACCTACTCTAAAACCTGTATATCATCTCCACTGCCATTACTTTAATTAAGACTTCATCATGTCTCAACTGCCAGTTTCCTAAATGCTATCTCTGCGTTCACCCTAACTAAATCTTACAGTGCTACCTCCCTCCACTGCTTAAAAAAATTTCCATGGTTATTCACTGCCTTTAACTTAAAGCCCATTATTTTTCACAATTCAGCTCCCATATACATCAATACTTGATGTCTTGCTACTCCTCCATAAACCCATGTTAACTACGAAATGCCATACAAACTAACTGCAATTTCCCAAATGTAAAACGCTCACTTCTCTGCCTCTATACCTTCTATTATCTCCTGCACCTAAAATGTTCTCCTTCCCTGTTCACTTGACAAAAACTTATCTTCAAGATCAGCTCAGGTGTCACACTGCCTCTGTGAAACCTTTCCCAATGCTCTTCTTTTCTCCATCTCTGTCCTTTTTAAAGATATACGCACTCTCCTCTGCTTGCGTGGAGCCCTAAATTTGTCTTTCTTCCCCAACTAGAGCATAAGTTTGGTCCCTACAGATTGAAAAGAACTTGATGCTCAATACTTATGAATTGATTCACAGCTACACAAAAATAACATGTATTAAGAATCTTATATTTTAATTCAGCTTCCTCATTTATGGATGAAGAATTTGAAGCCCAGAGGGATAAACTTAAATTGTCCAATGAAACAGAACTGCTACCAGGTGATAGAGGTAAAAAGGAACCAAGATCTCCAGACATTCTACACAGTTCAATCAATCTACAGTAATAATCTACTTCTCCTCTCCATATAGGTACCATGGGTACCTCTGCTGAAAATTAAAATGATCATACTGAACTCTTTAGTTTCATTACAAAGAAACTATACAGGATTTTTCATATATGCATCTCAATTAAGTTACTACTAATGTGCATTGAATAATCAAATCCAGTGGATTAGAAGCACCAAGGCTCAGTCTTACTCAGAGTTATATCTCACATCAAACAAAATGTCTTGCACATTACAGAGGGCCAAGAAACATTTGTTATTGAATACTGTCCTTTAACTACCCTTCTGAAACCAAAATACAAAATTGGGCTTTTTAAATCGGAAAACAAAAGAAAATGCAGCATACTGTGAACTATCATATTATTTACATACAGTCGTCCTCAGTTCTGTGGGGGACTGGTTCTAGGACCCTCACGGATACCAGAATCTGAGGAAGCTCAAGTCCCTTACATTTGGCCATCCACCTCTCCGGGTTCCACATCCTTGGACACAGAGGGCTGGAGGGCCAACTTTATCTTACAACTGCAGTTCTGATTTCTTCTTTGACCCAAGAGTGTTAGAGAAGATCTGAAAATTACAAAATTTCCTTCCTATCTTTATTACTTAGCTCTCATTTTATTTTGCCATAGGCAGAGAGTCTAGGACAATCTATTTCTACTCTTTGGAATCACCTGAAATTTTATTTGTGACCAAAAATCATGGTCAATTTTCATAAATATTTCATGAGTCATGGAGAACACATATTTTCTGTTTTCAGAATAGTTATTTTTCTTGTATAGCAGCTGAAATAAAAATATAGAATATAGTAATAATAAAATTATTATCTTTATCTGTCATAGACTTAGAGAACTACTCAAGTTTCAAAACTACTCTTGAGATATAACAATTCTCTTTATCTCTTGCAATTTTTATCATTTAAATTTAGTTCTGGGGAATTCCCTGGCCGTCCAGTGGTTAGGACTCTGCACTTCCACTACAGGGGGCATGGGTTCAATCCCTGATCATCGGGGAACTAAGATCCCGCAAGCTGCGCCGTGTGGCCCAATACAAGAAACAAACAAAAAAAAGTTTATAGAAATTTAGTTCTGTATAATTTGGTTACATATTGATTCATGACATCATCATTATGGCTTATATGCTTCACCATTGTAGTCTGTTCCATTTATTACTTTTAAGCTCTGTCAAATTGAACATTATCACCCCTTTATGCTTTCCTTCTATTATAATGTATCTGGTTTGCCTATTCTTTTATTTTCAATTTCTTTCAATCATGCTGTTTAGGTGCTACTCTTGTATACTGTATGTAATTAGGCTTTTTGAAAAAACTTTAGAGTATGTCTTCTCCTTATAAAAGGTATGTTCATCCCACTTATATTTATTGTTATAACAAACTTGATTAAACCTGTCATAACTTTTTTCTTCCTCTTATAAATGCTTCCTTGCTACTTGTTTTCTATGTTTTACTGTTTACTTCTTTTTCCCTTCTTACCTTTTCCCCTACCATAGGTAATTTAGAAGATATGCAGATTGTTTTTAGTTCTATTACTAGGAGTTACTTCTATTAATTCTTTTAAATATTTTTTCTGGCTATAAAAGCAATATGCACAAATTTTAGCAACTTCAGGAAACACGGAAAATTAACATGTCTCTCATAATCTGATTTATAATAATTTGTTTAAAACTTTTTAAAGTTACTTTACATTCCCTCCACCAAGAACAAAAAGACAAAAACAGTTTATCCCTTGAAAAAGAACATTTATAGCAATAAAAAAGGCCTACATAAAGGTCAGCCACAACCAGAAAATGAAAAGCCACTATATGCGAAATACTTGTGCCTGAACTTTAAACTGCTCCAAACTATTATGAAAGTTGTATGTAGTCTACTTATAGTTAGTAAAACTCCTGTTAAGTTGGTGAATACGGATCATTTTTATGTTTTATAATAAGTATATAAAGAATCTATAAACAAATCGCTTGACACATATAATATTCTAATCTGTACTTTTTTATTATATTGTTAATCACTGGACCTTTGTCTATCCCTTTCAAAGGATCCCATTTCTCCCCTTAGTGTCCATTCTCTCTGATTAGCTACTGTCAGAACTGTAGTCTTTAAGTTATTTTGACTGAGTACTCCTAATAGTAAATAGCTAAGTATGCAGCAATATGTGCAGTTATTTATTTATAAATGAGGTATATATTATATGACTAATATGTTATATATAGTGTAAACCTAAGTAGAAATTTGCACATGATATAAAAAATAAAAATATGTATAAAAAAATGGAAGTTACATTTTCTTCCTGTATCTCATAAGTGGGTGGCCTTACTTCAGTGTGAAGACCACTGGGATAAGGGACTTTAAATTGGGTGCTCCCAAGGCCCAAGGACCAGTGGCGGTCATCAGCTTGGACTCTGAAAACCTAGGCTCCAACATTTGGTGTAGAAACTTTCACCTTGGGCTGAGTATCAGAGGGGGACATTCTTACCAACGAGAGAGCCAAGAAACAGATTTGGCAACCTTTTTCTGGGACAGCGCGGACCAGAACTTCTGGTGTCATTAAATTTATGAGTTTTCTTGTATTGTCCCTTAACCAAAAGGAGCTTTTGTACTTTTAAATGTTGTATAAATGTGTTATGTTGGGTGAGAGCCTGAGGTTTTTGAACTGGAAACTTCCTGAAATTTATATCTCCATGTGGTTACCATAAAGATAATGTAATAAAAGGGAAAAATATGAATTGGGTGCTAAATTCAATCTACAGATTGGCCAGTTAGCTCTAAGTCTATGATATACCGCTATTGCTTAATTGTGTTAAGAATGTGTAAACAAGCATCACACATTACCAATACCAAAATAACAAAAATGGTCTGCCTCAAACAGAAAGAATAAGGTAGAACAACATGATATCAATATCCTGTTATAAATTCGCTCTACCAGGGACTTCCCTGGTGGCCTAGTGGGGGGGACTCTGCACTCCCAATGCGGGGGGCCTGGGTTCGATCCCTGGTCGGGGAACTAGATCCCACATGCATGCCGCAACTAAGAGCCCGCATGCCACAAATGGGAGCCCACATACCGCAATGAGGATCCCGTGTGCCGCAACTAAGACCCAGCACAGCCGAGATAAATAATAAATAAATAAAGAAATATTAAAAAAAAAATTCGCTCTACCAGTCATGATTTTTTAAAAAATTATAGTATATGAAGTAAATATACTTGAAAGGTTATATTTCAAACATATGCTTTAAAAGATTCTCACCATTGCTCACACAAGGAAAATTTCAAAGAAATGTAGTTGTTAGTAATTTCCACGTAAGTTATTTGAAGGGTGAAAATTCAAAATAACTTTAAAAATTGGCAAGGATAGTACTCTTCCAAGATATGATTAGCCATAATAACCCCACTTAACCAAATATCAGTAGGGCCTTTTTTACCAACGGATTCATCATAAGCAGTGCGATTCTACTTTAACTTATTAGATAAGTTATTAAATAAGACGACTTATTCCTATTATCCAAACTATCATGGCAATGAGTTAGATTTTAACTGCGTCAACATTTAAGCCTTGATTCTCCCAAATTTTTATTTATTTAATTTGTGGTATTATTGCCTACCAATTCAGGTTTTACAATTTAGTGCAACAATAAAAATCAACACTGGTTTTGCATTATAGTAGTCCCCTCTTATCCTCACTTTCACTTTCCACAGTCAACCATGGTCTGAAAATATTAAATGGAAAATTCCAGAAATAATTCATAAGTTTAAGATTGGGGGGCAGAGTCAAGATGGCGGACTAGGAGGACATGGGATTCACGTCTCCACACAACTAGGGCACCTACCAGGCACCGGTGAGGGACCACAGACACCTAAGGGGAGGGGAGAAACCCCCAGTGACCAGGTAGGACGTGGGGCATGGGGGGAGTGAGAGGGGGAGAAGTGGAGGTGGGATGGGACTGGCGCCCGTAACGGGTGGCTGCCGGAGGGGAAGGGATCCCACCCCCAAAGGGGGAAATTGGGGGACCACTGGGAGGGCAGAGGATCAAAAGGGAGCATGGCCAGTTCTCCCCTGCCCACTTGGGCCCCCAGGAGCCTGCTGAGATCCTGGTCCTGATCCTCTGCCCACGAAGGTCCCCTCCAGCTGCATGGGTCCTGAGGGAGTGGGAGGGAGGGAAGGGAAAGCAAAAGTAAAGGCCAGACCTACTGGACTCGAACCCCTGAGGGGTGGCTGGGGGAGGGGAGGAGTTCCTACACCCAGCAGGACACACCCATGGTTAGGGGTCCAGCAGGGACTGGGGAGACCCCGGGGGAGATGGGGAGTGGGGGCGTGGAGGAATGGAAGGGAACGCGGCCAGTGCTTTCCCTGTCCACTTAGGCACCAGACAGCCTGTTGGGCTCCTGGGCCTAATTCTCTGCCCTCAGTGCCTCCCTCCTGCTGCACAGAGACCAAGCCCCACCCCTACACCCCCACCCAGGGCCCTACCTCTACACTCAGAGAACCCCTCCAATGGGCTGGGCCTAAACTGCACCCACACACCCTCACCCACGGCCTTGCCTCCAAACCCCAGAACTCCACACTCTGAAGGCCCTCCTTTGGACGTGCTGCCTCTCCCCTTCTGTACATCCTAAGTAGAGGCCCTGCCCGACACTTGAACATCACCCGCCCAGGCCACGCCCCCAAGACCTTTTCTGGCTGCATGGGTACTAAGCCTAGGCCCTGCCCCACCATAACCCCCGCCACTGCCTACATTCCAACCCTGCCTAAACTCCGCCCCCCATAGCCAAGGCTTTTTTCTTTCCTTTTTTCCTGTTTTAGATTGGGGTTCTGTTTTACCCTGTTGATTACTTGTTCTTCATTCATTTATATGTTTATTTTTCTAATAAATCTTTTATTTTTCTAATTTTATTTTATTCTTTATAGTTTGTTATTGTTCTGCTCCTTTTGCCTTGTTCCCCCACCCCCCTTTTTTCTTTTTCTTTTTTCTGTTACAGTTTTATTTTACCTTGTTGCAGTTGTTTCAATTATATTATTATTTTTCCTAATATATTTTTGATCTTTCTAATTTTATTTTGTTTTTTATTCTTTGTTATTGTATTGCTCCTTTTCTTCTTCTTCTTTTTTTTTTTTTGCCGCACCACATGCCTTATGGGATCTGGTTCCCAGGCTACAGGTTGGGCCCGAGCTCCTGTGGTGGCAGCTCCAAGTCCAAACCGCTGGGCTAACAGAGAACCTCAGACCCCAGGGAATATAAATCGGAGTGAGGCCTCCCAGAGGTCCTCATCTCAGCACCAAGACCTGGCTTTATCCAACTGCCTGCAAACTCCAGTGCCAGATGCCTCAGGCCAAATAATCACTAAGACAGGAATAAAGTCCCACCCATCAAAGAAAAAAAAATGAAATGACAAAAAATATGTTACAAATGAAGAAGCAAGGTAAAAACCTACAAGACCAAATAAATGAAGGTGAAATAGGCAACCTACCTGAAAAAGAATTCAGAGTAATGATAGTAAAGACGATCCAAAATCTCGGAAACAGAATGGAGAAAATAAAAGAAACATTTAACAAGGATCTAGAAGAACTAAAGAGCAAACAAACAGTGATGAACAATACAATAACTGAAATTAAAAATACTCTAGAAGAAATCAATAGCAGAAGAACTAAGGCGGATAAGTGAGCTGGAAGATAAAATGATGGAAATAATTGCCAGGGAGCAGAATAAAGAAAAAAGAATGAAAGAATTGAGGACAGTCTCAGAGACCCCGGGGACAATATTAAACGCACCAATATTCGAATTATAGGGGTCCCAGGAGAAGAAGAGAAAAAGAAAGGGTTTGAGAAAATATTTGAAGAGATTATAGTTGAAAACTTCCCTAACATGGGAAAGGAAATAGTCAATCAAGTCCAGGAAGCGCAGAGAGTCCCATACAGGATAAACCCAAAGAGAAACATGCCGAGACACATATTAATCAAACTACCAAAAATTAAATACAAAGAAAAAATATTAAAAGCAGCAAGGGAAAGGCAACAAATAACATAAAAGGGAATCCTCATAAGGTTAACAGCTGATCTTTCAGCAGAAACTCTGCAAGCCAGAAGGGAGTGGCAGGACATATTTAAAGTGATGAAGGGGAAAAAAACCTACAACCAAGATTACTCTACCAGCAAGGATCTCATTCATATTCAATGGAGAAATCAAAAGCTTTACAGACAAGCAAAAGCTAAGAGAATTCAGCACCACCAAACTAGCTTTACAGCAAATGCTAAAGGAACTTCTCTAAGTGGGAAACACAAGAGAATAAAAAGACCCCCCAAAACAAACCCAAATCAATTAAGAAAATGGTAATAGGAACATACATATCGATAATCACCTTGAATGTAAGTGGATTAAATGCTCCAACCAAAAGACACAGACTGGCTGAATGGATACAAAAACAAGACTGTCTATATGCTGTCTACAAGAAACCCACTTCAGACCTAGGGACACATACAGACTGAAAGTGAGGGGATGGAAAAAGATATTCCATGCAAATGGAAATCACAAGAAAGCTGGAGCAGCAATACTCATATCAGATAAAAGAGACTTTAAAATAAAGACTGTTACAAGAGACAAGAAAGGACACTACCTAATGATCAATGGATCAATCCAAGAAGAAAACAAAACAATTGTAAATATTTATGCACCCAACGTAGGAGCACCTCAATATATAAGGCAAATGCAAATGGCTTTAAAAGGAGAAATCGACAGTAACACAATAATAGGGGACTTTAACACCCCACTTACACCAATAGATCATCCAGACGGAAAATAAATAAGGAAACAGAAGCTTTAAATGACACAAGAGACCACACAGACTTAATTGATATTGTTGGGACATTCCACCCCAAAGCAGAATACACTTTCTTCTCAAATGCACACGGCACGTTCTCCAGAATAGATCACATTTGGGGTCACAAATCAAACCTTGGAAAATTTAAGAAAATTGAAATTGTATCAAGCATCTTTTCCGACCACAACACTGTGAGATTAGAGATCTATTACAGTAAAAAAACCCCACAAATACATGGAGGCTAAACAGTGCGCTGCTAAATAACCCAAGAGATCACTGAAGAAATCGAAGAGGGAATCAAAAAGTACCTAGAAACAAATGACAACAAAAACATGACGATCCAAAACCTATGGGATGCAGCAAAAGCAGTTCTAAGAGGGAAGTTCATAGCAATATAAGCTCACCTCAGGAAACAAGAAAAATCTCAAATAAAACTTCTAACCTTACACTTAAAGCAACTAGAAAAAGAAGAACAAAGAAAACCCACAATTAGTAGAAGGAAAGAAATCATAAAGATCCGAGCAGAAATAAGTGAAATGGAAACAAACCAAACAATAGCAAAGATCAATAAAACTAAAAGCTGTTGCTTTGAGAAGATAAACAAAATTGGTAAACCTTTAGCCAGACTCATCAAGAAAAAGAGGGAGAGTACTCAAATCAATAATATTAGAACTGAAAAAGGAGAGATTACAACTGACACTGCAGAAATACAAAAGATCATAAGAGACTACTACAAGCAACTATATGCCAATAAAATGGACAACCTGAAAGAAATGGACAAATTCTTGGAAAACTACAACCTTCCAAGGTTGAACCAGGAAGAATTAGAAAATATAAACAGACCAATCACAGGTAATGAAATTGAAACTGTAATTAAAAATCTTCCAACAAACAAAAATCCAGGACCCGATGGCTTCACAGGTGAATTCTATCAAACACTTAGAGAAGAGTTAACACCTCTCCTCCTCAAACTCTTCCAAAAAATGGTGGAGGGAGGAACACTCCCAAACTCATTCTACGAGGCCACCATCACCCTGATACCAAAACCAGACAAAGATATCACGAAAAAAGAAAATTATAGACCAATACCACTGATGAACGTAGACGCAAAAATCCTCAACAAAACACTAGCCAACAGAACCCAACAACACGTTAAAAGGATCATACACTATGATAAAGTGGGATTTATCCCAGGGAGGCAAGGATTCTTCAATAAACGCAAATCAATGTGATACACCATATTAACAAATTGAAGAATAGAAACCATATGATCATCTCAATAGATGCAGAAGAATCTTTTGACAAAATTCAACACCCATTTATGATAAAAACTCTCCAGAAAGCGGGCATAAAGGGAACTTACCTCAACATAATAAAGGCCATACATGACAAACCCACAGCAAACATCATTCTCAGTGGTGATAAACTAAAAGCATTTCCTCTAAGATCAGGAACAAGACAAGGATGTCCACTCTCGCCACTCTTACTCAACATAGTTTTGGAAGTCCTAGCCACGGCAATCAGAGAAGAAAAAGAAATAAAAGGAATACAAATGGGAAAAGAAGAAGTAAAACTGTCACTGTTTGCAGATGACATGATACTATACATAGAAAACCCTAAAGATGCCACCAGGAAACTACTGGAACTAATCAATGAATTTGGTAAGGCTGCAGGATACAAAATCAATGCACAGAAATCTCTTGCATTCCTATACACTAACAACGAAAAGTCAGAAAGAGAAATTAAGGAAACAATCCCACTGACCAGTGCAACAAAAAGAATAAAATACCTAGGACTAAACCTACCTACGGAGGCAAAAGACCTATACTCAGAAAACTATAAAACACTGATGAAAGAAATCAAAGATAACATAAACAGATGGAGAGATATACCATTCTACTGAATTGGAAGAATCAATATTGTGAAAATGACTATACTACCCAAAGCAATCTACAGGTTCAGTGCAATCCCTATCAAATTACCAATGGCATTTTTCACAGAACTAGATCAAGAAATTTTACAATTTGTATGGAAATGCAAAAGACCCCGCATAGCCAAAGCAATCTTGAGAAAGAAAAATGAAGCTGGAGCAATGAGGCTTCCTGACTTCAGACTATACTACAAAGCTACAGTAAGCAAGACAGTATGGTACTGGCACAAAAACAGAAATATACATCAGTGGAACAAGATAAAAAGCCTAGAGATAAACCCACGCACATATGGTCACCTTATCTTTGACAAAGGAGGCAAGAATATAAAATGGAGAAAAGACAGCCTCTTCAATAAGTGGTGCTGGGAAAAATGGACAGCAACATGTAGAAGAATGAAATTAGAACACACCCTGACACCATACACAAAAGTAAACTCAAAATGGATTAAAGATCTAAATGTAAAGCCAGACAGTATAAAACTCTTAGAGAAAAACATAGGCAGAACACTCTGTGATATAAATCATAGCAAGATCCTTTTTGACCCACCTCCTAGAGTAAGGGAAACAAAAACAAAAATAAACAAATGGGACCTAATGAAACTTAAAAGCTTTTGCACAGCAAAGGAAACCATAAACAAGACAAAAAGACAACTCTCAGAATGGGAGAAAATATTTGCAAATGAAGCAACTGACAAAGAATTAATCTCCAAAACATACAAGCAGCTCATGCAGCTCGGTATTATAAAAACAAACAAGCCAGTCCAAAAATGGGCAGAAGACCTAAACAGACATTTCTCCGAAGAAGACATACTGATGGCCAACAAATGCATGAAAAGATGCTCAACATCACTAATCATTAGAGAAATGCAAATCAAAACTACAGTGAGGTATCACCTCACACCTGTCAGAATGGCCATCAAAAAATCTACAAACAATACATGCTGGAGAGGGTGTGGAGAAAAGGGAACCCTCCTGCACTGTTGGTGGGAATGTAAATTGATACAGCCACTATGGAGAACAGTATGGAGGTTCCTTAAAAAACTAAAAAAAGAACTACCATATGACCCAGCAATCCCACTATTGGGCATATGCCCTGAGAAAACCATAATTCAAAAAGATACACGTACCACAATGTTCACTGCAGCACTATTTACAGTAGCCAGGACATGGAAGCAACCTAAATGTCCATCAACAGATGACTGGATAAAGAAGATATGGCACATATATACAACGGAATATTAGCCATAAAAAGGAACGAAACTGAGTTATTTGTAGTGAGGTGGATGGACCTAGAATCTGTCATACAGAGTGAAGTAAGTCAGAAAGAGAAAAACAAATACCGCATGCTAACGTATATGTATGGAATTTATAAAAGCAGTACTGATGATTCTAGTGGCGGGGCAGGAATAAAGACGCAGACGAAGAGAACAGACTTGAGGGCATGATGGGGGGGGGGAAGGGGAAGCTGGGATGAAGTGAGAGAGTAGCATTGACATATATACACTACCAAATGTAAAATGGATGGCTAGTGGGAAGCTGCAACATAGCACAGGGAGGTCAGCTCAGTGCTTTGTGATCACCTAGAGGGATGGGAAAAGGAGGGTGGCTCAAGAGGGAGGGGATATGGGGATATATGTATACATATAGCTGATTCAGTTTGTGGTACAGCATAAACTAACACAACATTGTAAAGCATTTATACTCCAATAAAGATGTTAAAAAATAATAAGTTTAAAGTTGTGCACCATTCTGAGTAGTGTGATGAGAACCATCCTGCTCCATCCAGCCCGGGACGTGAATCATCCCTTTCTCCAGCATATCCCACCTGTTAAGTCACTTAACTAGCTGTCTCAGTTATTACATTGACTGTCTTGGTATCATAGTGTTTGGGTGTAAATAACAACTATTTTACTTAATAATGGCCCAAAGCACCAGACTAGTGATGCTGGCAATCTGGATATGCCAAAGCGAAGCTGTAAAGCATTCCCTTGAAGAGAAAATGTCAAAGTTCTCAACTTAATAAAGGAAGAAAAAAATTAAATGCTCTGGTTGCTAAGATCTATGGTAAGAACAAATCTTTTACCTGTGAAATTGTGAAGAAGGAAAAAGAAATTTGGCTTGCTTTGCTGTTGTACCTCAAACTGCAAAAGTTACGGCCACAGTGTGTGATAAGTACTAAGTTAAAATGGAAAAGGCATTATATTTGTATAAGATATTTTGAAAGAGACCATGTTCATATAACTTTTATTACAGCATATACTTATAACTTTTATTTTGTTATTAATTGTTCTTAATCTCTTAATGTGCCTAATTTATAAAATAAACTTTATCATAAGTATGTATGTATAAGAAAAACATAGGATACACAGGGTATAATACTATCTGCAGGTTTAGGCATTCAACTAGAGGTCTTGAAACATATCCCCTGTGGATAAGGGAGGTCTATACTATTTATATATTCAACACAATAAATTGTTTCTTATTTCATGATTACAGTTGTGATTAGAATATGTATTTAGTTTTTAACTGATCACAGTATTTCTCTACTAATTATTACAAAATTACCTCAATTCAAGTAGATCAAACAAGAGGATACCTTATCAATTAGAAACATACATTAGTATACTCAAACAATCTTTGAATTTACAAGAGCTTAAATAATAACATTTAATAAAAAATTAATATTAGCAATAAAATTGCTAAAATAAATATTCTAAAGTATGAAAGAAAATCAATTAAATAAATACTTATCATCATTACTTAAGCTAAACAGGCATCAGGAAAATAGTAATTTCATAGGTAGTGAAACCAGGTAACCACTACCACTAAATAAAACTTGCTGAATGTCTACTACTACATATGAAAAGCACTGTTCCGTATACCAAGAGGAATTACAAAATCAGTTTCAGACTCTCCTCAAGGAATTTACATTCTGGTTGAGGGAGATACAATATGTACAATTAAACTATGATATAAAGTGGTATATTATGGCACATGCACACCAATGAAGGACAGGAAGCAAACAATGCAAAAAATAAATGAGGCAGCAGATAGCTAGAATGATGTACTCCAACTACATCAAGGGAAACTTTCAAGTAGTAAGGCTCTTACCATGCCACTTATAATCCTGTTGCTAACATCGCCTACTTAAATATTTGAGGATAAAATAGAGAATATCTAAATTCAGCAATAAAATATGATGGTTAGAAAAAAATCACATCTATTTCCAGTACTAGCATCATTGTTAGGACCAGAAAATGACTCCTCATGTAGCATTCTGTAAAAAGACTTGCTCATTATATCCATCTACAGGTTGTACTTTCCCCCTCCAATTCCCCTCCCTCATGAGGGAGCAGTGGTAGGCCTGGGGTTCCTCTGGGGTTCCTACTGAGGACTATACAAAATAATTATTGCTTTCTAACAGCCAATTGGAAATTTAACTTTAAAGTGATAATAGTATAATAGGTTTAAAAACAAGGAGCTGTATTAGATAACTCTGCATCTGAATAGCATACAAGGCATTACTCTAAATAGGCAAAACTGCTTAATATCTAACTGCCAGAGCACTGTAATATGAGGTTAAACTAATTGTTCCCAACAATTTTTACTTTAGTAGCAGTGACTGAAGATTGACTGGTTAGTGAGTTTGGAAATCTGATGGATTAAGAAGCTCACCTGAAGGAGAAAATTAACAAAGTTAAGTGGAATTTCTGCAAATTAAAAAAAAGTTATTATTAGAAACTTTAAGAACTTTAGCTACAGAGAAATATGAAACAAGCCACTACGCCTTCTAAACCAACCTTAACAGGTGGTAAAGAGGATGCAATATTTTTGAGTGACATAATGTAGCCATACAGAATGTAAACTAACACACGTAATAAAAAGTGCTCACATTCTTTTCTTGGACTTTAACACACTCCAACCTTTTTCATAGGTTCAGTGTGCATAAGTAACTAAAAAATAAAAATTGTTGATTCTCTGTGTTTAGCTCTCAAGAAAGATTATTCGCCAAAGCTCTCCATTAAACACTGATTATACAAGCAAAGCATATCTAAACTTAAGAAAGCATTTAAACCTTTTGAAAAAGAGCTATTATTCCTTCAACTACTGTGTAAAGACTATAACTGCATGAAACTTAGCCATTGTAACACCACCACCAAGAATAAACTGCTTCTTACTTTATTCAAAGTTTATTACCACTCTGAAGAATCCTCAAGCCATACATTTATTACAACTCTAAAGAATCCTCAAGCCATACAATTCAGCAAAATGCTTAAGATAACTAAGTAACAAATACCAATTTTTCCAGACCTTTCTACATAGAACTCACATTAAGTAACTAGTTTTACATAAAAATATCACATTAACAATGTTAGTCAGTAGTATCAAAACACACATATATAATAATACTTTGTCTTGAATTTAAGTTCCTAAAGTGTGTAAAATCTTTTTATGTTTTAACAATTATGTTCAAAAAGAAGCTGCCATTAAATCCCATAAGGTGTGCGTGTGTGTGTATGCCTTAAATCACCTAGTATTGATTAGAAAAATGTTAAAGAATGGTTAAAAAAAAAAAAAAGGCAATACTTTTTAGTCAGTACAGTGTCAACATCTGGGCATGTCTGAGAAGTAATAGCAAAAGCTTTCTAATACAGTGTATCACCCAGAAATTAGATCTTGGGAGATCCTAGAACAAAAAGGCTCAAGGCCCTCAGGCATAGGTGGAACTAAGCAATGGATCTCAAAGATGGGATCCTGAGATGTGGCTCTCTGTATAAGCATCACCAGGCAGCTTGTTAAACATGCACGTTACTGGGCCACACTCCCAGAGATTCTAATTTAGTAGCTATAGGGTGGAACCAGGTATCAACATATTTTTTAAAATTTTTCTTTTCTCTCTTTTTTTAAAAAATTAATTTATTTATTTTTGGCTGCGTTGGGTCTTCGTTGTTGCACGCGGGCTTTCTCTAGCTGCAGAGAGCGGGGGATACTCTTTGTTGCAGTGCGCCGGCTTCTCATTGCGGTAGCTTCTCTTGTTCGGGAGCACGGGGTTCTAGGCGCACGGGCTTCAGGAGTTGTGGCTCACGGGCTCTAGAGCACAGGCTCAGCAGTTGTGGCGTGCGGGACTAGTTGCTCCACGTCATGTGGGATCCTCCTGGATCAGGGCTCGAACCCGTGTCCCCTGCACTGGCAGGCGGATTCCCAACCACTGCGCCACCAGGGAAGCCCTCAACATACTTTTTCAACCAGACCAAATTGATTCAGATGCATCATCAGCCTTGGGAACCACTGAGGTCCTAAAGCAATGTTTCTCAAAGTGTTAGACATTTGTTAAATATGCTCAATACCGGGCCCAATTTCTCATCAACAATGTGAGACTCTCTGCTAGTGGGACCAAACAATGTGAATTTTAAACACGTATCTCAAGTGAATCTACCGGTACTACAAGCTTCAGAACCTATGCCTAAAGGATTGGGACTAGATCCTTTAGAGCTGCAGGTGCTCAAAAATAAAATCATTTTGTTGATTATAATCTACTCCATTTAGAGGCACTGAAAGTTTGAATATAAATCCAAGAAAATATCCTGCTGCAAAAAAGTCAAACAATTCTTCGAAATCTGCACTTAGCAGCTAACCTTCTAGAATCTAGTAAACTTAAACTTCTAGTCATCTCCTTCAAAAAGGTCACTTTCTAAACTGAGTGCCAGCCATGACAATAAGAACCTTCAAACCTAAATACAAAGCACTCTAGACAGAATGCTTAGGAATGCTTTCTTAGAAAGATGAGATAACAGACAAAAAGTTCAATACAGCTTCTTTGGAAAGATTCCCTCCCACCCAAACAGGGCATTTTGCACACACAAGTTAACTACAATAAAATATGCTTCCTAAAAAATACAAGAAATTCTGAAAAAATACATTAAGTAGGTTCCTTTTTATAAAATCAAACTGTCAAAGAAAAATTAAATAAAATATATAAGCAGAGTAAAATTTAGATTTTAATAATTAATTTGATTAAAGAATTTAAGCCTGAGTCTCCAAATATTACAGTATTTTATAGCCTGTTTATTTAAAACCTTTATCTTTTAAGAGAAAATAAGTGTTTCATGATGTCTGAATTTGCTCCTTCATATTATAATTTCAATCCTTATCACTGAAATCAAAATAACAAATTCATGGAGCAGAGACTGAATATAAGGCATTAAGTTGCTTTTCTTCAACTTCAAAAAAACCTGAAATGATATAGTTCCTAATTTAGTGATCAAAAATAACCAAAAGTAAATACGGGTAGAGAATATCTTGCTATTGGTTCACTGAGGTTAAGCATGAACTTAACTAAAGGTCTGTTTTGTTTTGTATTTTTATAAATCTATTTATTTTTTATTTTTATTTTGGCTGCGTCGGGTCCTTGTTGCTGTGTGTGGGCTTTCTCTGGTTGCGGTGAGCGGGGGCTACTCTTCATTGCAGTGCACGGGCTTCTCACTGCAGTGTCTTCTCTTGTTGAGGAGCACGGGCTCCAGGCACGCGGGCTTCAGAAGTTGTGGCACGCGGGCTCAGTAGTTGTGGCTCGCGGGCTCTAGAGCGCAGGCTCAGTAGTTGTGGTGCACGGGCTTAGTTGCTCCGCAGCATGTGGGATCTTCCCGGGCCAGGACTCGAACCCGTGTCCCCTGCATTGGCAGGCGGATTCTTAACCACTGTGCCACCAGGGAAGCTCCTAAAGGTCTGTTTTGTTAACAGAGATTTGCTTCAGTATTTCTGTATTGAGAGTTACTTCCTTGAAAGTTATAGTTTTACATTTATTATCACTGTTGAAGAGTCTCTCCTTGACCAAACTTTAGTCAGGCTCCTCTGAACTCTTTCCAATTAGGCCCTAACTTTTGGGCTTCTGTGTTCATCTCTGCATTGTCCAATTTTAGCAAGAATCCTACTATGTCAGTTTAACCAGAATCCCCCACCCTCAATATTGATCACGCTGGATATCTGATTAGGTTCCTCATCCCTACCATCCCCCATGTAATATCTGACCACCTGGCCTGCCTTCATCAACAATCCTGTTTAGGTCTGTTTAGCAGAATCCCCCTTATTTTCATGTTTCTTTCCTCTGAGTAATTTTTACCCCACCCTTCTACTTGGCTATACATCCCCAGTTCTCCTAGTTGTATTCCAAGTTTGAGCCCAATCTCTCTCCCCCACTGCAAAACCACATTGCAGTGGTCCCTACAACTATCGTGATAGTCTCCCTGAATAAAGTCTGCTTTACTAATCTTTATAAGTGTCATGAACAATTTTTTCTTAAACATCACTACCAACATTATGAGTAATTTTCTCCTTGCCTCACGGTAACAGAGAAATTTTCAAAACAAATCCCTGCCACCCCCACCAGGAAAAAAACAAATTTAAAGAACTATGTAACTAAGAATAAAAAAAGTAGAAAGGAGGAGACTGGTATACATCTCTAGCCAATCTAATGCACATTAATACTGATCATCTAATAGAATTATTGTTACATTCAGTTTTCCAAAATCAGCACAGTCTAGGCACCTCACCAACGGCCTTTATGGGCCTTTCTTGCTTAAAATATAAGAAGATAAAAAGTTAGCCAAATACATGGGCCACATAAAATAAAATCATCAAAATCAAATGAACTTTAGATGAGACAGGAAGGACACCAGATCTGAATATGCTACCTGAAATAAAACTAAAGGGCAAAAGCTAAAGCCCTCTCAGTGTGAGCAGATTCTGAAACACTAATCAAGACCTGGAATCCTGCCATAGAAGTAATCTAGAAGACATGCCGAAATGACCATATGGCTGCCCTGCAGAAATCTGGAAAGGAACCAGTCAAGAAGCTGACAAGAGAAACAAACATGCTTCTCACCAAATGAGGCCTGACACAGCCTGTAACCTGAGGTCTGTCAAGAAAACAAACAAAAAAATGTAGTCAAGCAGCCATTTAGGAATGATTCTTCTCTAGGTTATAGCTCACTCAAATTTGTGTCAAATGATACATAAATTGAGATATGACATTTGGAGGAAGGCCTTCAGCCTGTTTTCAAAGAAAACCCAAGAGAGTATCTTCTTGTATCAAGGTTGTAAAAGAAAACTTCACCAAGATGGCCATGAAGGCTGGTGACAAGCACTGGAGGAATACACAACAAATTAAGATGGAGTTCTGACATCTGGAATAGATCTATAAAGAAATTACATATATGGCAGCTAGGATGAGAAAGATTTTCAAGTTCATTTTTTTTCTGGTGGAAAATGCTATTTCTTTAAGGAACCCTGGCAAAGTCATAATTAGTAGAAGAACATTCTATAAACTTTATGAACTTCCAATGAATTCGATTAATAGAGCTTCCAAACATCTAAAATCTTACAGAACTAATGGTCTCAAATGTTAAAGAAATAATCACAAAGTATTAGCAACTATAAAACAACCAAAATCAGATGACCAAAAATGGATATTCACACAGTAAGTGAAAGGAAAGCAAATATTCCTTAACCAGAAGACAAAATGTTTAACAAAATTTTGTTTCAAAGCACTTAACTTCCAGTTAAAGCAGTGGTAGAGCTTAGATAATTTTTAACCAAATGAGACAGATCCACTATTATATCCCAATTTAAAAAAAATAATAACAAAACAGACTATAATAAAGGCTACAGAATGGGCTATATCTTTACCACAGTATGACAACCAATATTACTGATCAAACTCCTTGATTTTTTTTTTAATTAATTATTTATTTATTTATTTTTATTTATGGCTGTGTTGGGTCTTCGTTTCTGTGCGAGGGCTTTCTCTAGTTGCGGCAAGTGGGGACCACTCTTCATCACGGTGCGCGGACCTCTCACTATCGCGGCCTCTCTTGTTGCGGAGCACAGGCTCCAGACGCGCAGGCTCAGTAATTGTGGCTCACGGGCCTAGTTGCTCCGCGGCATGTGGGATCTTCCCAGACCAGGGCTCGAACCCGTGTCCCCTGCATTGGCAGGCAGATTCTCAACCACTGCGCTACCAGGGAAGCCCCCTCCTTGATTTTTAAAGTAGGGAAAACTGTGATCTAATAGTTCAAAACAAGCTAAAAATATTCTTTAAATGACAGAAGCAACAAAAAACCTCAGAATTAGAAAAACTGAAAAATGTTGTGTTTGAGAGCTAGGAAGATATGAAAAGAGAGGTGATCAAACTCAGGAAAGATTTAGAAATTAAAGAAAAACTTATTTCAGGAAAGACGACTAAGTCAACAAAAAGCACAGTGGGTTAATGCCTTACCAAAAGTAGAAAATGGAACATAAGACAAATTTTAGAATTAAAAAAAAAAGAAGAGGTAAAAAGATGTTAAGAGACAATAATTAATATGTAACATAAGCAAGACTGTCCAATATATGTTTAGTAGGAGTCCCTGAAGAAGACCAAAGCAACAAAGCAAAAAATACTAAAAACTATAATAAAACTCTCCTGGAATAAAAGATAACTTCAAACTACATATTGAAAGACTATACATGTATCTGAGAAAATGATACAGCCCAAATCGAACACATTTTAATGAAGCTAAAGTGACCTCCAAGTATAAAAACCCATAGATGAAAACTTCTTATAGTCTTGTATATTCTTGCTACATAATACATGAGAACTCAAGGAATATTGTTGCCATAAGTCTGTCCTGAAGAATCTACCAGAGAATAAGCTTCAAACAACCAACAGCTTGGAAAGGAATTAACTTAAGGGCTCCTGGAATGTGTGAGCCATTCAGGTAGTAACTTTCAAAGGGGAAGAGAGTAGCAGAATGCTCAATATCTCTCAGGTAAGTCTTCCATCATTACATGAAAGAAATGACCAGAGAAGGATTGGAAATTCATATAGTTATTCTCTCAGCACAACTGTAAGACTAAGAATTTCCAGAATATCTGATAACCAAATGTAGTTATTAAATTTCTTATAGAACCAGATATATATATACATATATTTTTAAACATTTTAATATTCCTCCAATATTTTATTGTGTTGACTCTGAGAAAAATTAATGTTAGTCTTAGAGAGGTATACTTTCTTCCTAGGTAACCTAGTAGAGAAATTAGCTCCTGCCCAACCTAGTGAAGAAACTAATTGAAATGGGGAATACACAGTCACTCCATTAATAGAATTTTTGCCCATCCCCTTCCTCTAGAGCTGGCAATTACAGAGTAAAGTTTGAAAGTCAATCCTACAGAAGCCTGCAGCAAGAACCAGGAATGGATCAAGGAACGGGAATTCCTCTTACGGGGAAAGGTGGAGTTTACCACGGGAAAAGGTAGAATAATGGGCTGAGGGGCTTCCAGAGAGAGTCATTTGGAAAAAAACAAGATGGAAAGAAGCCTTGAAGAGTACCTTCACCTTGCAAGGAGCTAAATCTATAAGGATCTGCTTTCTGAAGGAAGAAAAGTAAGCAGCCTCTGTCCACATCATCCCAGTATCTATGGGACAGGTCAATAAAGAACAAAAAGTCCTCAAATAATTGTCAAGACCAAGAAAGAACTGATTGACTATTAACATTATGGAATCAGGGTCTTACCATTATTACAAAAGGACAACCAAATTTTGCCATGTAATACAAGATTTTTATGATGAAATCTGTATGATGACCATAGTTCCTCTGATCCTGAAAAAGAATCTGAAAATTATCAGCTTTCTCATCTCTTATTTGAATAAAGAATAATGACTTAATATGGCAGAGAAAGCACAACAGTCTCCTAGACAAGTAAATATCTCTTCTTAAATCTAGACTGAAAATTTGTAGAATTCTAAATCCAAATCCATTTTAACAACATACAATTTATAATGAAAATAAGATTCAAGCATTTAAGTCTAAGTTATAAACATTTTGTTTAGGTAATAAAACCTACAGATTAGCTCATAATAGCATAATAATAAGGTAAACAGTTAACTCTATGGTTAAGTAGAAAAGATTAAGGAGAAAGGCTTAGGAAAAGAGTAACTGCTTAACCTCAAGAAGATATGACTGCTAGTCAAGCTAATTTACTGATGGTAGGCAAATGATAAACAGAACTCTGAACTGAAAATACATCTGGATACCACGGATTTGCTTCATGCAAAAGAACCTAGTTAATTAAATCTAGCCGACTAGCTGTATTTTCCCCCACATTGTGTCCCCAAATCCAGCAATGGTGAATATATTGTTGACTGGGAAATATATAACTACGTTTCTGTAGAATAAACCCAAAATCAATAGGCTCAACAGAATGAAGGCTTCAGAAATAAGGACACACAGATGTTTATTCTGGCATTTACTTTCATAAATATTGACAGCAAAGAATCAAATATGTAGCTGTGAAGCAGTAACGTATCCAAAATTGGATGCTTCATTAAAGCTGGATATGGCCCAAAGCTGCAGGAAACATCCTGAAGGAAAAGGTCTTATACAAATGATACCTTTGTAGAGGCCATGGAGTAAAACAGAACATGGTAAAAACCAGTTCCGTGTTTGCATACACAGGACACCTTCCACCTCAACAATTTTACAAATATTATGCATAAAAGGTTGCCAGGAAACACTGCCAAGGACTGGGATCAACTTCAGAAAAAAATGAAATAAAACTACTAGCAGCATGACTAAGAGTAGGGGAAAAGTGTCATAAAATATTTTAGAAGAGCATCATATTTTATTCCTCCAGAACAGGCATAGAACTGGCCATTATAATCTTAGCCAAAAATAGTCTATTGATATTACTGATTGAACGGGACTTCAATCAAAATGGCACTGCCCAGGAGCTACAAATGGACTGAAGTCACAAAGTTCCAGAGTTTGTTATTAGCATCTAAGTTAATTTTTTCCCTTAAATGATGAAAGAACATTGTTCAATCCAAAAGCCCAAGAAATGAGCGAACAAATATCAGACTACACTTTTGGATATAGCTTGAATCATTAACAATACCTACAATAGCTAGGGCATTTGTAATAAAAACCTGAACAACACTTCCAGATGTACTAAAAAGACTCATCTCAACATGGGAAGAAAACAAAACCACACTATAGAAAAGAGATGGGTCAACTGGATTTTTGTCTGCCTTTTTTCCTCCATTCTTTCCTTCTTCACCTCTGACCAGAATTTTTTAAATCCTTTCTATGTAGTGTTTGAGACAGGACAAGTACGAACAATATATATTCAAACATTATGAATAATACAGTTAACTTCTTTTTCATGGATATGTCAAATCACTCATGTATCTGTCTCTTCCCCCGCCCCATATTTTAGCTATTT
The DNA here is from genome assembly GCF_949987535.1 of Balaenoptera acutorostrata. Classification (NCBI taxonomy): domain Eukaryota; kingdom Metazoa; phylum Chordata; class Mammalia; order Artiodactyla; family Balaenopteridae; genus Balaenoptera; species Balaenoptera acutorostrata. Next base: position 34,804 of record NW_026645621.1, read on the forward strand.
TACTTTCATTTAAGAATGAAATAAGAAAGGGAAACCTAATGTGATTCACTATTTTGCTTATACTTAAATGATAAATGTAAAACTTATCTACCAGAGGGTAGGCTCCTTCCTAAAAGTAAAGCTCTTGTCTTTTTCTGTTTGTTTCTCTAACACCTAGCACAACTACTCAAGTTTTGTTGAACCTGTGGATATCAGTTATCCATCCTTTCCTTACATTTAAATAAATTAATACTCAAAAACTAGAAATCACCTGTCATATATTATGGAACTCATTAGCAAAGGAGGCTTTCTGGAAGAGCCTCAAATAGAATGGCTCCACGTTTCTTTTTAATCTTCTGTATGTGAGGCTCATCTAAAATCATTGTGAATAAAGTGCAAGACAGTGACAAAAATAACTTGAATTCAGATCTCTATCATCCCATTTTCCACATTTACATAAAAGGCTATGATTTCCATGCTTAGGTATTTCACAAACAGCTCATTAAGATAGGTGCATATAATAAATAACTCTTCATATAGTGCATAGCCAAGAACAATAACATATTTATATAAAATAACAAGACCACTTAATAAGACCACTAAACTTCGTGTCCTGCCAGGCACTCTGGGAGACAATGCATTTATTTCCACATGGCTATCAATTCTTATAACGTCTCTAAATTTCTTTGAAAATAGTCTCTTAAATTATTAATCAGAGTAGTTATAGCATCTTCAGTTAACGAAATAGCAAATTATATAAAACTAAATACATTCCACCAAGATCACACAATCGAACTTGATGAAGGATCTCTTGCATACTGACAGAAGCACTGATAACAATGAACCACACTTGCCTATGTGATGGATCACACGAGGTAAGAGTGAGACTCCCAGGGTGAATTTTCAAAGCGGCTCCAGTAGTAGCAGCTGGTAGACCACCTTTCTTTAAACTGTTAGGTGCAGTAAAGTTGCTAATGCTAACAGCTACCATTTTTAAAAATTCGTGGCTTATCACAATAAAAACCCAATGTGTATCTTCCTGGCTGACAGATGGCCTTCTATATGATCATTCAGGGATTCAGACTTCCTTCATCTTATGGCTCCACCATTCCCCCAGGGCCTTGGTTGGAGTCCTCTGCTAGATTCTCTGCTTCCAGCTGGCAGATGAGGGAAGGGAATGAATGACCAGGATCAAACTAGTGCTTTTTTATTGAACACAGATGAAAATGTTGTATATCACAAAGCCTTATCTAATTTTAAAGAGGGGTAGGAAAAAGAGTCCTTGTGGGTCAAGAGGGAGACAAAACAGGGTTTGGTAAATACTTAGAAGTCTCTACTATAGAAGGGCTTAACTCCCTTTGTCTGAATTACCTTAGAGATGGTTTGAGCCAAATTTTAGAGTGAGTCTTGATAAATTATTACAATTGTCACCATAAATAGAATGATCTAACTTAATCTAATTTACAGTAATCAGTAGATTACCTTCCACTGACACGGAATCCTTGCCTGACAAGGAACAAGTATGGAGCTATTGAAAGATAATAGCATTTTCAATACAAAGTGAGTTCAGTTTACAAAGAACTTGAGGTACACCATCGAGGATGCTGAGGTGAGTCTTTTATGTCAAGCAAAGGATTGTGAACTTCAGAATTTTTTTTTTTTTAAAGAAAGACTATGTTTATAAAGAAAGACTGTGCAATGGGTCAATTAGAGAGGGGAGACTAATGGCGGGGGAACCACTTAAGAGGCAGCAGTTCTAACAAATCAAGCAATAAGTAATAACGGAGCCGTGAGGGGATGGAAAGAAGCTAGCAGATTCAGGACATAATTCTAAGGAGATGGGATAAGATATGGTGATCAGTAGGATGAGAGAAATGAGGGAGGAGGAAAAGTGAATAATTATGCTGCAAGGAAGTTAAGAACCCAACCCAATGATGCTCTGGGTCTGAAAGTCTTATTAATAAATTATTGATTTTCTGTTAGTAGCACAGAAAAATACACTAGGCCACTTTTTCAAAGCATGTTACCTAAGGGAGTATGATATATTCTACGTGAAACATCGGTGGAATATACTTTAAATTAAAACTTTTTATACACATAGTAACAAGATCAGCAAGAAGGTAAAGAGCATGAGCAAAACATCCAAAGACAATTATAATGATATTTTAAAATATTTGGATATGTAGACTTGCAGGATGTAAGCATCATGTCTGTTTTAATTTGCTATATACAGTTACCACCTAGAAGAATACCCACTCCAGTCAGTAGAAATGCAATAACGACAGCTTTCAACACTTCTTTCCACTTTGAATCTAAATACCAACATAATATTCTGCTCAAAAATCACAAAGCCAACTCCAGCAGAGAAAATGATCATACACTTACTAAGAAAATTAAACTGTAGATAACTGGACTGTCATTCTAAATTATGTTAGATGATTCAGAAAAGGGAATTTATATGTAAACTGATTAATTTCTTTCTCCAAACCCATCCAACAACTTTTTACCAAATAATCCTTAAGTAAATACGTCAAAGAGTTCAGCATTTAAGACATGCCTCCCGAAGGAAATATAATTGTATTATAAATAGCAAATTTCCCCATAACCACAAGGAAGATGTTCAGAATTCTCATCTAGTTAGTTGTCCATTGGTTTTATCTTACATGAGATAAGTAAAGTCCCTAAGTCACTACCACTTAGTATATTAAAATTACTTATAGCATTATGAAAAGATGACCATGAATTTCTACTCTATATGGAAAAAGTATCAGGAGCCAGTGATTATCCAGTGATTGCTGAGAAAGGAATGCAAACTTTACAGCATTCTCTCTTTTATACACATACATACACACCACACATACACACACGCACACAGATATTGTGTAGGTCTTAGGTATAATCAAATTAGGTGACCAATTAATTTTTTCTTAATCTGTACACAAATTTTTTTAACATTTTTATTTGTAACAGACCCAACCTTAACCAAAATGTCCTCCAATAAGTGATGGGTAAGGAAACTGTGGTACATCCATACTGTGGAATATTGCTCAGCAATAAAGGGTAACAGACTATTGATACTCTGAACAACTGTGATAGATCTCAAGGGCATTATGTTGAGTGAAAAAGAGCCAAGCTCAAAAGGTCACATACTGTATGACTCCTTTTATCTAACATTCTCAAAATGACAAAATTATAGAGATGGAGAACAGATCAGTGATTGCCAGGGGTCAGGGTGGTAGGGGGAGGGAGTGGTGTGACTGCAACGGGCAGCACGAGGGAGATCTGAGTGGCACCTGACATCTGTGATAGAACAGGTCTCTATCTTGATTATACTGGTGGCTACACAGATCTACACATGTGATAAAATGACACACACACACACACACACAGTCACACACACCAATAGAAAAATCCTGGTTTGATGTCATACTATAATTTTGTAAAATATAACCGTTAAAGGAAAAGTGGGTGAAGGATACGTGGGAGCTCTCTGTATTGTCTTTGCAACTTCCTGTGAATGTATACTTATTTATTGACTTTTAAATTTTTATTGGGGTAGAGTTTATTTACAATGTTGTGTTAGTTTCAGGTGTACAGCAAAGTGAATCTGTTATGCATATACATATATCTACTCTTTTTTAGATTCTTTTCCCATATAGGCCATTACAGAGTATTGAGTAGAGTTCCCTGTGCTATACAGTAGGTCTTTATTAGTCATCTATTTTATATACAGTAGTGTGTATATGGGTGACCAATTAATTTCTTCGTCCTTAAGTATATACAGAAACTTTAAGTGAAAATCAGACTGTAGGATTATACAATTATAAATAAAATCATAATCCACAGTACTAATCATATTTCTAGTCTAATTATGCTTACTTATTGCCTTGTCCTCCTGACACTGATAACAGTAGAAGGTTTGGTGAAAGTTTTTCATCAAGGAAGAAATAGTTCCTCCATTAAGCTGGTTAGGAACAGTGTGGTAGGAAATTATAACTCAAGTAATAACTTTCTTTTTATAAGGACAAAATAATCCAGAAAAAAACTTGGAATATTTATCTAATTTAAAAGCATACCTTTCCACAGAGAAATGTGAGAAATAAAATCATTAGTACATATGAATTCTTTCCCTTTTAGGGGTTCACTGAATACAAAATTTCTTAGAATTTTAAAACTCAGACTAGAAAGGAAATGGAAAAGATCTATTCATGTTCATGTATAACAACTTCTTAGGATATTAGTTAACCCTGCTAAATGTCAGTAGAACATTTTATGTAGCAATGAGAAATTACACTATTCTGTAATATATTTTTACAACCTCAGATGAACCTCAATCTTGTGTAACTGACTTCCTAAAAAGTTTGTGTAAATAACACTTTGCTAAATCGATAATTTTACTTGCAGGTAAATTAGATATTCTCTAAAGCAAACAACCACCCCAAAATCTGCTCTACACTTTAAAATTTTTACATTGCAATATAGAACAAATTAATATATAATTTATATTCTCATTGCTTGCTTAGTATAATCATGATCTTTCTGACAGATCTAAAAACATTGAGATTTTTAATTGAAAATGCCCACCAAATTTGTGGCATGATGGTTTTTTGAATTTCTCCAAATATAACAGCTTCAGAAGCTGATTCCATGTTAATCCCACCATGCTAGGCCAAACTTTAGCAGAATGTTATAATATGTCCAGGCAGCAATATAGCTTACACCTAGATGTAATATAGAAGCCACAAGGTAATGCTCTCCTAAGCTTCCTCTAATAAGGGAAAAACACATATAAACAAGTATTTGGTATTCAAAAAAGAATACCAAGAAGTGCAACCTAATCTTGAAAGATAAGCATAGAACATAATAATTCCCATATGAAGTCCAAACCTCAGAGAAAATACTGGATCAAATTCTTGGCAGATTTTAAATGACTTGACCTTGTTGAGAAAAATGAATGTGAGCACCCCAATTGCACCTAGAATACGTATTCTGGGAGGGTTAAACAGAGCTCCTCAGACATAGCGGGGACTCAATAAATATTTATTGTGCAAAACAGAGAGAAAATGCATTCGTGTTACTCATCAACATACTGCCAACAACTACAATACCTGAAAACAAAAATTTCTTGAATGAACAGTTATCACTGAAATTACATTAAAGCTACGCTCATCTTTGGCCATGTGTTAACCAAAAAGACAAAGAGTGGGCAAATGCAATCAACTGACCAGCTGTTTTTCAATAACAGGTCACTTCAATATGCAAAGAAAGAACAGAATTTTAAAATAATTTTTTTAAAGCTATCTAATCAAAATATTGCAGAATATTGTAGCTTTTTTCCAAAACCTGATTTCTGAGCACAGTCTAACTCCCTAATTTACAATGCTAATGAAACTGTATTTAGCAATGTTTCCTAATCCCTGTTTAGTAAGTATTAGACACTTAAATGAAATAACCTGACTTTAAGCAGGAAAAGGACAGTTGATTCTTTTCAGGGAGATGCACCAGAGTACCTCCAAAACACTTTGGAAGAAAGAAAATGACACTGTCACAGAACACTCAAAAATATCATAATTTGTTGATAGACTACCAGCTAATATATAAACAAATCTGTATTTTACTATGATCCTTTTCCACATTTGTGGGAAGATCATTTCACAGGTTTACATAAGTATAGCAAAGTTCTTTAAGGTAACTGAGCAACTGAGCTCTACTAGTTTTTGTTATCTTCTAAGATACAAATATTACTTCATTAATCCAACTTATATACTGATGTATTTTACTAGTAAAGTAATTACACAAGAAAAGTCATGAGAAACTTCATCACATAGACTCTATATAACACTTTCAGTATCATAACAATAACAATAAAAATACCATTTCTAATGTTACTTATGAAAGGATTCATGTTCCACACTGACTATCAAAGAGGGCTTAGAGTAAGCACAAGTGACACTGAAAAACGCCACTACATCCTGAAAGAAATTGTTAAAATGGAGATTGAAATATCTTTTCTATTATACATCACATCAGCAAACCTAGAAAATGGAAGAGCCCAAGGAGGCATAAATTGAGAAGATACTGCACCTTACTGCTTTGCCATGAGAGTGAAATATAAAAAGATACTATTTTGAATGCTGCTAAATTATCAAAGAATGGTAAAAGTTATGAATCACAATGTTATGGTTGAATGGAGCCTTATGATGCTTTATTGTAAATGTAAAGCTTACGTTATCAAATAGGAAAATGCAAAAGACTCATTCTACCCAGATTTTAAGATTTCATGTGAAAGGCAATTTTAAAAATTAAATCTAAATTCTGTCTTAACAAAGTGGTAAGTACTTTCAGGACCAAGGGGAAGGCTTACTAATGACATAATAAGGTTTTGAAGTGCTATGACATATTTATATACATATCTGAGGCCTGAATCACCGGGAATACCTGCGGCTATTTTAAGTTCTATGGACCCTAGAGTTGAGTTCCATTTAGCTTTCTCTTCACACCCCACCAAAGCGATTTTTGGCCTTTCTGTGACTTAACTGTATAAGCAATGGGATAACCCATTGTGCATGCTTTCCTGCCCCATAATTAATTGGGTTCCAAAAGCAACTCTCACCTGACCTGAGGTCGGGACGTAGAGAGTTACACGGCCCTTTGGGCCTTCTGTGCATGCCACCTGATCTTGGGCAGATTACTTAAGTTCTCAAGAGAGAAAGAGAAATTATAAAAGTGTTCTATATTGAGTTCCGGTGAAGACTAGTTGCTGACATAAAAGCTCAGTAAATAACTAATTTTACTAAGAATCATCTAGTCTACACAATGCTATAGAAACAATATGGTACTGGCTATAGAAACAATATGGTACTGGCAATAGAAACAGACACATAGACCAATGGAACAGAGGACCCAGAAATAAATCCACGCATATATGGTCAACTAATCTTTGACAAGGGTGCCAAGAATATACAATGGGAAAAGGACAGTCTCTTCTATACATGGTGCTGGGAAAACTGGATATCCACATGCAAAAGAATGAAACTGGACCCTTACCTTACATCATGCACAAAGTTAACTTGAAATGGATTAAAGACTTAAATTTAAGACCTGGAACTATAAAACACCTAGAAGAAAACATAGGGGAAAAAGCTCCTTGACATCAGTCTTGGCAATGATATTTTGGATATGATACGAAAAGCATAAGCAACAAAAGCAAAAATAAACAAGCAACTAAAAAGCTTCTGCACAGTAAAGGAAACAATCAACAAAATAAAAAGGCAAGTTATGGAATGGGAGAAAATATCTGCAAACCATACATCTGATAAGCGTATGGTTTTTTGGATATATACATTTGCTATGTCCAAAATATATATGGAATTCATATAACTCAATAGCAAAAAACACAAATAACCTTATTAAGAAATAGGCAAAGGATCTGAATAGACATTTTCCAAAGATGACATGTAAATGGCTAATGGGGGTACACGAAAAAGTGCTCAACATCACTAATCACCAGGGAAATGCAAGTTAAAACCACAATGAGATACCACCTCACACTTGTTAGAATGGCTATTGTCAAAAAGACAAGAAAATAAGAAGTGTTGGTGAGGATGTGGAGAAAAGAGAACCCTTGTATAACATTGGTGGGAATGGAAAACAGTATGGAGGTTCCTCAAAAACTTAAAAATAGACCTATCATATGATCCAGCAATCTCACTTCTGAGTATATACCCACAGGAAGTAAAATCAGTATCTTGAAAAGATATCTGCCCTCCCATGTTCTTTGCAGCATTATCCACGATAGCTAAGATGTGGAGAACCTATGTGTCCACTCACGGAGGAATGGATAAAGAAAATGTGGTATACATATAAAATGGAATATTATACAGTCTTTTCAAGAAGGAAATCCTGCCATTCATAACAACATAGATGAACCTGGAGAACATTTTGCTGAGTGAAATAAGCCAGACAGAAAAACAAATACACAGGGAAAAACAAAAACAAATATGATCTCACTTATGTGCATAATCTAAAAAAGTCTAACTCATAGAAGCAGAGAGTAGAATGATGGTTGCCAGGGACTGGCAAGTGGGAAAAGTGGGGAGGTCAAAGGGTACAAACTTTCAGTTAGGAGTAAGTTCTGGGAATCTAATGTACAGATGGTGACTACAGTCGATAATACTGTATTGTATACTTGGAATTTGCTAAGAATACATCTTAAGTGTTCTCATCACACATCAAAAAAAAAAAAAAGGCATCTATGTGAGGTGATGGATATGTTAATTATTTTGATTATGGTAATCATCTCACATTGTAAATGTGTACCGAATCATCACACTGTATACCTTAAAATATACAGAACTTTTATTTGTCAGTTATACCTCAGTAAATAATAAACTTACTTTTCCTTTAATAAACTTACTTTTCCTTTCCACAGTGGAATCTTTCCCCTACCCAACCAAACTCTTAAAAAGCCCACCTATATCATTTTAAAGATAGAGAAAATAGGATGCAAAGAGTTAAGAACTTACTATAAGTCAAATGTTAGAAGTGCAAACAGAACCCAAGTCTCTTGACTCCAAATCTAATATTTTTCAGTATACCTTTCTGTTTCTAAGCCTCTTTTATGGAACCATTTGGAAAATCATTTCTTCGGTCTTTAACTTGATAATTAATTCTAGAGAAAAAAGCCAGGTTATTCCATTAAGGAATAAATGTAGCCACTCACTGCTTCATTCCACCTTTACCAGAAATAAGACAATCCCCAAAGCAAATGTATAGAATCAGTTACAGGGCAACTCTAGTTGTCAGTCAGTGCTCATTCAATCCTATATTCAAGAGTATCAACAGCAATCATTTTATTAGGTATATCATCGGTATTAACAAAGCTCATTAAGCCACAAAGAGTTCACTCATATCTTGTTTGTTCTGCTCAAGAAAACAACTGTATAATAATGTTAGAAAATGTTTACCTAAATAATTGATCTTTTAATAATATAAAAGTTACAATTAGCTATAGGGACTACTAACGGAAGTTCACCCTGTGGCCATACTGGCTAAATAAGGGGATATTACTGTCAGTAGTTGATAGGTATTTTATCTTTAGACACTAGGCAGCAAGTTTTAGCAGTTTTTGCCTTCGTGTTATGCAACATCCAAAAGCTTGATGGATTTCTGAATTCTAATAACTCGGAAGACAATTTTGGACGTCAACCTTCCCACACAATAATGGATCTCACTAGTTTCTTTAACTCATCCTTATTTTTGGTGAGCCATTATTAAGGTGCACCATAGTTGCATTGCATTAAGTTACAAATATACAGAGTTCAAACCCACAAATTGCAGTGATAACTATTAGCTCTTGGTGGGGCTAAATTAACCTAGTACCAGTTGCCAGGACAATCACTTGAGACCAGAATCTCTGCTTAGTCATTCCTGAAGCATTTACCAGTTTACCACCATGTATAACTAACTTTTAATAATCATGGAGAAACATACTCCTCACTATAATACGATTCAAGAACAGCACAGATTCTAGAAGTACACAGGGCCACATACAACCAAGTCCATATCCTTGACCCCTCAGGAACCAGGATTTCTCTCACACACACTGTTGCTCATACCCTCCTCTCTGTCTCTCTCCCTCTCTCTCTCTGACACATTTTTAGACATTCTGAAAATGTCAAAGCATACCCCAGCACAGTGTAATAGTGCTGTGGAACCAATAGAAAACCTACTCTTCAGTAATTCTTAGAGCTCAGAAATCACAGCTGATGACCAATATCAGTCTCTTTTTAATTAGGAGAAATAGGATAATCCTGTGGAATGAACGCTGTATCTGGAATCGGAAGATATGATTTGAAATCCACTTTCTTGATGAATGAAAGTATATATTGCCTTATATATAGCAAAGCACTCAGATGTTTTCTTCCTTTGTACCTACAACAATTAGAGATACAACGTAATATTGGGGAGGTTATTCAGGTATTCATGAACTTGCCTCGTCCTGCAAGCTGCCACAATAACATTCACCTGAGGTAAACAACACTGCTTAAAGGGATCTGCCATGTTTGTTCCTACAAAAATGGAATACTAGGAAAGTATTTTTCCACAATTTGTTCATAATTCAGTATAATCCTGTTTTCTTTAGAATTTCTATAAATCCATCATAATTTGTTTTGCAGAACAAGCACAAGTATTATCCTTCTAGAATCAACTGGATGATCCATGGAGTCATGGTCAGTTCTAGGGTTCAGATGAGAGGCAGAAAGGGAAAGAGATTGGCTCCTGGCTCTTCCATCAGCTTCTCACTCAGGTTTTTCACATCAATAGGTGAGCAGTGTTCTCTCTTTCCTCCACTGACTGTTGGCAAACCCAGTTAGAGACCAGCATCAGAGAAGCTCAACCTCTTGTTAAAATAAATAGAATATAGGACAGAAACAGCATCAGTGATTTGGTTTCTTTGACATTTAATGAGAGAACAAAATTATATATTGAAGACAAAAAACAACAGTGCCAGGCACAGACCCAGGACAGGTGCTGTGAAAAAGCCTATCGTGGTGGTGTCTGGGGATTTAAACTCTGGAGAAAAGACTAAACTAAAATAAAGAATAACAAAGTCATTAGTATATACTTCTTGGCAGATTATTAGCTATATGTGGAAGCTTTGATAAAACAGGCCAGGCTTTTAGCAATGTGTTAAATTTCAGATTTAAGAAAAATCCTCTCCTACTCGCCATTTGTTGAACACTGCCCTTTATTTCCATTGTTATTCATTGCCATGGAGCCCAATTACTCCTTTGTTTTCTTATTCACATTTAGTCCACATTATCACAAATAAAAATCACAAGGATACCATTACCCTTCAACACTTCCCCAATGTATAAATCCTAATTTGCATTAAATCCTTGAAGCAACATACATTGCAGTGAATGAAACGTCCTTCTGTAAAAAGTACTGTAAATAATGAAAGAATTTTTAGCTCAATATATATACATGAATGTACATACAGTTAAACTGACCAAGGTGCTTTTATACACCCTAGGTATACAATATTCAATATGCTTAGAATAATAGTTATTTGAAAGGAATATAATCTTTGAACATAAAACAGTTTAAGAATAAAAACTTCTATAAATTCACTTATCTGTTTTGCTATTGACCCACTGATGGAGACATTTTACGTACCATAATTAATGGGAACATTTAGTTAATGAACGCTGCTGATACTTAGTGTAGTTCTCAAAGGCTGAAAACCTTTCCCCAAAATCAGTATCTGAAACCTGTCTCTTTAGGAAAAACAGTCAAAGCTTTAACTGTTTTCAGTCTAGTATAAGAAAGCTTTGAAACAAGTTAACTCTAAGCACTCAAGGAAAACTATTTTTAAAAGGGGGGGGGGGGACAAGAGGAGGACCTTAATTTTCAACAATATCGGCCTGAGAAATAACTCTATAAGAGAATGTCTGAGTATCTTTAAAAAGAGAGAAAAAAAGTAATTTAAAATGTTGGAAGTCCACAAACTGAGCATAGCAGTAAAAAGGACTTGAGGGAAAATTTAATGAAAAATAAAAAACTGAAAGCAAATTATTTGATCAAAACACAGACACACACACACACACACATACATGCACACACACTGCAGGCAGTCATTCAGCATTATATGCTAGCTGGCTTTGTATTTTCTTTTAAAATATAATCATAACTTCTTAATGTATAAAACAATAAGGCTCTCAAGGTACTCATGAAAAATTCTTATCAAATTTCACTCTAGAGTTAGTGATATTAGGCATGTTAAATCAGGAATCAACACATGCTATTTTCCATAGCAGGAACTATATAAATTACAAGCTCTTCCATGTTTTTGTTATTAGGTTTGGTACACTTAAAAATAAGCGGTATTCTACATCGAGTGCTCTAACGCAACGGTTTTTACATCTTTCAGAATTTATAATTCATCTCCATGCTCAATCCTTACAAAAAAACACAAAATCACCTGCAATTGCTATTTACTGTCTAGCACAATAAAATTGTATTTGTTCTGTTTTTGAATTCATAGGTTTTGCTTTATGAAGTTTTCAGAAAGAAGCAACTTTATTATATTTTCATTGTTACTCATGATTTTAACTTAAAGATCATTAATTTTAACACAACATCCTGCTATATTCTCATTTGGGTTGTTCTATTTATCTCAAAGGTACACTTATGTATTACCATTACAAAACAATAACTATTTGCATAATACTTCATGATTTTACATTTATTAAAAACACATCACAGGGAGCCTGAGGATGCATTCAGTAGCTTGTCATTCACCACTTCAAGACCCTTCAGAACTGAACAAGGGGGAGGGGGACATTTTGCTAAAGGCAGAAGAAATTAATATAAATAACAAACTCTGAAGTTTTAAAAATAGAAAAGAAAATTTTAAAAATGCAAACAAAAATATGATCATATGCATAAACAAGATAATTTCAATTTTTAAAACTCCATGTTCTCTATACAGAGCAAGGTGTTTGGAGATTTATGTATCTTCTATTATGATACCCATTGAAATTATCTAAAACTGTGCTACAAAAATAAAGAAAATTACCATCTTCTTGCTAGATTTTATAAATATCATATTAAAATTGTGCCTATTTACATAATTCAGCTTTTCCTCAGCCTTGTGAAATAATCTGAGTATCATTTCTTTATTATTCTAGACTTAACCCTATAAATGTGCATATTAAGAATGTTTCAGAGGGAGATAATAATGATCTAACATGTTCAGAAATTACACTGTCTCATAACTTGTTTTTGGTAAAGCAATTACAAAGAAAATTGTTTACATCTTCTGTATTTTCTTCCATAACCACCAGTCCAGATAAAAAAAATACCGAATGCTGTTATGTCACCTCTAGTCCAAATGCTCATAGCACTTGAAGCTTTTTGTAAGCAATATGCTTCTATACTAAACACATATCCCTGAGCCACCACCTACCTAATTTAACAGTTTTAAATGTAGTTTCAAATGCAGCGTAATACCATCTTAAACACACACACACACACGGAGTGTGCAGAAAGGGAAGGAGGGGGAGAGCCAGAAATGGAGCACGTTGTTGTTTTTCATTCATGCAGTATAGTGACGTCAGTGTCTGCAGCAGCAGCAGCGGCAGGAGCCTTGACCTGTGGAGGCTACAATCCACTGAAGTCAGAACCTTGCAGAATTCAAAAGAAACTGAGTAGATAATTGTTTGAAAAATTGTTCAACTGTTCATAGCATGAATTTTAAATAGATAAGTAAAAAGAATAGATTAGTTGTATCGTTTTAACTTAGGTAGAGAGGAGCAAGGTGGGATGTGGAGAAGTAACAGAAAGGTAATATCATCAGGGAACCGGGGGCAGAAGAGCCTACATTCAAAATCATTTCAATGGAAGAAACTGACAAAAGCACCTGGTGTTAAAAACAGCAGAAAGGCCTCTTCTATTCCCAATACAAGTTCTCTGATGCAAATCTGTCTCCTGAACAACCAGATTCAGAGAAGTGTTTTCCTCATGATTGCGTTAAAATTGCATTCAACTCAGATGTGACATACTACAACAAAGAGGACGGTTTAAGCCTGGTCACAAATTTCATTAAAACTACTTGATGATGGACCTTGTAATTCCTAAGCAATTAAGACTTCTGAAGGATGCAGAAAAACAAGTTGTACTACAATCTGTTGTAAGATGTGTTTATCAACAAAGGGGAGGAGGTACTAGATGAGCAATATATTGTTGCAGCAATTGCTGAAACTACTCACTATGCCCGCAAACCCTCTGAACACAGTCTTTCTGCAGTGCTTATATTATGGCTCTTACATTAGTCCCTAAAAGAAAATCCCAAAACTCAATCTATGTACTGTTGAAACTAAATCACTCAAAAATTTATGTAACTGCTGCCTTCTTTTCATTCTGTTACCTCTCATTTCATACAGTTCTAGAAAATGTGCAAAGGAGTTGCATATGGCATTAATCTGTTAGAAAACGGTGGCCTTTTCTATAAAATACAGCCAAAGATGTGTGTTCAGTTGTGGTCATTATTAGGGCGATCACGTTGTTTTCATTCATTCATTCAGGATTTGCTGGAGGATGTCAGTTTCTGCAGCGGGCTGGACCTGGGGGAGGAGTGGGGGAGCAAATGCCTTCCGGTGCATACTGATTACAGGATGCATTTCTCGGTGCTCCTGGACACATACCACTGCACTACATCCTACCCTGCCTCACCACCAAGTGGTCTAAAAACAAGGGCCTTAGCAACATGCTAATTACATGTCAGAAATATTAAAACAAAACACCAAAACTGCAATCTATCTTAACACAGTCACGTTCTCCAAGTCTAAGACCTTCATCAAGAAAACTCCATTAATAAAATTACACATACCACATAAACATTGCACAGGCTCCACAGTGATTCCCTTCCAAGCAGAGATTTTCCCCCTCGGTATGATCGGTTCTCTGCACAACGCAGCAGCAGCATCTGTAGCCCTAGCGTGGCATCTAATAACATGAGCTACTCCTCCCTCCCTTAGGAGCTTTACATCCCTGTTTTGGCTAAACTTCCTTTTCTCCCCCAGGACTAAACTAGATTATTCACCGTGTCCCTAAACATAAACCAAACCACACCAAAACACAAAACATTAAGGGAAGCCGACAGCATCCACCAGCTCACCATTACCTTTGACACCTAAGAAAAACGAAACTTGAGATCCGTTAACAGCTCAACTGAACTGTTAAGTGTACTTAAAAATAGCAGGGAAAAAGGGAGCACACTCCACAAATAGGTCCTTAGAAATTTACCATGAAAGTCTTGAGTTGGGCATAAACTGTTTCCAGTGCAGTACCGCCCTGATGCATATGACTATATAAAGTAGAGAAAAGAGGGAGCCCCCCCCCAAAAAAAGCCCAACCAAACACTATACACTTCAATTGCACATCCAAAACTGTCCCCTCTACACACCCAACAGGATATCCTTACATCATAACTGGTGCCTCCACCTCCCCACCCCCAAAAAAGAAAACAAAAATTATCCCGGTAGGCACAGACACTTTATAGGAACTTTGTAGGAAAGCACAAAGAGGCTGTAGAGATTACAACCACCACCTTACCTGTTGCCGGAGAGTTTGTGTGCGTGTTGTTTTTAAGTGTTTCGCCCAGCTCCTCCTTCCCCCACTACAAACAGCAAACACATGAGTGAGCTAATCAGCTCTTAAACTGAAAAACCTTTCGATCCAGGCGAGTGATGGAAGATAAAAGCTGAGGGGCGGCAGGAGGGTCAAATAAAAGTTGCTCCGCAGTTCGCTCATCCAAGCCCCGCAGCGACCGCAGGGGGGTGAGGTTCCCAAAGCCACTTTCATACCTTCGATAATGCACTAGCAAAGAGAAGCCCGGAGAGGCTGAAGTTTCCACGGAGGGCACCGTCGGGGAGACGCAGCCCGGGAGGACGCAAGGGTTGGGCTCGCTACCTCTGCACACGGGCGAGCCGGGGCTCCGGCGCTCAGGTGAGTTGCTCCTCCGGTGGCTCTCTGGGGACCGTCTCGGGTGGCCCTTGGCCCGCGGCGCCTGCTCGGTCGGGGCCGCGGTCGGCGGCGGCGTCGGGCTGGGCAGGCTGGGGCCGCGAGCCGCGCCGGGCCCCGGGAGTGTGCCCAGCGACGCGGCGGCGGCGGGCGGGCGCGTGGGACTGTGTTGGCTGCCCCGCAGGAGCTGGTAGGGCACCGTGGCGCGGATGGGCTGCAGCAGCCGGCCGGCTCCCGCAACCGGGGCGCAGTTCACGCCGCCGCCGCCGCCGCCGCCTCTGCCACCGCGGCCGCCGCTGCCACCGCCGCCCGCACCGTTCCCGCTCCCGGCGGCAGCAGTGGCGGGCGGGGAACCCGCGGCGCTGCGCCGCATCCTCTGCGGCGGGGGATGAGGAGTCTGAGAGGAACTGGAAGAGGAGGAGGCAGTGCACATGGTGGCTCCGCGGGCCCTGGACGATGCCGGCCAACACCAAGGCGCGGAGCGGGAGGCGCGCGAGCGTGTGGGAGCCGGCGCGCTAGTGCGTGCGAGCGTGTAAGGGGGAGGGGCGGGGGGATCGTGGAGGGGGAGGAGTCTCTCGGCTCCCCCTGCGCAACGCGCACCCCCGCCGCCTCAGCGAGGGGGGGAGGGGAAGGCTGCGAAAACTAACGTCCAACGGCCCCAACCACCCGACCGGGCTCGGGGTGGCGGTTACGGCCGGGGCCTCGAGGAGCCGGGAGCCGCCGCCGCCGTCGCCACGGGCATCGCGCTGACAGGGGAAAGGGGCAGCCGCCGGCATCACGCAGACTCGCGGGGCTGCACGCGCAGGAGAGCCCGGCAGCTGCAGGGAGGGCCGGGATCCCTGCTTCTGGGGACCTGGTAGGGGGAAAGGGCCTCGAGGTGCCTGGCTGAACGCGGAGCCGAGCCACCGCCTCCTCTGCCCGCTCCTCACTCCATAAGGCACCTAACCCCGCAACCCGTACCCCGCCCCCTGCACCGCCTCCCGGCGCTCGGGGCGGGCAGATGACGCAACGAGAATTCCCATTGTCTCCGTCACTCTCCACCAGAACGCGAGTGATTGGTTTCCGGGTAGGAGTGAGAGGAGCATCTGCCAACGAAAGTGGGCGTCCTACTTTGGAGGCGGGATACGAAGGAGCGAAGGCGGAGAAAGGGGCTGTGCGTTCAAGGAGGGGCGTGAGAGTTGACAGGCTTTGAGGTGAGAGGGGGACCGTGATTGGGCTGCCCTGGGACAGTGGGTCCGTGTGTGTCCTGCGCGTACCCCGACACCCACAGACGCGCACGCCCAGGGAAGCAGGCTGTGAGGGCTCCACCCTCCAGGGCCGTTTGTACCACTTGAGACAGAGGATACGTCAGGCAAACTTGACTTTGCAAGTACACCTGTTCTGGTGGTGGGATGTTTGAGAAGAATCCATCCCTTCCCCACTAATTTTAGGAATCTGAGTTTCTGTGTTGAGTAGACTAATTAAAAGAATGTAAGGCCATCAGAAGCAATGTCTGGGGGTTGGATTGAACACTGGGTGGATACTTTTACAGTTATCCTATGGAGTGAAAAGAGATCATCAAATCTTCTGTTCCAAGACAATAACTCTGAATTGCAGGGGTCAACAAGGACTTGTCCATCATTGCACCGTCAGTTAAATGGAGGTGTAATGGAGGGCACGCCCTGTTGTCTTTTCCCAGAAGCAGATGTCCTCTTGGGAGAAATAATACCAGACTTGATGTAACAATCCACTGGGGTAAATTTAGTTTTTATTCTGCAGTGGAACTGAAGAGAAACTAAGATTTTGGATGACTGTCAGGAACCGAAGTTTACCCCACAGTAAACCAAGGTTTGAAACATTAAGCAGGAACAATTGATTGAAGGGTCCACATCAGATACCCTCCATTCGTTTCCATGAGAGAAAAAAGAAGTGGGAGATCAGATTGGTCTACTCTTGGTGTCTGCCCACACTGACAAGCTTCCTCTGGTTTCAGGCACTAAATGCAGGGGTCAGTTTCACTTAGAGGAGCCATCCCTCTCAGCTTCATTGTGCCCTCAGAACAGAAAGCATACTAGGTTCTGTAAAAAGTGGATGAAACCACTTTTTCTGTAAAATGCAAGAATTGCACCCATGAATACTAGTGACAGTTCCTCACTTTATCACATAGTAGAATAACAGCTAACATTTACTGAGCATTTCATGTGTCAGCCACTGTTGTAAGAATGTTTTATGTGTTAATTCCTTCAATCCTCCTATAATCCACAAGGTACGATACTACTATTATCCCCATTGTGTTCACATGTATTTGCTTTCCAGAATAACATATATTAAATATAAATGTAGTAAAAACTTTACTCTTTTAAATTTAGTATAATTGACCTATTGTGTTATTTTTTCCATCTGAAATGAAAGATTTCCTCATTCATTAGGAAATTGCCTTCCTTCATGGGGAAAAAGAATGATAAATGGCTTCTTTCTGATGACTTTTTCAGAATATCAAGAACAAAAATTGACGGATTAAAATATGTGAAGTGTTTAAAAATGCTGGTAAATTGCCAAGTTGTCGATTTGATTAGAGCATGGTTTCATAATAGAAATGTTATCTCTGGCCACTCCTAAATATAAGTATGTAACGACCCCAACACTTTAGATTACAGTAATTCTAAATTTATACCAAGCCACAGTCCTAATGATCAATACCTGATTTGGATCTAAAACAACCTACCTAGCCATGTGTTAAAGTCTTTCTGTGTTTGTTCAAAACTGCCAACGCCAACTTAAATCAGACAACCAAAACAAATCTAAATGACGCACACAGAGAACTAGTATGATCTTAAAATACTATTTTCAGTTGCTCATAAGTCACCATGACCTATTTGGAGGTTCAATCACCTTCTCTTTACTAAATATATCTTGGTTGCCTCTTAAACCTTTGTTCTCCTGAAATAAATACTGATCTTTATGTGTAAGGAATTCAGTCTCCAAACAAATCAAAGGTGGGCTAAAATCAACTAAACCCAGTATCGGCTTTCCAATGTCCATTTGTTGAGTTCTTAAGAGTATTTTATTCTTAGTGAGTTTGGGAGTGGGCTCCAAGGGTATGAAAAGAAGCTTTAGGAAAACATACCCCTCAGTAAATTGGGACCCCCCTTAGAAGGAAGTGTGGATTGCTGGGCGAGAAGAGCATACCCGACTGTGCTAGCTATGGGATGGCTAGGTCCCGTGCAGATTATCTCTATTTGTTGAATACAAGTGTAACATAATCCCTGGAAATTCTATATATGTTAATGTTGGTAATGACCTCTTTACTATGTTGACCTACCTAGAAGAAGACAACACTGAAAGCGCAATTTGGTGGCATGGGAAATACCTTTGTTCTCAGTAACCCGTGTCTTGGCTGTTTGTGGAACAAGATTCCACCGTTAGCTAATCTGAAGTAGAACGATTACACTTACTTCTTGGTTCATGTATGGTAATGGACTATACTTTAGGTTGCATTAAAACTTGGAATCATTGGCTACCTCTGATTAATATGTAGCCCCATGTGAAGAGAGAATGAGATAACTAATGGGCCTACAGAGCTACCAAAACCTGCCTCTTCTAGTTTCATCCAGGTTTGCCAGGGGATGCATCCAAGCCCCAACCAAATCTAAGAGGCAGTCCAGGCTGTCAGTATCAGAAATGAGGTCACGGCTGAGAGAGAACACTAAACAGATCTGCACTGATGTTCATCTTCAGCTGATTAAACTCTCTTGTAGGTGGATTCTTTAGAGCAGCAACAAAAAGAGCCTTGCCTGAATTTTTGTCCCTGGCAGATGCTTACAGTAAAACTCCTTACTGCTTGTGACAGGCTATGTGCACCTTTGCACTAGGTGTTCCCTCTGTCTGAGCAGTTCCTACCCCAGTTACCCACATGGCTTGCTCCCTCATTTCCTCCAGTCTTCACTCAGATGTCATCACCTTCACAATGAAAGCTTTTCTGAAAACTCTTTTTTAAAATTGCAAGCACCCCCTAGATGTTCCCTACTCTCTTCCTTTTTTTTCCCCCAGAGCACACATCACCACCTACCTATTGTATATTTTAATTATTTTTTGTTCTGTCCGTGTAGAATGTAAGAGCCATGAAGGCAAGACTTTTTATCTGTTTTATTACTGCTGACTCTCCACAATAGTGCTTGGTACCTGGTAGACAATATTTGCTCAATGTTGTTGAAAAGAGTAGCAAATTTTAACCAGTGCTTGTCCCATGAACTAAACTGTGCCTTTCATCAGAAAAAAAAAAAAAAAAAAGGATAATAAGAAGTATATCACTGTTGCAAAGACATAGCCACAGAGTAGAAAAATGTTCCATGTGGCTTTTTAAACTAAACAGATATTCGCACTGGGGCCAGCATTCAAAAGGGAAGCATATCTTGTATTATGATCCTTATACAGGCAAAGTGAAAAATACTAGTCCTAAGAGGGGTGGGATAAGGAGGGTGGGAGGGAGGGTGACGCGAGAGGGAGGAGATATGGGAACATATGTATCTGTATAACTGATTCACTTTGTTATAAAGCAGAAACTAACACCATTGTAAAGCAATTAGACTCCAATAAAGATGTTTAAAAAAAAATACTAGTCCTAGTGGCTCTTGGAGGCTCATCAGATGTTGAAAATGGAAACTGAAATTGGTAATGGAGAAAAGGCAGTTGAAATTTGCAGGAAAAAAAAATAACCAACTGGAACTGACAGAGAAGGACAGTTGAGGAGGATCCCTTACAGAGTGACATCTGCTGGTATGTGGTTAGTTCTCTCTCTCTGTTAGGAGCAATTCTCAAGAGGCCTGTGTAAGGAAACTGAAAAATATATATATTTAATTAAGTAGAAAGGAACATTTCATGTAAATAATAAATATTTTACTTTGTTTCTTTCCCCCCAGCTTTATTGAGATGTAATTGACATAAAAGATTGTGTAAGTTGAAGGCGTGTAATGTAATGATTTGATATGGGTATTTAGTGCAAAATGATTAACACGATAAGGTTACTTAACACATCCATCACCTCACATAGTTATAAACCTTTTTTATGATGAGAACTTTTAAATTCTATTCTCTTAGTAGCTTTTAAATATACAATATACTGTCGTTAACTATAGTCACCATGCTGTACATTACGTCCCTGAACTTATTCATCTTATAACTTGAAGTTTGTACCATTGACCACCCTCACCCATTTCTCCCACTCCCCAGCCCCTGCTCCTATTCTCTGTTCATATGAGTTTGGATTTTTTTCGATTCCACATGTAAGTGAGATCATATAGTATTTGTCTTTCTCCATCTGACTTACTTCACGTATCATAATGCCCTCAAGGTTCATCCATGTCATCACAAAAGGCAGGATTTCCTTCTTTTTATGGCTGAATAATATTCCATTGTGTATATATACCACAATTTTTTTCCATTCATCCATCAGTGGACACTTGGGTTATTTTCATATCTTGGCTGTTGTAAATAGTGCTGCAATGAACATGGGAATGCACATATCTCTTTGAGATATTGATTTCATTTCCTTCAGATATATACCCAGAAGTGGGATTGCTGGATCATATGGTAGTTCTATTTTTTAAGTTTTTGAGGAACCTCCATAATGTTCTACATAGTGGCTGCACGAGTTTACAATCCCGTCAACAGTGCACAAGGGTTCCCATGTCTCTATATCCTCACCAGTACTTATTATTGCTTAACTTGTTGATAATAGCCATTCTAACAAGTGTGAGGTGGTATCTCATTTCGGTTTTAATTTGTATTTCTCTGATGATTAGTGATGTTGAGCACCTTTTCATATACCTGTTGACCGTTTGAATATCTTCTTTGGAAAAAATGTCTACTCAGATCCTTTGCCCATTTTTAATGGGATTGTTTTGGTTTTTTGCTATTGCATGAGTTGCTTATATATTTTGGATATGAACCCCTTATCAAATATGTTGTTTGCAAATATTTCTCCCATTCTGTGGGTGGTCTTTTCGTTTTTGTTGATTGTTTCTTTTGCTGTGCAGAAGGCTTTTTAGTTTGATGTAGTTTCACTTGTTGATTTTTGCTTTTGTTGTGATGCTTTGGGTGTCAGAACCATAAAATCCTTGATAAGACTAATGTCAAGGAGCTTTTCCCTATGCTTTTTTTTTTTTTTTAAAGATTTAACTTTATTTATTTTTGGCTGGGATGGGTCTTTGTTGCTGTGCACAGGCTTTCTCTAGCTGTGGCGAGCAGGGGCTATTCCTCATTGCGGTGCACGGGCTCCTCCTTGTGGTGGCTCCTCTTGTTGAGGAGCACAGGCTCTAGGCGTGTGGGCTTCAGTAGTTGCGGCGCGTGGGCTCAGTAGTTGTGGCACACAGGCTCTAGAGCACAGGCTCAGTAGTTGTGTTGCACGGGCTTAGTTGCTCCGCGGCACGTGGGATCTTCCCGGACCAGGAATTGAACCCGTGTCCCCTGCATGGACAGGCAGATTCTTATCCACTGCGCCGCCAGGGAAGTCCCTATGCTTTGTTTTTAAAAGAAGTTCAGAAGAGGCAAGAGAAAGAGGGGGTATCTTGTTTTTTAAGTGATAAATATCAAAAGAGTATGCATGCAATTATTCCTGCCTGGATAGAAAATAGTGATGAGGACCACCAATTGTTCAGCTTTCATCTCCACAGCAGTTCCTATCGCCAACTATGATGCCAGGGGCACATCCCCTAGGCTGATACATAAGTAGAGTTTTATCATTTAACTAAAAGACTGTATTGAACAAAGCCAACACATTCAGAGGCTAAATCAAGATTTGGGGGCCAGAAACCTGCAAATATTCTCTCTTTGCTGTGACATTTCATTTGTTTTAGTTCCAAACATGGTGTCAACAGTACATGAGAGCAGTAGTGGTCCTATGAAGAGACTGTGCTTGATTATCATAATACTATTTTTTTTAAGTGAGAGTTTGGAGTGATTAAAATGTGTCGATTAATTTCCTCCTCTGTGACTGAATTTTACTTTTTACCATATAAGTGTGTTGAGTGACTGCTGTTAAGGTGCAATCAACTCATCAGCAGCGCTTGACTAGAGAAGGTATTAAAATTATTTTAAACTTTTTATAGCACAGTGTCCTACCAAGCATCCTATTAAGAAGGTTTCCAGTGTCCTACCAAGCATCCTATTGAAAAGGTTCATATTAATATATTTAATAGGCCTACATGAGCATTTAATAGCAATAATACTAGCATCAGGCCTTAGTAACTCCTCATCAAGTCACTTATTAAATGCCTTCAAAGTGCGACGCTCTTGTATACTCTGTAAGAGATCCTTGTTTTCATACTTTGGTAAATTGTAGTCTCTCAGAGGTAAAAAGGTAATTTCTACAGATAAAGGTAGAAACCATGTCTAAACACAGGTCTTCCATAAGAGAGATGCAAATAAAGCCAATGGAAGCAATGGGAGGGAAAGATCATTTTTGAGGAAAGGCTTCAGGAAAGAAGAGTATGAGGAAATCTTGTCACTAGGGATACACAGGCTGTGTTAGGAGATGATCGAGCAGTGTGCCTCGACTGATGGTAAATGGAAGATAAGTCTTGGTCTGTTGATGACATGTCATGGAGGTTGCCAGGCAAGGCTTGCCCTTTATCGAGTATGCAGGGAGGAGCTGTTGAAGATTCTTGAGCGGGTGGGGAGAACATGAATGGAGCTGGGCTTTTTGAATATTCATGCAAGAATAGTTTACAACCTGGATGGAGACTGTAAACTGGAAGATGATTTAGTAGACTTTGAGAATAGTCCATGGGAGTTTAGGTAATGAGAGTTAGGAGAATGATAGGGGACATGGAGGGGAGGAAAAGATGCAGGTGATACTCCTTAGCTGATGGACCTTGAAAGTAGGACGTCAGACAACTCTGAAGCTTCAGGCTTGGATGCCTAAGAGGATAGTGGTGGCTTTAACAGGAATAGGGAGCCAAGAGAAGGAGCAGGTTTGGGAGAAGATAATGAGCTCATCTATAAATAAGAGAACCAGAGGATATTCAAGTGGAGACAGTTTTTTCCTTTGTTTTATTGAGATATAATTGACGTATAGCACTGTATAAGTTGAAGGTGTACAGCGTAAAGACTTGACTTACCTATATTATGAAATGTTTACCGTAACTAGTTGAGTTAACATTCATCATCTGATTTTGATACAAGGGGAAAAAAGAGAAAAAAACTCGTTTGGAGTTTTTAAGAGCAGTTTTTAAATGATAGTTGAGAAGAGCATAGGTATGGTTTGGGGGGTTATCCATGTACATATGATAGTTGAAGCCATGGGCACAAATGAAGTTGGCGAGGGAGAAAAATATAGAAATAAAGAAAAAGAGGATCAAGGCGAAAATTTTGAGAAATTATACATTAGTGGAGGAGGAAAAGTAAGCACATAAACAATCCAAAGAAAACAAAACTAGGAAAGAAGGCAGAAGGGAAGAACTTCTTAATTAAAGAATTTGGTGTCTCAGAGGATGTTTGGTAGATGTCTGTGGGATATCTGGGAGCTCACGTCCCCTTCTCTAAGATCTAATCCTCCGCCAACACACAGAGGGTTTGGGCCTGACAGCTATGTTTGTACGATTTGACCTTGTTCTTCTGACCATGGTTGGTTTGACCTGAGTTCGATAACTGACCAAAGCTGCACCAATCAGGTTTTCTCCCCTGGGAATTTGGAATTAAGAAATACAATGTTATTCTATTAAGGGCATGAACTGGGTGATCACAGAAACCTGTGCATGGGGTGGCCATCTTCTGTCACAGAAACAGAAAAGTGGAGGAAACCTGCCTTCTGAAAGAAACGAATGAAGTGACTTGCAGAAAATCAAAATGAGAACAGATGACCTGAGAGCGAGAGAGAGAGAAACTGAGAGTATGCTTATTTTCCCATGACGACTATTTTCTGTCTTATCCCTTTTCTTCAATCTTCTAAAACCATCCCCACACCTGCCTACCCTGATGCGACTCCAGTATAGTCCTACCATCAAATCTACAAATCTTTTGGCATTTGGACCCATCTCTCCTTTCTTTCTTCCTCTCCTGTCAAAAGCCATTCCTCTACTTATGATTTAAATTCCTTCCCCCCTTCTTAGGGGTTTCATTTCTTCAGTTATTCCCTTCCTCTTGTTCATCATCAAATTCTTGATTATCCCCAATATGTATAAACATGCTCCATCCTAACATTTAGAAAAAAACAAAGATTCTTATGCTATCCCTTTCCATCTGTAATACTAATTCTCTGATCCCTTCACAGCAAACCTTCTTGAGAGAGATGTCTACAGGTTAACTCTGATTTCCTATTCAATCTACTCGAACCTGACTTCCACCCCCACCACGCCAATGAAAACTGCTAATCCATGTTGTCAACAGCCTACATATTGCTGGACCCAGTGGATGTTCCTTGAACCTCATCCTACTCCAACTTTTAGCAGTTTTCAACACAGTTAGTCAGGCTCAACTTCTTGAAAACCAAATCTCTTCTATTGGCTGGTCTGTCTCCTAATTCTCTAACCACTGCTGTTCAGTGACCTTCAGGGGTTTTTCCTCCTCTAATGCCCTCTAAAAACTGGGCTCTATTCTCTGCTTTCTTGTCTGTGAACTCACCTTCTTGGTAATCTCAGTCATTCCCACAGCTTTAAATACTAAAAATGGTAACAAATTCGCAAATTAATCTCTTTAGCCTAGACATTTCCTCCAAAATCTGTATTCAGATATTCATTTGTCTGTATGACATGTCAAGTCTCCGTGAATATCTGAAATTAATGTATCTGAAATAGAACTAAACTCTCAATTTCTATCAACCTGCTTTCCTCCCCTCACTATTAAAAAGAAATTCTATCTTTACTTTTTCCCACTTCAGTAAATGTTATCACCATTCACCCAGTTATTGTAAACAAGACAACCAAGGCAATATTCTTGATTTTTCCCTCTCCTTCCCTCCCCAACTCTAACCTATCAGCTGGTCCTCTTATTTGCTCCTCGTGAATAGATGTGTAGTCCATCCACTTCTCTCCATCTCCTCTGCTACTACATTAAACCAAACTGCCATCATCTCTTACCTGAGCTATTGCTGTAGCTGCCAACTGGTCTTCTACCTTCTACTCTTGCCTCCTTTCATCTATTTTCTGCTCATCAGTCAGGGTAAACCTGGAAATACATCGGACCTTGTTGTTTCCTGCTTAAATCAGTTCAATGTTTTCCAATTAGTTTGCCATGAGATCCAAATTCCTTTAAATACTTAAAAGGCCTGGCCTGCTCTGGCTTCTGCCTCCTTCTCCAACCTTACCTCCCTTGATTCTCCCCCTCACCCTTTAAGTTCCAGCCACAGTGGCCTCCTTTCACTTCCCCCGAAACAGCACTGCAGGGTCTGCACACAGGTGTATCCTCAGCCTAAAACACTCCTTCCACAGCCCCAATCCTCAGTTGCCCTGAGTGGCTCCCTCACATTCTTCAGATCTCAGTTTAAATGTCTTGTCTTCAGAGTATCCTTTCTGAGTCCTTGCCTATCACTAATAACCTATAATAATGTATCATTAGGTCAGTTTGTTTCATCTGTAGTGCTCATTATATGGTGTAAATACACAATTGTTTACCTGTTTATGTAAGCCTTCCCCACTAGATTATAAAGTCTCTCAAGGCAGGGACCTTGTCTCTTCTGTTGACTACTTGGTCACTGAACACCTAGGAGTGCCTGGAATATAGCAGGTGCCCGAGAATTATTTGTTGAAACTTTATTGGTTACTGATAGCTTCCTAGTTCCTGATGCTAATCCCTGTGCAGCCCTATTATACTTTCTGTGAGAGAGTTTCTTTGGTCTTATATTACCCTCCCCCTTGCTGTTTCAATCATTTGAATAGGTTTTTGTTCTTATAGTTAAATGATGACTAATTGATAAAGTCTTTAAAAGGATGTGGTGATCAGCAATGTCAAAAGCTGTTAGATGGGGAAGAAGGTTAAGGGCTAAGCAAAGTCATTGGATCTCATCACTGGAAATCTTCACACCAATAGTGTCCATAAAATGTGGCTCTGTGGAAGCCAGGGTACAGTTGGGTTGATGAGAAGGGTGAGAAGATGAATGCAAGTAATGTAGAATTCTCTTTTTGAGAAATTTGACAGTAAACAGAAGGCATGAAGTCAAATGGGATCTTGGGGTTCATCAAAGTCCAAGAAAGTATATGTTGCTTTAGTTTAAAAAGCAGAGGGAAGAAACGTCTACTGATATGCCAATAGAAGCCAAACGAGAAAAAAATGAAGTTGGAATGAGGAGGACTAATAGATTTAGTTTCCATGAGGCAGTAGAGGATTTGATCAAGAGCACAAGTTTGACAAAACGGGACAATGTTTCCCCCTCCATTTACAGGAAGAAGGGACGTTAAGAGAGTGAAGGTAAAGAAAAAATTTATGTAGAGCAAAGGAAGTTGAGCATGGCCATTTGAGGAGGTAGCAATGTCATCTACAACTGGTTGTCAAGGGGAATCTCTGGAAAGACTTTTCCAGACCACACCTCCATCCCTTTACTCCATGACCTCCCCACCCAAGATGGTAGACGCTCTCCACTGCACCTGCCGCAGAGACTCACTGCTGCTGAGGGCCACAGTGGTTGGTGGGAATGTGCCTTCTTTCTTAGGTGGGGTGGAACAGAAAAAAAGCCTGCAATCACTGAGGAGAGGGGTAGTCAGAAGGGAATATTGGGGTTTGAAGAGCTCTGACATCATGAGGAATACGACAAGGACATAGAATTGTTTTCCAAACATATATCTCATCAGGCATTCCTGGGGCCCTTCTAAAAATACAGAGTTCAGCCTCATTCCCTAGAGAGTCTAATTCAGCAGGTCTGGGAGCAGGAGGGGCAGGATTGTACAATTTTTAAAAAGTTCCCCAGGTGATGTTTATGATTTGGCCAATTTGGGAGACAGTGGATTAGAAATGATTAAAAGTTCACTAAGTTTAATTGCAGGCCCCACATATTTTCTCAGTGTTTAGCCAAATACAAAGATTTGTGGATAACTGACGTCAATTCGTGGAAATTACCCAAAGAAACAGTTTTCAGTGGATTGGTATCTAATTCTATTGTTCCATATAATCTGCAGTGATATTTAAAATGTAAGACTAGTTTATGGATATTTCTTTATAGAGAATTTCATTGAGGAAAAGGTAAATGGAATGGACCAGCTAACAGTTATTATTCATAATATAATAACAAACTCAGATGTTTTAAAGCCTGTTCTGCTTCTAGTTTGCTTACCTCCCAAATTAATAAGCTAAACATAATAAAAATCTAAGAATGTAACTTGATCTTACCCATTCCTAACATTCTTAGAGGAGATCTTTAGCCTGATAGCACTAGAGCTTCTGAGAGCAGATTCAGATCCATTTAAAATATTTTTTCCATTCCTTCCCAGGAAGAGTTATTTGTATTGATATACAACAGTTGGGCCCCAGACCACTTACTGGGACCACAGGGCCTCACTAATTTGTACCAGTTTTCCTCTATTCTAGTTGGTCCTGACCATCAGGTATAAATGAGTGCTAAATCAATATTAGCTGATACTTCCCCAGGTGTGGGACGTACGGAAACCCTATCACATGAGCAAACACAGCCCTTCTTGGCTACATTTAAAATAAGGTGGTTATTATTACACTGTATGGGGAAAAGGCTTTTTTTTTTTTTTTAAAGAAATCTCATGCCACCTTAATTTGCATTAACTTGATAGACTGATATCAATAGTCAGAATCAATTTTCAATTGTTATAGTTTCCCTACCACCGTTCACACTTCCTTCATTCTTTCAGGGAGGCTTCTTCTGCCTTCCTATTTCTTCCCACCTCCAGCCATGCCATATACCCCACACCATTTTTCCTTTCTAGTACTACTTACTCATCGGGTTGAGTAGAGAAGCCAAAGGTGACTTAGTTTACATACCTGCTTTAATTGCTCACCTTGGGTGGAGCAGTGTCTTAAATAAACTTCACTTTTGCCACAGCACCATTACTCAGTAAGGTATTTATACAAGTGTCACTTAATCCCATGAAAATAAACAAGGCACTTAAACTTGTTATTGAGAAAGAAGCTTTAGGCTTTAGCTGCCCACTCTCCTTACTCAAGGGCCAATCTCACCTCACTTATTCTTAGAAAACTTTTCAGCAGTTTTCCTTAAAGAAAATCAGGCAGAGCAAAGTACTGTGAGTCAGGTTTAAGCTACCCTTACCTTTGAAAGAAAGGGTTCCTTTGTTAATTATCAATAACAAGGAATCTTGTCATTTCTCCCAATATTTCCAAGTCATAGCTACTCATAGCGGAGCTATGCATTCAATGCATTCCTAAATATTGAAAGCATATATGTTCAGTATTTAACCAGAGATGAAAACAGAAACAAATATTTAACATTCCAAAGAAATGGTGCAACTCTACATGATTTTTTATTTTCTATATCCTGAACTGTATAGAAATTTCATAGTATTTTTAAAGCACTTTCATAAATATGACCTTTTTGCTTGTGATCATTCTGTGAGGTAGTTATACTATTTCCATTTTTCAGATGGGAAAATTGAGGCTTGAAGCCTTGGCCAGGGTCACAGCACATGAGAGATTCAGAGCTGGGAATCAGCTCTCCTGACTCCAGGCCCAGTGTTTTTCCCTCTATAAAAATTGCCTTTATAGCAGGACAGTCAGGGATATGTTCACTCAGTAATAGAGAAGTATGGATCTTTTCCACCCCTAGTCATTGAAGGACCTATGAGCTGATAGTGTATGTGAGAGAGGACACTTCCTGCCTGAAAGATTGATGACTTACATTCAGAGCAACCTGATGTTGCACTCTGATAGGAGAAGGACCTGTCTAAAACGTCCTAATTGCTTAAAACATCCAGAGTGCCCAATAGGAAGACAGGGTGTGGTAATTATATATCTTGCTTTTGGCTTATCTTCTCCATATCCTCACCCTCACAGATGTCTTTCAAACATTGGTAATTACAGCTTTCAGAGCCAAAGCCTACAAACTCATAATCCACACAGATGACATACTAAAATCTACTCAAATATGTAAGGCTGAAGAAAGTTTCAGTGCTACTGGACTCACATTTAAAAAAAACTGCTTACAAAAGAGGTAGCCTTTATTTCTATGTCACTACTGCCTAGATGTGTAATGGTTTCTTGTTGATCTGTGAGGGTGCATATTAACTCATTTACCTCTAAATGTAATCAGTAACTTAAGCATAAAGTACACATGCAGATGACAAGACCATATGATTAAAAGCAAATAGTCTGACATTGGAAAACGGATCCAAATTAATGTAACTAACTTGAAACAATGAAGGAACTGCTTCTAAGCAAGAGGAAGAATCAGTATCAAGAAATAAATGCAACACAGGAAAGCAGTTGTCCTTGTCATGCTGGCCTATAAATGGAACCTGAGTTAATAATATCATAATCTCTAAAGAATTCAGCAAGTTCTTGCTATAGTGGCAATGAGATAATATATAAAGTATGGTGGAATTTCCCACCATCTGTATCACTGACGAGCCCAATGGTAATTGGAATGGTTCAATGTCCCGCAGTTTTTAAGGGAAATCGTTTTAGGAGGAGTCACATTTCTAGATGAAGACACATTAACCCAATGATTTCAAAGAATATGGCTTGGGTCTGGTATCACATTTCAAGACCAAGAATTAGCACCTCAGTTACTTACTAAGTGAAAGATACTCCAATGATAATTGATAAGAAAACGGCTCAGAAATAAGTGGGATTTTAAACAACTAAACTTGTTTGTCTCCCACTCTGATTGAATCCAGAAGTATTTATTTAGGGGAGCAAAAAATCCAGATGACTTGGAAGCAAATGTTTCTGTTCGTTGAAGAATAAGGATGTCTTCTGCCAAATGCAGCCATTTCCAAACGCAATGAAGGACTATGGCTCATATATCAATCCTGCCCCTTCCTAGCTCGGCCCTCATTCTCTGACCATCTTCTCCGAATTCCCTTGCAGGATTCCCTTCAGGACCATTGCTAATTCATGCCTTCTGGAATCCACCTTCCTCATAACTATTGAGGCTTTTCCCACCTTTTCAGAAAAAAGTTTGCCCTGGGTGATATACATAAATCTTTGCCCAGCCTCAACCAGCTTGCTTTCTAGCTAACAGGTTTATCTGTGGCCCCAGGGGGCAGGATAGTGTGAGAGAGGGGGCTCAAAAGACCATTACCTTTCAGTACACAGCTAGGTAAACTAATTCCACCAAAGATCACAGGTTTCTATATTTCCTTGAATATGCTTTTTTTTTTAAAACGTCATCAAAATTTCACGTTTTAAATATTTTTTAAAGGAATTCCTTTTATTTTTTTATTATTTATTTATTTATTTTTGGCTGTGTTGGGTCTTCGTTTCTGTGCAAGGGCTTTCTCTAGTTGCGGCAAGCGGGGGCCACTCTTCATGGTGGTGCACGGGCCTCTCACTATCGCGGCCTCTCTTGTTGCGGAGCACAAGCTCCAGACGTGCAGGCTCAGTAGTTGTGGCTCACGGGCCTAGTTGCTCCGCGGCATGTGGGATCTTCCCAGACCAGGGCTTGAACCCGTGTCCCCTGCAATGGCGGGCAGATTCTCAACCACTGCGCCACTAGGGAAGCCCAGGATTTGTATTGTATTGCTAACAAAGAGACTGCATTTCTCCTCTGATGAATGTGCACAAGAAAGCATGCTGTCCCCGGTGATCGTTGGGTACCGTCTCATGATCCTGAGGGAAGCCATCCTATCCTTCTGGTTACGTGATACAGTGGGTTTCCTTATTGTTTAGGCCAGTTTTATTTGGAGTTTCAATTTTTACAGTGAAAAGTTGTCATAACTCTTTCTGTTCTAGGGGGTTTTTTTTGTTTGTTTTGTTTTTGTCAATTCCTGTTGGGTATTATTTGTATTGTTGATGTGGCAAGAACTCTACTGAGATATAGTCTTCTTGTCTTTATATTATGAATATATCTCTAAGTTTATCACTTATCATTTACTCCTTACTCTTGTTTAATATAGAGAAGATTATAATTTAAGTCTATTAAATCCATCAGTGTGTTTCTGCATGATGTATTCCATTGCTTTTACTTTTATTCATTCATTCATTAAAGAGTGTGTGTGTGTGTGTGTGTGTACTACAAGGTGCCAAGTACTACGAGAGGCAATAAGACTATTTACTGTGAGACAAGAAAGACACAGCCCCTGTCCTCGTGGAGTTCATATCCTGGTGGGGGATTGAGAATATGTTAGACGTTCACTGAAAAGCCACACAAGTGTGTGTAAGCTACTAAAGGATAGAGGCTACAGAGGGAAGGACCCAGTCTAGGAGCACTTTCATAGGAGGGTTAGGTCTAGTTAGGGAAGTCAGGGGAAGCTTTCCTGGGGAAGTGGTGACTGAGCTAAGAATGATAAAGAGGACTTAGGTAGTGGGCTAAGAGCATTACAGGCAGTGGAAAGAGCAGGTCCAAATGTCCTGCTCAGGGGCAAGCACAGGAAACAGGAAGGACGGAAAGAATGTAGAACATGGTCCACATCCTCAGAGGGGCCTGGCGTAAGTGAAGGCGGAAGGTTGAAGGGTGGGAAGTGGGGGATGCTGACCACGCAGGGCCAGTAAGTCCATGTTAAGGAGTTGTGTCTGCTTCCTAAGATCTATGGGAAATCACTGAAGGTGTCATCTTTGACAACCACATTACTTTTACCTCCAAACATCCAATCTCATAACAAGTCCTAACAACTTTGCTTTCTAAATATCTCTTCAATCTATCCACTTCAATCCATCCACTTCTGTTCATCATTACCAACACTTCCTCAGCCCATTCTATCATCATTTGTGTCTGGACTAGGGGAATAGAGTCCTCAATGATCTATTTGCACCTACTCTTGCCCCACTCCAATCCATTCCTGCACAGTTATGGGAAGACAGGCCTGACCTTGATACCATTTGATGACACAGAAAACACTGAAAGAGGACCAGTTTGTTTTTCATTAGTCTTGTTCTTGAGAGGTTGTGGAGTGGGCAGTTCATGAGTTTAATCTTGGACCTGCTGAGTTTTAAATATCCCTGGGATGTCCTAGAGAAGAAGCCAAGCCGGAGGTGTCTGTTAGGTAGATATCTTCTGCCTCCCCATCTAGAGCCACTCTCCACCCATCTCTACGCTGATCCCTGCCTGGAGACATTGACGTGTGTGGGATGTCAAGATTCCATGTATCCCCAGCACCTGCTCCCGTGTGCTCTGCCTTCTAGTTGCGTTCAGCCCATAGGAGGTACATGAAGGAAGAAGCGTGAAGGCTGAGTATTTACTCGATACGATATACATCCTGCATCATCTCTTCCTCTTCCCCACCTCCTCCTCTTTCCACCCTGCCTCCTTCAAACCCTCTTCCTCTGCCTCCTGCTCCTCCTGCTCTTCTTCCTCCCACCTCTTCCTCTTTTTTTCTCTCTCGAATCCAGTAATCATTTCCACCTCCTCCTTTTTTTAAAAATTAATTAAGTAATTTTTGGCTGGGTTGGATCTTTGCTGCGCCCGGGCTTTCTCTAGTCGTGGTAAGTGGGGGCTACTCTTCGTTGCAGTGAGTGGGCTTCTCATTTCGGTGGCTTCTCTTGTTGCAGAGCACGGGTTCTAGGTGCCCGGTCTTCAGAAGTTGCGGCACGTGGGCTTCAGTAGTTGCGGCACGTGGGCTCAGTAGTTGTGGCTCGCGGGCTCTAGAGTGCAGGCTGAGTAGTTGTGGCGCACAGGCTCAGTTGCTCCGTGGCATGTGGGATCTTTCCGGACCAGGGCTTGAACCCCTGCACTGGCAGGTGGATTCTTAACCACTGAGCCACCAGGGAAGTCCCTAACCTCCTCCTTTAAGCCTAGGCAGTAAAAGCTCCCTGAGATGCTGGACTACTGTCCTCTGTTGTTTTCCCCAAACCCTTTGCAAATGATCTCTTGACTACAGTCTCCTTAATTACGGTACATTTGAGTGTGCCACCTTTCTCTTTCAGGGATTCTGACTTATACTGATAGGTAAGAAATGCCTGGGGGAGAGTTACATTTGAGTCACCTGAGTAGAGGTGGTAATTGGAGCCGTGGGTAAATGTGAATATCTTGGGAGACAGTGTAGAGAAGGAATGGGCCCTGAGGAACTCAAACATGTAATGGCTTTCAAAGGACGATAATCTTGCAAAGGAATTGGAGAAGTAGCAACCAAAGTGAGGTGAAAAATCGGGGCAGTGTGTGTCATAGAAGTCAAAGGAAGCAAAGGGAAGAAAAAGAGTGTTGGTAGTCAAGATTATCAGTTGGTCCTGCAAAGTCATTGGATTTAGTGACTTATACCATCGTGAATCTGTTACATATTTTCTGTGCTCCCTCTGAACAATGATTTAATTTTTTTTACATTAACTTCTCTATAATTGATTTTAGGTAAATACAGTCAAATTTGTTTTAGAACGTATTTTAAGGTAAAAAATTAACTACCCTTCCTTAACCATTATTCTAACATTATTTATTTTATACTTTCTCTATTACCATTATTTCCTCCAACATTCACTGTTTCCAAAAATATGAAGAGATGTTTGAGCACTTTCTGCTAGATGTATAAGAGCTTTCTATTTGACTGTATCATAGTGGTTCAACGGTTGTCTCTTTAGCATTCATTTTAAAATGTATCCATTAGAACAAGTCTGACCTCTTAATTTTAATTTTCAGAATTCTATTATCAATAGCCCCATTTATTCTTCCAGATAAACTTTATATTTTTTTAACATCTTTATTGGAGTATAATTGCTTTACTATGGTGTGTTAGTTTCTGCTTTATAACAAAGTGAATCAGTTATACATATACATATGTCCCCACATCTCTTCCCTCTTGCATCTCCAGATAAACTTTAGAACCATTTTATCAATTAAAAAAGACTTCATTGTGATTTTTTTCAAGACCGTGAGACATAGATGGCCAACCAGAGTTCCTAAGGTTCAGTGTATGTAACTGTTGCCGCCGCTTAAGCCTGCCAAAGCAGTGGTACGGCTGCTGCCCTTGTATTTGCTACCTCTAGAAACATTCTTGCCAGTAGTGGCAGCAGCGGGACTCAATTACCCTCTTTTCACACTCCCTCCAGAAGCTCCAGATGGCGTCTTCCGTGGGCAACGTGGCCGACAGCACAGACCCAACGAAACGTATGCTTTCCTTCCAAGGGTTAGCAGAGTTGACACAGCGAGCCTATCAGGCGGGAGATTTTGAGGCAGCTGAGAGACACTGCATGCAGCTCTGGAGACAAGAGCCAGACAATACTGGTGTACTTTTATTACTTTCATCTATACACTTCCGGTGTCGAAGGCTGGACGGATCTGCCCGCTTTAGTAGTCTGGCAATTAAAAAGAACCCTCTTCTGGCAGAAGCCTATTCAAATTTGGGGAATGTGTACAAGGAAAGCGGGCAGTTGCAGGAAGCAATCGAGCATTACCGGCATGCGTTGCGTCTCAAACCAGATTTCATCGATGGTTATATTAACCTGGCAGCCGCTTTGGTAGCAGCAGGCGACATGGAAGGGGCAGTACAAGCTTACGCCTCTGCTCTTCAGTACAATCCTGATCTGTACTTTGTTTGCAGTGACCTGGGGAACCTGCTCAAAGCCCTGGGTCGCTTGGAAGAAGCCAAGGCATGTTATTTGAAAGCAATTGAGACGCAACCGAACTTTGCAGTAGCTTGGAGTAATCTTGCCTGTGTTTTCAATGCACAAGGGGAGATTTGGCTTGCAATTCATCACTTTGAAAAGGCTGTCACCCATGACCCCAATTTTCTGGATGCTTATATCAATTTAGGAAATGTCTTCAAAGAGGCACGGATTTTTGAACGAGCTGTGGCAGCTTACCTTCGTGCCCTAAGCTTGAGTCCAAATCATGCAGTGGTACATGGCAGCCTGGCTTGTGTATACTATGAGCAAGGCCTGATAGATCTGGCAATAGACACCTACAGGCGAGCTATTGAATTGCAACCACACTTCCCGGACGCTTACTGCAACCTAGCCAACGCTCTCAAAGAGAAGGGCAGTGTTGCCGAAGCAGAAGATTGTTATAATACAGCTCTCTGGCTGTGTCCCACCCATGCAGACTCTCTGAATAACCTAGCCAATACCAAGCGAGAACAGGGAAACACTGAAGAGGCAGTTCGCTTGTATTGTAAAGCATTAGAAGTCTTCCCAGAGTTTGCTGCTGCCCATTCAAATTTAGCAAGTGTATTGCAGCAGCAGGGAAAAGTGCAGGAAGCTCTGATGCATTATAAGGAGGCTATTCGAATCAGTCCTACCTTTGCCGAGGCCTACTGTAATATGGGAAACACTCTAACGGGGATGCAGGATGTTCAGGGAGCCTTGCAGTGTTATACCCGTGCCATTCAGATTGACCCTGCATTTGCGGAAGCCCACAGCAATCTGGCTTCCATTCACCAGGATTCAGGGAATATTCCAGAAGCAATTGCTTCTTACCGCACTGCTCTGAAGCTTCAACCTGATTTTCCTGACGCGTATTGTAATCTGGCTCATTGCCTGCAGACTGTCTGTGACTGGACAGACTATGATGAGCGCATGAAGAGGCTGGTCAGCGTTGTGGCTGACCAGTTAGAGAAGAACAGGTTGCCTTCCGTGCAGCCTCATCACAGCATGTTATATCCTCTTCCTCACGGCGTCAGGAAGGCTATTGCCGAGAGGCATGGGCACCTCTGCCTGGATAACATCAGTGTCCTTCACAAACCACCGTATGAACATCCAAAGGACTTGAAGCTCAGTGATGGTCGACTGCGTGTAGGATACGTGAGTTCTGACTTTGGGAACCATCCTACTTCTCATCTTATGCAGTCTATTCCAGGCATGCACAATCGTGATAAATTTGAGGTATTCTGTTATGCCCTGAGCCCAGATGATGGCACAAACTTCCGAGCGAAGGTGATGGCAGAAGCCGATCATTTCGTTGATCTTTCTCAGATTCCATGCGATGGAAAAGCAGCTGATCGCATCCATCAAGATGGTATACACATCCTTGTAAATATGAATGGTTATACCAGGGGTGCTCGAAATGAACTCTTTGCTCTCAGGCCAGCTCCTCTTCAGGCAATGTGGCTGGGGTACCCTGGGACTAGTGGCGCACTTTTCATGGATTATATCATCACTGATCAGGAAACTTCACCTGCTGAAGTTGCTGAGCAGTATTCTGAGAAACTGGCTTATATGCCCCATACTTTCTTTATTGGTGATCATGCTAATATGTTCCCTCACCTGAAGGAAAAAGCAGTCATCGATTTTAAGTCCAATGGGCACATTTATGACAATCGAATTGTGCTGAATGGCATCGACCTCAAAGCATTTCTTGATAGTCTACCAGACGTGAAAATTGTCAAGATGAAATGTCCTGATGGAGGAGACAAAACAGACAGCAGTAATATAGCTCTCAATATGCCTGTCATTCCTATGAATACGATTGCAGAAGCAGTTATTGAAATGATTAACAGAGGACAAATTCAGATAACAATTAATGGATTCAGTATTAGCAATGGACTGGCAACTACCCAGATCAACAATAAGGCTGCCACTGGAGAGGAGGTTCCCCGTACCATTATTGTAACCACACGTTCTCAGTACGGGTTACCGGAAGATGCCATTGTGTACTGTAACTTTAATCAGTTATATAAAATTGACCCATCTACTTTGCAGATGTGGGCAAATATTCTAAAGCGTGTTCCCAATAGCGTACTGTGGCTGTTGCGTTTCCCAGCAGTAGGAGAACCTAATATTCAACAGTACGTGCAAAATATGGGCCTTCCCCAGAACCGTATCATTTTTTCACCAGTTGCTCCTAAAGAGGAACATGTTCGGAGAGGCCAGCTGGCTGATGTCTGCTTGGACACTCCACTCTGTAATGGACACACCACAGGGATGGATGTCCTTTGGTCGGGGACACCCATGGTGACTATGCCAGGAGAGACTCTTGCTTCCCGAGTTGCAGCTTCCCAGCTCACTTGTTTAGGCTGTCTTGAGCTTATTGCTAAAAATAGACAAGAGTATGAAGACATAGCTGTGAAACTGGGAACTGATCTAGAATACCTGAAGAGAATTCGTGGCAAAGTCTGGAAGCAGAGAATATCTAGCCCTCTGTTCAACACCAAACAATACACAATGGAACTAGAGCAGCTCTATCTACAGATGTGGGAGCATTATGCAGCTGGCAACAAACCTGATCACATGATGAAGCCTGTTGAAGTCACTGAGTCGGCCTAAATTATGACTGTGCACAGGAGAATTACCCCTGTACCTGAGCCTCAACCTTCTGGGGGAAAGGGAACTAGATACGTTACTTTGTACTTACCTTTGTAGCAATATCATGTTGCAGATGGGTGACAGACAGTGATAACAAATAGCACAGCCAGACTTGCTTCCTGCATGATCATGACAGGGAGAGACACAAGAGATGGGAGACTGCTGTTCCACAAGGAGTCTCCGTAGAATTTTGCAGCAGCCAGGTGTTAGAAGTCTGGAAAGTCTGATCTCCCTTGGTCTTCCATGGGATGGGTGGTTAGTGTGGAGGGGAGATAGAGATTGCCCAGTCTTCTGACTTAATTTTTTCTTTATATTTGGGGTATTGGAGCAATTAAAAATGTTTGGTTTCAGGTTTTATTTTTTTTTTTTGGGGGGGTTCAGGTATTTTTTTTTTTTTTTTTTAAAGGATTTTCTTATTTATTTATTTATTTATTTATTTATTTTTGGCTGTGTTGGGTCTTCGGTTCGTGCGAGGGCTTTCTCCAGTTGCGGCAAGCGGGGGCCACTCTTCATCGCGGTGCGGGGACCGCTCTTCATCGCGGTGCGCGGGCCTTTCTCTATCGCGGCCCCTCCCGTCGCGGGGCACAGGCTCCAGACGCGCAGGCTCAGCAATTGTGGCTCACGGGCCCAGCTGCTCCGTGGCATGTGGGATCTTCCCAGACCAGGGCTCGAACCCGTGTCCCCTGCATTAGCAGGCAGATTCTCAACCACTGCGCCACCAGGGAAGCCCCCGGGGGTTCAGGTATTTTTATTCATGTGAAGTGTATATGATTCTCTTGAGATAAGGTTTCAAGCTAAAATATTCCTTGTTTTAGTTTCTGAACTCTACAGATAAATGGGGACTTTGCTGGTGTAGTCTTTTTATAGGTTTAATAAACCACTTGAGCCTATATCAGTCATTTTAGTGTCTGACATGTTTGGAACTATCAGTGCTTTGTTGGTTTATGGCTTAAATTCTTTTTCTGGTCCGT
This sequence comes from Balaenoptera acutorostrata, assembly GCF_949987535.1. Lineage (NCBI taxonomy): Eukaryota > Metazoa > Chordata > Mammalia > Artiodactyla > Balaenopteridae > Balaenoptera > Balaenoptera acutorostrata. Next base: position 73,554 of record NW_026645621.1, read on the forward strand.
TTCCTTCTTCCCTTCCCCCCACTTTAAACATTTTCCTGTAACTTGGCTAACAAAAAACCAAGACTGATTCAAAACCTCCCAGAGTGTTTCTCTTAAACGCATCATCTGGTGCCAAATGAAGATTCTTAGGAGTGATTATTAATTATGAAGGGCACAGTTGTGGTACTGTCACTGATGATAATAATAATGGATTTTTGGCCTAGAGTTTTGACCTACTTCACCAGTGTTTTACCGTTGACTGCCCCTCTATGCTGCTTCCAAAAGTGATAGTGTGTGATAAGATTTTTACTTTCACTTATAAAGTTTGTTTTCTTTTTTAAGTGAGTCCTGTTCTTCCTTTTTCTTTCACCAGAAATGAAATCCCAGGTAAGTACAAGTACTCAAATATTTGATCAGTAAGTCACAGTTATCTCCAGTACATTAAATAACTTTCATCAAAAAACATGTTATAGGTAAAAAGCTCTGGAGGACCTGCTATGTATATGATTATTATGTTTCAGACCTTCTAGGGTGTTATATATAATAACTTGTCTTCTGGACGTGGTCTTGAAGTCTTTATGGATTCAGCCTCAGTAGTAGCGAACTGCACTGCTACTTGGTTTGGAGTATAAATTAGACTTTAGCCCTCCTGGAGGTTGAGTTTTTGGTATTAAAAACCATAGGAATGGAAAAAAAAAACCCATAGGAATGAAATTATTGTATTTCAACAAAGGATTGAGGGCTTGAGGCTTAAACAAGCCAACATATGAATATATGTTTTTATCTTGCTGTACTGCACATATGCTGTCTAGTAACAGATATTTTGTCTGCTAGTAGTGTTCTAGATTCTGTCTTTCCCAAGCGCTGAGGCAGTGCATCTATTCTGTAGTTGCAGCTGATGCCTGAATGTATCCTAGCTGACAAATGATTGATTAATAAGAACTTGAATTTCGGAAAGATTTGTACTGTTAACCAAAATCTGAACAAGGAGTCTCAAATGTAATTCTTAGCCAGAATTACATGTTAATGAACGATTTAACAGTGTAAATCAAGGAACATCAGTGTAGGGATTTCTTTTAATTTATTTTTTACCTGCTTGAAAGAATCAGTTAAAGGTTGCCAGCTTGGTTGCAGATGAACGGACGTTTGAAGTTCACCACACTACTTCATGTGGAATAGGAGAATAGACTTCCAGCGCCCTCAAGGCTGTGACCTTGCAGCCATTTTACATAGCACAGCATCCCCCTAGAGGGATGAACCTTTCCCTGCCCGAAAAGTAGCCGCTCTTGTTGAAGCTTTGCTTTTTGTAACAGGCTTTTGTTTCCAGGTGACATATCTGTGGAAGACTTAATTCTGAATAGAGATATAGATATTACTGGAAACTAATTGTTTTTTTCTATTATACTCTGCTTTATCAAAAAAGTAAAACATTTACATTGTGCTACAGAAATTCAGATGTTGTCTTGCAATCTTTAAACAATAAATGAATGATTTGCCCTTAAAAACAAAAAACAAAAACCAAAAAAACTTCATTGTGATTTTGTTTGGGATTATTTTAATCCTGTAAATTAAATGGGAAAGAAGTTAAATCTTTATTATATTGCCTTTTAGCCAGAAACTTGATAGATAGATAGATAAATCCATTTATCTTCATATCTCATTTTTAACTCTAATAAAAGTGTAACCGTTTTCTTCAAATAATATGTTAATATATTTTGTGAAGGTCATTTCCAAATATTTTATATTTACATTCTTCTTTCTGATGTTTCTTAGATATTCTTTGCTACTCTTTCTCTGACTTTTTTTGGTATAATAGTAATATATGTTTCTGGTAGAAAAAAATGAGAAGAAATCAAGAGAAAACAACCTAAATATAATTCTAATAGTCAACACCCAGATTCCAATACAGTTAACTTTTTGGTGTACTCACTAAATGCTTTTTATATTCTTATGTATGTGTATTTTTATATTTCTTATGTAAATGAGATATCATACTGTTCTGTAACTTCTTTCATCTACTGTACAAGGAACATCTCATGTCAGTGTATGCACTTCATTGCTGGATGCTATTCTGTTATACAGATGTACCTTAATTTATTTAACCAGACCTTTACTGGGGACCTTTGTTCTTGTTTCTAACTTTCCAGCATGAAATCATTCTGTGATAAAGCTCTTTTTACCTCCTCAATTCCAAAGAGCCTTGACATTTTATTAAGTATCGGATATATACAAAAGAATATTTATAAAATAAATGTTTAAGGACAAAAAAAGTAACAAGGACATGCACCTTGTGCACCTACTGTCCCATTTAAGACATAGAACATTTAAGCCCCTATGTGTCCCTCTCCAATCCCATCCTTCCTAATCATTCTATATATACATCTGTTTGTGTATGTATATATACATATATATGTATGTATATATGATTTTTGCATGCTTTTGAACTTCATATAATTGGAATTTACCATATGGGTCTTTCTGGGACATACTTTTTCCACTTAATAACATGTTCCTGAGATGCATCCACGTTGTTGCAAATAACTACAGTTTATTCATGTTTATTTCTGTATAGTATTCAATTATATGAATATACCAGAATTTTACTGCATTCTACTGTTGGTGAATATCTTGGTTATATCTAGTTTTTGCTCTTACAGATATGCTACTATGAACATCTTGTACCTACCGCCCACTACATGTGTACAAGAGTTTCTCTAGGCCAAACATCAGAGAGTAGAATTGCTGAGTCAAAAGGCATGCATACCTTCAACCTAATAGATAATGCAAATTATCTTCCAAAATGGTTGAAATAAATTGACTCTCCCACAAACACTGTATAAGAATTCAGTGGTTCCACATCTCTAATTCTTGGTATTCCACATTGAAAAATTTTTGTCAAGCTGATGAGATTGAAATAATATGCCACTGTGGCTTTAATTTGCATTTCCCTGATTACAAATGAAGTTGAACATATTTTCATATGTTATTTTACCATTTGTGTTCTCTCTTCAGTGATATGCCCAGTCAAATCTTTTTCCCCTTTAAAATAAATTAGGTTGTAGTTTTCTGAATGGCTTATAGTTTTTATATGGTCTGGATACTAACCCTTTGTCATATGGGTATAGCAAATACCCTCTCCCAGTGTGTGACTCATCTTTTCACTTCTGTTATGGTATATCTTGATGAACAGAAGTTCTTCATTTTAATGTAATTGACTTTAATACTAATTTACTTTATTCCCTGTGTTTTTCTGTCTCGCTTCAGAGATTCTTCTCATCCGTTAATTGAAAAGGGCATTTTCTTTTATTACTTTCAAAAAGTTTAAAAACTCTACCTAATTTTGAGTCTTTTAGACACCTAGAACTGATTTTTGGCATGTGGTGTGGGGTAGGGGTTCAGATACCTTCTTTTCTATATGAATACCCAGTTGTCTCAGCATCAGTTATTTAAAGCTCATACTTTCTCAACTGATTTTCAGTGTCCGTTCTGATACACTTGAGAATCAACTTGCCAAGTTCCACTATCCATTCCTCAATGCCCACCAGTCAAAATAAATACTTTGTTGGGATTTTAAATGTAATAAAAGAAATCTATGGATCAATTGGAAAAGCAATGACAACTTTATAATATTGAATTTTCCTACCCATAAACATAGTATCTCTTTCCATTTATTTAAATTTCCTTTGATTTCTCTCAGTCATTTTATGATTTTCTGTATATGGGTCTTACTCATATTTTGTTAAATCTCTTCCTAGGTAATTAATATTTTTGATACTACTGTAAATGGCATCTGTCTTTATTACACGTTCTAATTTTTTGTTGCTGGTATATAGAAATGCATTTTTAAAATATTGACCTTATAAGTATCAACTTTACTAAAAAAAATCTTAATTCTATTTTTATGTATAGGAAAATTTTTAAAGTGGGGGGAAGGGAAGAAGGAAACGGACCAGAAAAAGAATTTAAGCCAGAAACCAACAAAGCACTGATAGTTCCAAACATGTCAGACACTAAAATGACTGATATAGGCTCAAGTGGTTTATAAAACCTATAAAAAGACTACACCAGCAAAGTCCCCAACTTTAATATGTATTTTTATGTATATGTAAAAATCTTATCTCCTGCAGATGACTCCCTAGTTTCTGCTCTCTAATCATTATAAACTGTATATAAATTTTATACTATCTGATATTTCCAACACCTGATTGACTTTTTGTGGGTGATGTGAGTTGCTTGTTATTTTGTTGGGTCTCGCTCATGATGCTTTTCTTTTCTAATTGTGAATTCATATTTCTATGGGAATTCTTTGAAGCCTAGATAGAAGGGAGTTCATTTAAAAAGGATTTGCATGTGTTTCTGCCAGATGCTCATGGGTACTACTGAAGGAGGGCCACTTTAAACTAAATTCTCAGCTTGAAGGTTTTCCAGACCACCCAGGTAGTGCAACTCTGGCAACAAAACTCACACGTGAGGGCTAGCTTGTACTTAGAAACTTTCAGGAAAGATTTTTCTTCTCCTTTACCAGCGCCAAATTTTAACATAAGCAAATGTCCTTGTTGTCTGCAATGGGGGCAATTTTATTTCTAGTATACCCTTTCGAGCTTTATGTAGGATTGTCTTTTATGCTGCCCTCTTTGGGCTGGACCTAGGCTTTGTCAACTATCATCCATATTTCACAAGGCTGTGAACACTGGATCTCAAGATCCCCTGATTTGTCAAAAGTCCTCAGTGCAAAGGCCATTAGCAGTGCCTGGGTCATCTCACTTGGGCCTTGCTTTGAATTCCTTTTGGCCTTACTTTATTAGCAGGTCCCTGATGCATTTAAAAATATATATATTTCTATATTTTATTCATTGTTTTTAGTTATTCTCAATGGGAAGTTTGTTAAGGGCATGTAGTTTGCTAAGCACCCCCCACCTCACTTCAGCTACACCTTCTCATATCCTAGATCTTTCATTTCCAATATCTATTTCACCTCCTAAATCTCAATTTCAAATATCTTCTCTATGGCCATCATCTCCTATCTTTGGGTGCCTCTAATTTACCAGTCCCACCTTAACAATTCTCCAGCCCTATTAGGACTCCCAATTCAATCACCCCCAAATATTCACTGGCCCTTTACTCAGGTTCTTCCTCATCCACATTAGAGTCTACGCTGGGTCTCTGTGTTGCAAAATACAATAAAAATAGTGCCTTCTGTACTTGTGCCATGCTATGGTACTGACTTTGTGTTTCATCATCATAATCACTCCTTTATACACACCCTCCATGTCTTTTTTTTTTTTTAAGTTTCATTAGGTCCCATTTGTTTATTTTTGTTTTTCTTTCCATTTCTCTAGGAGGTGGATCAAAAAATATCTTGCTGTAATTTATGTCAAAGAGTGTTCTTCCTATGTTTTCCTCTAAGAGTTTTATAGTGTCCAGTCTTACATTTAGTTCTCGAAGCCATTTTGAGTTTATTTTTGTGTATCGTGTTAGGGAGTATTCTAATTTCATTCTTTTCCATGTAGCTGTCCAGTTTTCCCAGCACCACTTATTGAAGAGACTGTCTTTTCTCCATTGTATATCTTTGCCTCTTTTGTCATAGATTAGTTGACCATAGGTGCGTGGGTTTATCTCTGGGCTTTCTATCTTGTTCCATTGATCTATGTTTCTGTTTTTGTGCCAGTACCATATTGTCTTGATTACTGTAGTGTTGTAGTATAGTCTGAAGTCAGGGAGTCTGATTCCTCCAGCTCCGTTTTTTTCCCTCAAGACTGCTTTGGCTATTCGGGGTCTTTTGTGTCTCCATACAAATTTTAAGATGATTTGTTCTAGCTCCGTAAAAAATGCCATTGGTAATTTGATAGGGATTGCATTGAATCTGTAGATTGCTTTGGGTAGTAGAGTCATTTTCACAATGTTGATTCTTCCAATCCAAGAACATGGTATATCTCTCCATCTGTTGGTATCATCTTTAATTTCTTTCATCAGTGTCTTATAGTTTTCTGCATACAGGTCTTTTGTCTCCCTAGGTAGGTGTATTCCTAAGTATTTTATTCTTTTTGTTGCAATGGTAAATGGGAGTGTTTCCATAATTTCTCTTTCAGATTTTTCATCATCAGTGTATAGGAATGCAAGAGATTTCTGTGCATTAATTTTGTATCCTGCAACTTTACCATATTCATTAATTAGCTCTAGCAGTTTTCTGGTGGCAGTTTTAGGATTCTCTATGTATAGTATCATGTCATCTGCAAACAGTGACAGTTTTACTTCTTTTCCAATTTGTATTCGTTTTATTTCTTTTTCTTCTCTGATTGCCGTGGCTAGGACTTCCAGAACTATGTTGAATAATAGTGGTGAGAGTGGACATCCTTGTCTCGTTCCTGATCTTAGAGGAAATGCTTTCAGTTTTTCACCATTGAGAATGATGTTTGCTGTGGGTTTGTCATATATGGCCTTTATTATGTTGAGGTAGGTTCCCTCTATGCCCACTTTCTGGAGAGTTTTTATCATAAATCGGTGTTGAATTTTGTCAAAAGCTTTTTCTGCATCTATTGAGATGATCATATGGTTTTTCTTCTTCAACTTGTTAATATGGTGTATCACATTTTGCGTATATTGAAGAATCCTTGCATCCCTGGGATAAATCCCACTTGATCGTGGTGTATGATCCTTTTAATGTGTTGTTGGATTCTGTTTGCTAGTATTTTGTTGAGGATTTTTGCATCTATATTCATCAGTGCTATTGGTCTGTAATTTTCTTTTTTTGTAGTGTCTTTGTCTGGTTTTGGGATCAGGGTGATGGTGGCCTCATAGAATGAGTTTGGGAGTGTTCCTTCCTCTGCGATTTTTTGGAAGAGTTTGAGGAGGAGAGGTGTTAACTCTTCTCTAAATGTTTGATAGAATTCACCTGTGAAGCCATCTGGTCCTGGACTTTTGTTTGTTGGAAGATTTTTAATCATAGTTTCAATTTCATTACTTGTGATTGGTCTGTTCATATTTTCTGTTTCTTCCTGGTTCAGTCTTGGAAGGTTATACCTTTGTAAGAATTTGTCCATTTCTTCCAGGTTGTCCATTTTATTGGCATAAAGTTGATTGTAGTAGTTTCTTAGGATGCTTTGTATTTCTGCAGTGTCTGTTGTAACTTCTCCTTTTTCATTTCTGATTTTATTGATTTGAGTCCTCTCCCTCTTTTTCTTGATGAGTCTGGCTAATGGCTTATCAATTTTGTTTATCTTCTCAAAGAACCAACTTTTAGTTTTATTGATCTTTGCTATTGTTTTCTTTGTTTCTATTTCATTTATTTCCGCTCTGATCTTTATGATTTCTTTCCTTCTGCTAACTTTGGGTTTTGTTTGTTCTTCTTTCTCTAGTTTCTTTAGGTGTAAGGTTAGATTGTTTACTTGAGATTTTTCTTGTTTCTTTTGTTAGGCTTGTATAGCTATAAACTTCCCTCTTAGAACTGCTTTTGCTGCATCCCATAGGTTTTGGGTCGTCATGTTTTCGTTGGCATTTGCCTCTAGGTATTTTTTGATTTCTTCTTTGATTTCTTCAGTGATGTCTTGGTTATTTAGTTACGTATTATTTAGCCTCCATGTCTTTGTGTGTTTTACGTTTTTTTCCCTGTAATTCATTTCTAATCTCATAGCATTGTGGTCAGAAAAGATGTTTGATATGATTTCAATTTTCTTAAATTTACTGAGGCTTCATTTGTGACCCAAGATGTGATCTATCCTGGAGAATGTTCCGTGTGCACTTGAGAAGAATGTGTAATCTGCTGTTTTTGGATGGAATGTCCTATAAATATCAATTAAATCTATCTGGTCTATTGTGTCATTTAAAGCTTCTGTTTCCTTATTTATTTTCATTTTGGATGATCTGTCCATTGGTGTAAGTGAGGTGTTAAAGTCCCCCACTATTGGGTTCCCTGGTGGCACAGTGGTTGGGAGTCCGCCTGCCAATGCAGGGGACACGGGTTCGTGTCCCGGTCCGGGAAGATCCCACATGCCGCAGAGCGGCTAGGCCCGTGAGCCACAACTACTGAGCCTGCGCGTCTGGAGCCTGTGCTCTGCAATGGGAGAGGCCGCGACAGTGAGAGGCCCGCGCACCGCGATGAAGAGTGGCCCCCGCTCGCCGCAACTGGAGAAAGCCCTCGCATAGAAACGAAGACCCAACACAGCCAAAATAAATAAATAAATAAATATATTTAAAGTCCCCCACTATGATTGTGTTACTGTCAATTTCCTCTTTTATAGCTGTTAGCAGTCGCCTTATGTACTGAGGTGCTCCTATGTTGGGTGCATATATATTTATAATTGTTATATCTTCTTCTTGGATTGATCCCTTGATCATTATGTAGTGTCCTTCCTTGTCTCTTGTAACATTCTTTATTTTAAAGTCTATTTTATCTGATATGAGTATAGCTACTCCAGCTTTCTTTTAATTTCCATTTGCATGGAATATCTTTTTCCATCCCCTCACTTTCAGTCTGTATGTGTCCCTAGGTCTGAAGTGGGTCTCTTGTAGACAGCATATATATGGGTTTGTTTTTGTATCCATTCAGCAAGCCTGTGTCTTTTGGTTGGAGCATTTAATCCATTCACGTTTATGGTAATTATTGATATGTATATTCCTATGACCATTTTCTTAATTGTTTTGGGTTTGTTTTTGTAGGTCCTTTTCTTCTCTTGTGTTTCCCACTTAGAGAAGTTCCTTTAGCACTTGTTGTAGAGCTGGTTTGGTGGTGCTGAATTCTCTTAGCTTTTGCTTGTCTGTAAAGCTTTTGATTTCTCCATCGAATCTGAATGAGATCCTTGCCGGGTAGAGTAATGTTGGTTGTAGGTTCTTCCCTTTCATCACTTTAAGTATATCATGCCACTCCCTTCTGGCTTGTAGAGTTTCTGCTGAGAAATCAGCTGTTAACCTTATGGGAGTTCCCTTGTATGTTATTTGTCGTTTTTCCCTTGCTGCTTTCAATAATTTTTCTTTGTCTTTAATTTTTGCCACTTTGATTACTATGTGTCTCGGCGTGTTTCTCCTTGGGATTATCCTGTATGGGACTCTCTGCGCTTCCTGAACTTGGGTGGCTATTTCCTTTCCCATTGTAGGGAAGTTTTCGACTATAATCTGTTCAAATATTTTCTCTGGTCTTTTCTCTCTCTCTTCTCCTTCTGGGACCCCTATAATGCGAATGTTGTTGCTTTTAATGTTGTCCCAGAGGTCTCTTAGGCTGTCTTCATTTCTTTTCATTCTTTTTTCTTCATTCTGTTCCGCAGCAGTGAATTCCACCATTCTGTCTTCCAGGTCACTTATCCGTTCTTCTGCTTCAGTTATTCTGCTATTGATTCCTTCTAGTGTAGTTTTCATTTCAGTTATTGTATTGGTCATCTCTGTTTGTTTGTTCTTTAATTCTTCTAGGTCTTTGTTAAACATTTCTTGCATCTTCTCGGTCTTTGTCTCCATTCTTATTCCGAGGTCCTGGATCATCTTCATTATCATTATTCTGAATTCTTTTTTGGAAGGTTGCCTATCTCCACTTCATTGAGTTGTTTTTCTGGGGTTTTTTCTTGTTCCTTCATCTGGTATATAGCCCTCTGCCTTTTCATCTTGTCTATCTTTCTGTAAATGTGGTTTTTGTTCCACAGGCTGCAGGATTGTTGTTTTTCTTGCTTCTGCTGTCTGCCCTCTCACCCTCCATGTCTTTTTTTTTTTTTTTTCTTCCTGCTTCTCTCATCTGATCTGGCACAGTTATTGATTAAACCCACATTTATCTGCCTACTCTGTACCTAGTTCTGGAGGAAAACAAGCAACTAGGCTAACTGGTTTCCTTCTAAATTTATGTGGCTTCAGGATGTAGAGAAATCCTTCTGTATTCCTCTAGTCAGTTCTCTCCACCACCTTTCAAAGCAGCTTCTCTCTGCAAATCCCCAGCCTTCCCTGACCCCAGCCCCTTTTCTCAGTTGATGGCTTCCCTTATTCCATGGAGACATCCTCATCCACTCACTACCAATCTCCCTGCACGTTTAATAGATGCTCATCTTTTCCTCTTGTGACTTCAGATGAACTCTCCATGTTCACATCTAGGGCCATCCTTTCCACTTGTGCACAGGATCCCACCCCCTTTTTCTCCCCTCCACCCCTATCAGTGGTTTTCTGTCATTCTGACTCTCCTCCTGCTCTGAGAATGAACACATCCTGTCAGATTTTTTTTTTTTCTTAACATAAGAGACAACTTCTTCTGTGAAGATGAAGTTGATGTACTTTCCCATATTCCTCCAGCTAAGTGAAACGAACACCCTTGGACATTACATATAAAAGAAACATAAGAAGGCTGAAAGGTAGAGAGAGGAAGGCAGATCAGCTAGGGACTTTGAGACCTGAGGAATGACACATGGCTAGTTCCTACCTTGTTTGTTTGTTTACCTCATATATCCCAGACTTGGAGCTGAAGAAGCTAGCAACCTGCAAGCGCCAACAGGCACAGACAAAAAAAAAAAAAAAAAACCTTCAACCAAAGCGTGCTCTGCTTAGCCAGAGAACCAGGAATAGGTCAGCCTAGTGAAATAGAAAACTTTTAGAATTATCTAAGCAGCTCTACTCCAGCCAAAAACCACAGAAAAAAAACAAAACAAAACTGTGGCCCCACTCCCACCCATGCCAGCCAAGTCCTAGAGGGGAGACTAGACTTCAGCCTTCCGCTAGGCTGTACCAAGGCACCCCAACACACCTGCCAAGGTGGTGGCAGAGAAGGATACATAGGGAGCTGGGATTTTCATCCCCACCAGGCATGAATGATACACACTCTCCTCCCTCCCCTCTCCACAGTACCAGTGGAGACCACACGGGGAGCCTGGACTTCCACCCCCACTGGCAGTAACAAGGCCTCTCTTCCCATCCCAGATGGGGTACTGCCAGAGAAGGCCTAGGGGAGCTTCAGGGCTTTTGCCACCAACCGGCAGTAACGAGGCACTTCTGCCCCTCCCATCCAGGAAGGCATCTGTGAAGGCCTCGTGAGAAGCTGGCACTCCCACACCTGCCCAGCAGTAATGAGGAGCTCACAGCTGTAAGAGAGCATAGACTTTGCCTTCTAGGTCACTGTGTAACCCCAGTGCCTGGAATGACAGGGCTAGTTGCATGATCTCGCGCAAATCACTCATCCCTTCTGTGTCACAATTTGTTCCTGTGTAAAATGAGAATGAAAATAATAGCATCTACCTGTAGGTTGCTGTGAGGATTAAATGAGTCCATACATATAAAGCTCCTAGAATAGAAAGTGTTAGCCATTGCTGCTCCTGCTGGCTTTGTCATTATTCATTCCTTACTGATTTATGTGCCTCTTAAAATATAGCTTTAGCCGTATCCCAGGAGTTTTGATTTGTAGTGTTTTCATTATTTTTATTTTCTAAATATTCTATGATTGCAATCATATTTCCCCTTTTATGCCCAAGAGATATACAGAAGGGTATTTTTGAATTTCCAAGTGGGTGGGAAATTTTTGTTTAAATGTTCCTAATTTATAGTTTTATTGCTCTGTGGTCAGAGAATGTCTGTGCACTTTGTGCTTTAGGAGATTTGTTGATGTTTTCTTTATAGTCTAGTACATGATCTATTTTAAAAAATAAGTTCTTCAATTAAAATAGTTTTTCCCCTTTTCCTCATTGTGAAGGATACATCTTATCCCTAGCATAAAAGCTGGAAACATACTTTCCAACACACCAAACTAGACATTTAAATGAAATAAAAGCTTCAATCATGTTGAGTTAACATGCTTTATTCCCATTCAATTTGCAGTAAGCACAGATTGCAAAGTTCCCCAAGGGAGAGAAATGGGAGCAGGCATACTCAGACTTCAGGTGTGATTTGTTAGTTGTTCTGCTGCTGCCTCTTTTCTCCCTCTAATTTTTTCTTGTAAAGAAGGCATTTAATTCTAGTTGTAGCAGATTGTCATTTCCATAAGTGGCCACAGCAATATTTCTGACCCCACACGCTGTTCCAGGACCTTGCCACTTCCCGTCAAGAGGTGAAGTCTATTCCCTTCCCCTTGAACTGGGGTAGAACTTTATGACTGCCCCAACAAAAAGAGGATGGGGTGGATGTCATGTTGCATGCCTTCCCAGCTGGGTCATAAATGGCAATAGAGCCTCTGCCTGACTGTCTCGTGATGCCCACTCTTGGAAGCCAGTCACCATGTTGTGAGGAAGCTCAGGCTACATAGAGAGGCTGCTTGTAGGTGCTGAGGTCCCAGCAATAGCCACCATCAGTCAGCAGACGTGTGAGTGAGTGAGTGAGTGAGTCTTCAGGGGATCTTAGCCCCAAGTCATCTCCACAGCCCCTGTCTGAATTGTGACCCACAGACCCAATAAGCATTATAAACAGTTGTTTTACCTCATTGATTTGTAGGGTAATTTGGTCCTCAGCTATAGTAACCATATCTCTAAGGATACAGTGACCCCAGCTAATCAGAAAATTCCAACTAGAAGGTGGGTGTTATAATGAGAAAAACATTAGACTAGGACCTGGGAGACCTAGGTCATAGGCTGGATTAACTCATAATTGACCTTAGGACCTTGAACATATCATGTAACCTTTCTGAGTCCTAACATTTGAACCTTTTAGGCCCCTTCAAGTTCTACCATTAATTAAGGCCTTGATAGAGAACAATATGAAAAGGTTTCATATTGGAAATACTCGATCTCTTGAGTGACTGCATATCTATATGTAATCAATGACATTCTTGGTTTTACAGTTAACTCTCTCAGGGAAATCTTATTTCCCTCCTTTCCAAACTATGGGAAAATTTTTCCAAAGTATTGACAGCAGAGAATAGGGTCATTTTTTATCAACCCAATTTTAGCATAAAATAAATTAGAAAGCTGGCTGGCCTTTGCTGCAAAACGTGGGCTCCCGAGTCTCAGTTCATGGTAATATAGTAACCACTGCTTAGATTCTCGACTTTTATATTGTTCAGTCATCTTTGCCTGCTATTTTGGGTGTTCTTTGTTAGTTACCCGGTGACTTGCTGCCAGAATATGCTTACAGAGATTTTACTGTCTCTCTCTAGATTCAGCAGTTTGAGAACGTTAAATGTGCCTTGCAAAGCTAAATCTGCTATGGGATATATAAGGCTGGTCTCTCATCAGTTGTAATTCTCTGGTAGTTGCATTGTTAAGAGGAGTCATCTATTATTCCACATACTACATTCCAGAAGAAGCTAAAGCAAGTGTTTAATGCATGCTTTCCAGGGCACAATACTGCACAGTCCCTAGAGTGTGATGACTTGGGACAGCTGCCCCAAGTCAACATTCAGGGGACCCAGCCATGCTGGCAGCCTGTCAGTGACTCAAGCAGCACCAGCTGGGGCCCTGTAACATGCTTGTACCACACTCACAGAGAAACAGTCTTTTTTATTAAAATAAATTTATTTATTTATTATTTATTTTTGGCTGCGTGGGGTCTTCGTTGCTATGCGTGAGCTTTCTCTAGCTGTGGAGAGCGGGTGCTACTCTTCGTTGTGGTGCATGGGCTTCTCATTGTGGTGGTTTCTCTTGTTGTGGAGCCCAGGCTTTAGCCATGCAGGCTTCAGTAGTTGTGGCAAATGGGCTCAGTAGTTGTGGCACATGGGCTTAGTTGCTCTGTGGCATGTGGGATCTTCCCAGACTAGCGCTCAAACCCGTGTCCCCTGCATTGGTAGGCGGATTCTCAACAACTGCGCCACCAGGGAAGTCCTGAGAAACCCTCTTAACTTGCCTCTTTTTCCTGGAGTCACCAGAATCACCGCCTATTCCCTTTGTACCCCAGCGTTCCCACCACAGAACAAGGTTAGTAGGTTACCTTCTGATATGAATTGTATCCTCCCTGTGAAGCAGTTGTTTCCTACGTCTGTTTAGGACACTTGCATTTTGTTATTTTAATGATGTGATATCATTAAATATTACATAAATAGATGAAATATGAAGACAAAGAAAAGAGTTTTTTCTAGTGAACAAGTCAAAAGCTTCCTAAAGTGTGAGCGATATAGCTGCAAAAGATTGTGGGAAAACTCTAGAAGAATTCTGCACTCAGATCGCTTCCCCTTTATCTATAAGTTTTCATTCTCCTTTAAAGACACCCATACTTTAAATCTCAGTTAATGTTATGGGTGTTCTTTATTCAAGAGTGATGCCTTGTGCTCAAAAGCCTTGCTCCTGTGTCAAAAGATTGGGCAACTTGTATATGCTTGTTTTCAGTTAAACAAAATGTTTTTGGAAATTTTCATTTTTTGACTTGTTACTTTAACCTACTTTTTAACAGAGCAACACATGCTCCTGAGGAATAAGGTGGCTTGAACTGTACATAAATTCAGCTCATCTCTACTTTCTGTTTCATCACAACAAATAAAGAACTGTGCAGACTGCCCTTTCCTGCTGCCAAACTACAAACTGCCACTTTGTGATTTTGTTTTCACATCAAGGATACTCTTCAGCTTTAGCCAGATCTCTCCAGGCCATTTCCCCCTCACTTTCCAGATTAATTCTAGAGGAGTGTGATCTATTCCAGCCCCCACAAACCTCACTGGGATGGTTCTAAGTTCATGTACACAGGGAATCCTCTGCTATTTACCCCAATCTCAAAAGCTCCCCTACCCCTTGCCCCAGGCAATTCCCTAGTACAGCACCTGGGTCCTTCTCTTCTTTGCTTCAACCAGTGTTTATTGGGCACCTACCACATGTCAGGCTCAGCACCAGGTACTAGGTGTGCTGTAGTGAATAAAATGTGTTTACTTTATATTGTCAACAACAGAACTGTAGTATGCGTAGAAGAGCAGTAGCTATGTCTTTTTGTCTTTTTTTTTTAATTGATAAATTTGTAAACGAATGAAGGAGAATTTCTGTAGCACTTTTGACTTGGGAAATTGTTAGTGTATGTCATTATGTATGCATTTATATATGGTCTGTATTTATTTGCATTTCTGTGGAAATTAAAAGGGCATGTAATACTTTAGTTTAAACCAGGGGCTAACAAACTTTTTCTGTAAGGGGGTCAGAGAGTAGATATTTTTGGTTTTGTGTCACAGGGTGTCTTTCACAAGTACTAAAGTAAGTAAGCTGTTACAGCATAAAAACAGTCATCGATAATACATACATGAATGGGAGTGGCTGGGTTCCAATACAATTTTATTTATAAAAACAGGCAGTAGCCCTAGTTTGCTGACCCCTGGAATCTATTAAAATACCTTACTGCTTCTCCTACTAGCAATTAAACTTGCTTAAGCCTCTTCCCTTTAAAAAAAAAAAAAAATCCAAGTCCCACATCACTGCAAGAAGTTGTCTTGGACACACCATCTCTACCTCCCCACCTCTCATTCACCTCCAGTGCTAGACAGTCTGACCTCTGTGCTCACCGCCCACTGAAATTGCTCTTATCGAGGTCACCAACAATCTCTGTGCTGCTAAATCCCTGAGAGTCTCCAGTCCTCTCTTTCTTACTCACTCTCTCCGCAGCTTAGAACACAGCCGGCCACTCCCTCCTCCTGGAAACACTCTCTGCTCTTAGCTTCCGAAACCTCACAGGATTCGTTTTCCTTGTACAATAGTAGCCACTCTTTCTGCCATCAAAGGCTCCTTTTCCTCTTGACAAACTCTAAATGGCAGAGTTGCTCAGGCCTCCATCCTGGGTTCTATTGTCTCTCCTTTGGGGATTCATCCACTCTTTAGCTTCAAATGATGTACTGAAAACTCCCACATTTATTTCTGCAGCCCACATCTTTCCCGCGTTCCTGCCTCACATATCCAACGGCCCTCTTGACATTTCAAATCTCTCAGGTGTCTTAAACATAAAGTGCTGAATAAATAAATGAGTTTCCCTGGTTGCCCAAGCAGAGCCCAGAGCCTAATCGCTAACCCCTCCCTTTTGCTCACCTCACGCATTCCCCACATGTAAGCCTTCTCTTTCCTGACCATCTCCTGAATCTTTCCCTGGCTCTCTATACCAAATTCCCAGACTACTACAGTTGCGTCTGGTGGTGAAATATTGAAATACTTCCATACTGGTTGCATAGAGCTGCTAGTCTAAGCCCCAGTTGTGTTGGCCTCACCCCTGGGTTCCACCTGTCTATCCAGCCTGGCCCAGCAGAGAGACGTCTGCAGACCCTGCTCAGTGCTGAAGCTACCATCCATCCTGATGAGTTAGTGCTCATGCCAAACTGATTGTTAAATAGTTTAATATGACGTCTACCTAATAGCACTGTTACTAAAATATTCTGGCACTAGGAAATTCTTTCTCACCCAGTTCACTGGAAAAGCCATCCAGCTGACCTCCCTACCTCTTCCTTCTGCTTTGTTCATTTCTAGACTCTGCATAGCAGCCAGAATGATTTGTCTAAAATACAAGTTGATTGCATCTCTCCTCTACTTAAAACCTTTAAACATGGATAACCATCAAGATAAAACCCCAACTCCCAGATCTAAATAGACATCTCTCCAAAGAAGACATGCAGATGGCCAAGAGGCATGTGAAAAGCTGTTCAGCATCACTAGTTATTAGAGAAATGCAAATCAAAACTACAATGAGCTATCACTTCACACCAGTCAGAAAGGGCATCATCAGAAAATCTACAAACAACAAATGCTGGAGACGGTGTGGAGAAAAGGGAACCCTCTTGCACTGTTGGTGGGAATGTAAATTGGTAGAGCCACTATGGAGAACAGTATGGAGGTTCCTTTAAAAACTAAAAATAGAATTACCATATGGCCCAGCAATCCCTCTACTGGGCATATACCCAGAGAAAACCATAATTCAAAAAGACACATGCACCCCAATGTTCATTGCAGCACTAGTTACAATAGCCGGGTCATGGAAGCAACCTAAATGCCCATCGACAGACTAACGGATAAAGAAGATGTGCTACATATATACAATGGGTATTACTCAGCCATAAAAAGGAATGAAACTGGGTCATTTGTAGAGACATGGATGGACCTAGAGACTGTCATACAGAGTGAAGTATGTCAGAAAGAGAAAAGCAAAGATCGTAAATTAACGCATATACGTGGAACCTAGAAAAATGGTACAGATGAACCAGTCTTCAAGGCAAAAATAGACACAGAGGTAGAGAACAAACGTATGGACACACGGGGGAAAGGGGGAGGGGGTGGTCGGATGAATTGGGAGGCTGGGATTGACATATATACACTAATAGGTATAAAATAGATAACCAATAAGAACCTGCTGTATAAAAAAAAAAAAAAATTCAAAAAAACCCCCACAAAACCCACAACTCACTAATAAGGTTCACCAGGCCCTTCATGATCTGACCCTTTTTCATCCTGCAAATCTCACCTCCTCAGAGATGTCTCCTCTGAGCCCATCTTAAGCAGATTCTTCCTGTTACTCTCTCCTCACACCCATTTGTTTTCTTCATTGTATTGATCCCAATTTGACATTAGTGTTGATTTTTAAAAATCTTTTTCTCCTACTAAACTATTAGCTCCCTGAGGGCAGATACCATGTCTATCTTTTGCACTGATAGGCCCCTGGCCCCTGAATGTTTATGTTGATAAATCTGGCCCCCCGAATCCCTTTTAGCTTTGTTTTTCACCACTTTCTCCCTTGTAATCTATAGGTTAGCTGTATGCACTCAACAAATATTCAATAATCATTTGATCACAAACTATTCTCATTTCCTTCAACATTCCTTGTAATGGAATACTTTGCCTGGAATACTTTACATCATTATGTCCTTTCCCCTGAACTCCTGTTACCTTCCAGGTATCAACACTGTCATTACACCCTCCAGGACAGAACTCTTGATACTATCATTAGTATCTAGTGCCTTCCTCACTAGATGGTAAGCTTGTAGAAGGCAAGAACCGTTTGTCATTTTTCATAGTTGCATCTAAGGCACCTTGCTCAGTACCTAGCTAATATTTAGCAGACCAATTCAGCCCTAAAGCAGACACCCCAAGTCCTGAGAGGGAGTCAGTGAATTTACATCCATTTGGGTGGCAATATACTATTTGTAAATGGGATATCTTCCCCCGAAGGTAAGGGTTTTTGCTTTCATGGGAAACATAGGAATTTTCCAATGAAAATTCACGGGAATGAATTTTCCCTTAGTGACATGCTTCTGTGATTTGCAGTGACTTCACCTGGAACTCACTGTTTGGCTTTATGGGCAGAAAGTGGTTCTTAGTGGGAAGTACAAAATATAGGTTACTAAAAAGATCTTTAGTGAGACTGGGTTTTGTAATGTCTTAGAGGACATAACAAGATAGCAGTTTCCCTTCTTTGAAATATTTTTTTTTACGTGTTCATCCTGAATTCAGTTAAAAAGACAATCTCTTTCCTCTGCTTGTTAACGGTGGTTTTCTGGTTTCATTCTTCTGGGCACATAAATATGTTATAATATAAACAAGCCAATGGTGTAATGAATTATTGCAGTCTTATTGTGCGTATGTTTTTATTACAAATCTTGGGGGGAAAAGCTATTCACGCTCTGCATTCTTAAATCATGCTAATGTGATTAGTCACTATGATCCTACTTACTCTTCATGATGGAGGCAAGATGTCTAAGCATCCAATGTACTTGTGAGGGGCCTGATTAGTGCTTGAGACCCAATCACGAGGCTGCTGATGAAGTTCACATAACATATTAAAAAGTTACTTAGGACAGAGGAGTTGATCGTTGCTTATATAAGATTGTATAACAAATAAAATAAGTGTAAATTGTCCTAATGCACATTTTTATTCTTCCATGAGAATTTCAACTGCTACCATAACCTCCGAATATATTTTGCCAGGATATGTCCAGACCACTGTTTTTGTAATCAAAGTGTGAAAGTGACAGAGTAAGCTGCTATTATTGTTCAATAGAAAAATTCACACATCCACATCACTAAACAGGTGTTTTCAAAGCCCAGACTTCAAAATAGTTCACCCATTCTAGCATTTTGATCTTGTAATCAAGCAAAATGAGAAACAGAAGAGACACATTTTGGTTGATTATTATCCTGCCAAATCAGATTGTTCCTGTTATTGTCTTACACAAACACCAAGCTCGGAGAAGTGGGGAGCAGGGAGAAAAATATGGATGTGTGTGAGAAGAGAGAAAAGATGGTTTTAGAATCTTAAATGAGTCCAATAAATTGAAGACTTGCTTAACAATCTCAGAAACGAAAGTCAGTAGAAAAAGAAGGAGTGTAACACTTTACATTCAGTTTTTTAAAAGACTTTTTTTAGGAGTAGAACCCTCTTTTCAGAAGGAATCTTATGAAGAATCACAAATATATAAAACAGATAGGAAGAATATTTTTAGTAAACATTGTATTAGTTCAGATTTATCATATTTATTCAAATTCAATGAAAAAACAAGCCTGTTTTGATGAACGCCAAAAATTAAAATTAGGGGATTAATGACAATTATCTTACGTGAGCTTCAGCAACCAATTGATTTCTGTGATTTCTTACTTCTTGCATATTATCAAGATTTTTCTTGATTACAATGATAAACTGTTGGAAATGGTAAAAAAATAGAGTTTTTAAACAAGTTGCCTTGTGATCTAAGGATACCATTCCATTTGTAAGTAACAAGGGGGAGCTTCATTTGTTCTGAGGGCTGTACCAAGAGAGTTAACCTGAAGAGGCCAGTAAGCATGTTGTTGGCTTCTTCTGTAGTAACATTTGTATGTGACACACTTGAATATGCCTTTTTAAAAAAATATATAGTTTTGTAGTAGTTAAAAATTAAGTAAAATTTGATAATGGCCATTCTGACTGGTGTGAGGTGATACCTCATTGCAGTTTTGATTTGCATTTCTCTGATGATTAGTGATGTTGAGCATCCTTTCATGTGTTTATTGGCAATCTGTATATCTTCTTGGAGAAATGTCTATTTAGGTCTTCTGCCCATATTTTGCATTGGGTTGTTTGTTTTTTGATATTGGGCTGCATGACTTGCTTGTATATTTTGGAGATTAATCTTTTGTCAGTTGCTTCATTTGCAAATATTTTCTCTCATTCTGAGGGTTGTCTTTTTGTCTTGTTTATGGTTTCCTTTGCTGTGCAAGAGCTTTGAAGTTTCATTAGGTCCCATTTGTTTATTTTTGTTTTTCTTTTCACTTCTCTAGGAGGTGGGTCAAAAGGATCTTGCTGTGATTTATTTCATTGATTGTTCTGCCTATGTTTTCCTCTAAGAGTTTTAGAGTGTCTGGCCTTACATTTTAGGTCTTTAATCCATTTTGAGTTTATTTTTGTATATGGTGTTAGGGAGTGTTCTAATTTCATACTTTTACGTGTAGCTGTCCAGTTTTCCCAGCACCACTTATTGAAGAGGCTGTCTTTTCTCTATTGTATATGCTTGCCTCCTTTATCAAAGATAAGGTGACCATATGTGCGTGGGTTTATCTCTGGGCTTGCTATCCTTTTACATTGATGTATATTTCTATTTCTGTGCCAGTACCATATTCTCTTAATTACTTATGGTCTTAATTGGAGCTTTGTAGTAGAGTCTGAAGTCAGGGCACTGATTCCGCCAGATCCGTTTTTTTTTTTTTTTTTTCTTCTCAAGATTGCTTTGGCTATTTGGGGTCTTTTGTGTCTCAATACAAATTGTGAAACTTTTTGTTCTAGTTCTGGGGAAAATGCCAGTGGTAGTTTGATAGGGATTGCATTGAATCTGTAGATTGCTTTGGGTAGTATAGTCATCTTCACAATGTTGATTCTTCCAATCCAAGAACATGGTATATCTCTCCATCTGTTTGTATCATCCTTAATTTCTTTCTTCAGTGTATTATAGTTTTCTGCATACAGGTCTTTGGTCTCCTTAGGTAGGTTTATTCCTAGGTATTTTATTCTTTTTGTTACAGTGGTAAATGGGAGTGTTTCCTTAATTTCTCTTTCAGATTTTTCATCATTAGTGTATATGAATGCAAGAGATTTCTGTGCCTTAATTTTGTATCCTTCTACTTTACCAAATTCATTGATTAGCTCTAGTAGTTTTCTGGTAGCATCTTTAGGCTTCTGTGTGTATAGTATCATGTTATCTGCAAACAGTGATAGCTTTACTTCTTTTCCGATTTGGATTCCTTTTGTTTCTTTTTCCTCTCTGATTGCTGTGGCTAAAACCTCCCAAACTATGTTGAATAATAGTAGTGAGAGTGGGCAAGCTTGCCTTGTTCCTGATCTTAGAGGAAATGGTTTCAGTTTTTCACCATTGAGAACGATATTGGCTGTGGGTTTGTCATATATGGCTTTTATTCTGTTCAGGTAGGTTCCCTCTATGCCTACTTTCTGGAGAGTTTTTTATCATAACTCGGTGTTGGATTTTGTTGAAAGCTTTTTCTGCACCTATTGAGATGACCATATGGGTTTTATCCTTCAATTTGTTAATATGGTGAATCACACGGATTGATTTGCGTATATTGAAGAATCCTTGCATTCCTGGGATAAACCCCACTTGATCATGGTGTACAATCCTTTTAATGTGCTGTTGGATTCTGTTTGCTAGTATTTTGTTGAGGTATTTTTGCATCTATGTTCATCAGTGATATTGTCCTGTAGTTTTCTTTTTTTGTTAAATCTTTATCTGAGGAATAAATCTTTATCTTTGGTATCAGGGTGATGGTGGCCTCATAGAATGAGTTGGGAGTGTTCCTCCCTCTGCTATATTTTGGAAGAGTTTGAGAAGGATAGGTGTTAACTCTTCTCTAAAAGTTTGATCAAATTCGCCTGTGAAGCCATCTGGTTCTGGGCTTTGGTTTGTTGGAAGATTTTTAATCACAGTTTCAATTTCACTACTTGTGATTGGTCTGTTCATATCTTCCATTTCTTCCTGGTTCAGTCTTGGAAGGTTATACCTTTTCTAAGAATGTGTCCATTTCTTCCAGGTTGTCCATTTTATTGGCATAGAGTTGCTCATAGTAGTCTCTTAGGATGCTTTGTATTTCTGCGGTGTCTGTTGTAACTTCTCCTTTTTCATTTCTGATTTTATTGATTTGAGTCCTCTCCCTCTTTTTCTTGATGAGTCTGGCTAATGGCTTATCAATTTTGTTTATCTTCTCAAAGAACCAGCTTTCAGTTTTATTGATCTTTGCTATTGTTTTCTTTGTTTCTATTTCACTTATTTCTTCTCTGATCTTTATGATTTCTTTCCTTCTGCTAACTTTGGGTTTTGTTTGTTCTTCTTTCTCTAGTTCCTTTAGGTGTAAAGTTAGATTGTTTACTTGAGATTTTTCTTGTTTCTTGAGGTAGGCTTGTATAGCTATAAACTTCCCTCTTAGAACTGCTTTTGCAGCATCCCATAGGTTTTGGGCCATCGTGTTTTCATTGTCATTTGTCTCTAGGTATTTTTTTATTTCCTCTTTGATTTCTTCAGTGATGTCTTGGTTATTTAGTAATGTATTGTTTAGCCTCCATGTGTTTGTTTTTTTTACGTTTTTTTTTTTTTAATTTACCTTTTTTTTTTAAATTAATTTATTTATTTATTTATTTATTTTTGGCTGTGCTGGGTCTTCGGTTCGTACGAGGGCTTTCTCTAGTTGCGGCAAGTGGGGACCACTCTTCATCGCGGTGTGCGGGCCTTTCACTATTGCGGCCCCTCCCGTTGCGGGGCACAGGCTCCAGACGCGCAGGCTCAGCAGCTGTGGCTCACGGGCCCAACTGCTCCGTGGCATGTGGGATCTTCCCAGACCAGGGCTCGAACCCGTGTCTCCTGCATTAGCAGGCAGATTCTCAACCACTGCGCCACCAGGGAAGCCCGTTTTTTTTACGTTTTTTTCCTTGTAATTCATTTCTAATCTCATAGGGTTGTGGTCAGAAAAGATGCTTGATATGATTTCAATTTTCTTAAATTTACTGAGGCTTGATTTGTGACCTAAGATGTGATCTATCTTGGAGAATGTTCCATGCACACTTGAGAAGAAAGTGTAATCTGCTGTTTTTGGATGGAATGTCCTATAAATATCAATTAAATCTATCTGGTCTATTGTGTCATTTAAAGCTTCTGTTTCCTTATTTATTTTCATTTTGGATGATCTGTCCATTGGTGTAAGTGAGGTGTTAAAGTCCCCCAGTATTATTGTGTTACTGTCGATTTCCTCTTTTATAGCTGTTAGCAGTTGCCTTATGTATTGAGGTGCTCCTATGTTGGGTGCATATATATTTATAATTGTTATATCTTCTTGGATTGATCCCTTGATCATTATGTAGTGTCCTTCCTTGTCTCTTGTAACATTCTTTATTTTAAAGTCTATTTTATCTGATATGAGTATAGCTACTCCAGCTTTCTTTTGATTTCCATTTGCATGGAATATCTTTTTCCATCCCCTCACTTTCAGTCTGTATGTGTCCCTAGGTCTGAAGTGGGTCTCTTGTAGACAGCATATATATGGGTCTTGTTTCTGTATCCATTCAACAAGCCTGTGTCTTTTGGTTGGAGCATTTAATCCGTTCACGTTTAAGGTAATTATCGATATGTATGTTCCTATGACCATTTTCTTAATTGTTTTGGGTTTGTTTTTGTAGGTCCTTTTCTTGTCTTGTGTTTCCCACTTAAAGAAGTTCCTTTAGCATTTGTTGTAGAGCTGGTTTGGTGGTGCTGAATTCTCTTAGCTTTTGCTTGTCTGTAAAGCTTTTGATTTCTCCATCAAATCTGAATGAGATCCTTGCCGGTTGGAGTAATCTTGGTTGTAGATTCTTCCCTTTCACCACTTTAAGTATATCATGCCACTTCCTTCTGGCTTGTACAGTTTCTGCTGAAAAGTCAGCTGTTAACCTTATGGGAGTTCCCTTGTATATTATTTGTCATTTTTCCCTTGCTGCTTTCAAGAATTTTTGTCTTTAATTTTTGCCAATTTGATTACTATGTGTCTCGACGTGTTTCTCCTTGGGTTCTCCTGTATGGGACTCACTGCGCTTCCTGGACTTGGGTGGCTATTTCCGTTCCCATGTTAGGGAAGTTTTTGACTATAATCTCCTCAAATATTTTCTCTGGTCCTTTCTCTCTTCTCCTTCTGAGACCCCTATAATGCAAATGTTGTTGCGTTTAATGTTGTCCCAGAGGTCTCTTAGGCTGTCTTCATTTCTTTTCATTCTTTTTTCTTTAGTCTGTTCTGCAGCAGTGAATTCCACCATTCTGTCTTCCAGGTCACTTATCCATTCTTCTGCCTCAGTTATTCTGCTATTGATTCCTTCTAGTGTATTTTTCATTTCAGTTATTTTATTGGTCATCTCTGTTTGTTTGTTCTTTAATTCTTCTAGGTCTTTGTTAAACATTTCTTGCATCTTCTCGATCTTTGCCTCCATTCTTTTACCAAGGTCCTGGATCATCTTCACTATCATTATTCTGAATTTTTTTTCTGGAAGGTTGCCTATCTCCACTTCATTGAGTTGTTTTTCTGGGGTTTTATCTTGTTCCTTCATCTGGTATATAGCCCTCTGCCTTTTTGTCTTGTCTATCTTTCTGTGAATGTGGTTTTTGTTCCACAGGCTGCAGGATTGTAGTTCTTCTTGCTTCTGCTCTCTGCCCTCTGGTGGAGGAGGCTATCTAAGAGGCTTGATGGGAGGGACTGGTGGTGGGTAGAGCTGGCTGTTGCTGTGGTGGTCAGAGCTCAGTAAAACTTTAATCCACTTGACTGTTGATGGGTGGGGCTGGGTTCCCTCCCTGCTTGTTGTTTTGCCTGAGGCAACCCAACTCTGGAGCCTACCTGGGCTCTTTGGTGGGGCTAATGACAGACTCTGGGAGGGCTCACGCCAAGGATTACTTCCTAGAACTTCTGCTGCCAGTGTCCTTGTCCCCATGGTGAGCCACAGCCACCCCCCGCCTCTGCAGGAGACCCTCCAACACTAGCAGGTAGGTCTGGTTCAGTCTCCCCGGGGTCACTGCTCCTTCCCCTGGTTCCCGATGCACACACTACTTTGTGTGTGCCCTCCAAGAGTGGAGTCTCTGTTTCCCCCAGTCCTGTCGAAGTCTTGCAATCAATTCCCACTAGGCTTCAAAGTCTGATTCTCTAGGAATTCCTCCTCCCGTTGCCGGACCCCCAGGTTGGGAAGCTTGACGTGGGGCTCAGAACCTTCACTCCAGTGGGTGGACTTCTGTGGTATAAGTGTTCTCCAGTCTGTGAGTCACCCACCCACCAGTTATGGGATTTGATTTTACTGTGATTGTGCCCCTCCTACAGCCTCATTGTAGCTTCTCCTTTGTCTTTGGATGTGGGGTATCTTTTTTGGTGAGTTCCAGTGTCTTCCTGTTGATGATTGTCCAGCAGTTATTTGTGATTCTGGTGTTCTCACAAGAGGGAGTGAGAGCACGTCCTTCTACCTTCATTGCAGTTTTTAAATTTTAGGAATTTCTGACAGTTTTACAGTTCCTTGCTGTTCACAAATAGAAACATTCAAAATATATTATCCTATCTTCCTTTTTAATGTAGAATCATTATGTTCTTTTTAATTTATTTTATTGAAGTACATTTGATTTACAATATTGTGTTAATTTCTGCTGTAAAACAAAGTGGTTCAGTTATACATATATATATTCTTTTTCATATTCTTTTCCTTATGGTTTTTTATAGGATATTGAATATATTCAATAGTTCCCTGTGTTATACAGTAGGACCTTATTGTTTATCCATTCTCTATATGATAGTTTGTATCTGCTAATCCGCAACTCCCAATCCATCTCTCCCCCACATCCACTTCCCCTTGGCAACCACAAGTCTGCAAGTCTGTTTTCTATGTCTGTGAGCCTGTTTCTGTTTCCCAGATAAGTTCATTTGTGTCATATTTTAGATTCCACATATAAGTGATATCATATGGTATTTGTCTTTCTCTTTCTGACTGACTTCACTTAGTATGATAATCTCTAGGTCCATCCATGTTGCTGCAAATGGCATTATTTCATTCCTTTTTATGGTTGAGAAGTATTCCATTGTATATATGTACCACATCTTCTTTATCCATTTGTCTGTGAATGGACATTTAGGTTACTTCCATGACTTGGCTATTGTGAATAGTGCTGCTATGATAATTGGGGTACATGTGTCTTTTTGAATTATAGTTTTGTCCAGATATATGCCCAGGAGTGGGATTACTGGATGGAATCATTATATTATTTATGCCTTCAAACTTCCATATTAGAAGCACATTAATTGCATAATACATACCCATAAAATGGCCACAATGAAAATTGCTGACGATACTAAAAGCTGTTTAAGCCATGGAGCAACTGGATCTCTCATCCACTGCTGGTGGGAGTGCAAAATAGTACAATCACTTGAGATATCAGTGCAGTATTTTCTTTTATACTATTATATCACACAACAATTGATGCAACTTTCCCACTCAAGATAGTTGCTTTTCAGGAATAAAAACTTACATTCAAAAAAAAAAAAACTTACATTCATGAAAAACTGCAGGTAGAAATGCTTCTTAGAAGCTCAATTTATAATTGCCAAAACCTGGATGGTACTCCAACATCCTTCACTGCATGAATGGATAATCAACAGGACTCGTTACTACAGTGGGATACCCCTCAAAAATAAATGGAACGTAGTTTTCTTCAAATCTAATTTCAATTTTAACAAGTGTAAATTTACTGTATGTATTGGAAAAGTTATAACATGTAAACAATAATAATATTGGATTGGCCGTATGTTCATTCTGTTTTTTCCATAAGATGGCTCTAGTAGCACTTGGTTGTCTTTAACTTCATTCGAAACAGTTTTGTTAGATTGTATTGTGACAGCTGTTATATCAGTGTCCATTCAAAAAAAACTTATCAAAATTGGTGAATTTTTGTGTAGCCATTTTAATATTAAAGATGGAAGAAAAAAGCAACATTTTCGGCATATTATGCTTTAATATTTCAAGAAAGGTAAAAAAGCAACTGAAATGCAAAAAAAAGATTTGTGCAGTGTATGGAGAAGGTGTTGTGACTGATCAAACATGTCAAAAGTGGTTTGCAAAGTTTCGTGCTGGAGATTTCTTGCTGGATGATGCTCCACGGCTGGGTAGACCTGTTGAAGTTGATAGCGATCAAATCAAGACATTAATTGAGAACAATTAATGTTATATCACGCAGGAGATAGCCGACATACTCAAAATATCCAAATTACGTGTTGAAAATCATTTGCACCAGCTTGGTTATGTTCATCACTTTGATGTTTGGGTTCCACATAAGTTAATCGAAAAAAACCTTCTTGACCGTATTTCCACATGCGATTCTCTACTTAAACATAATGAAAATGTTCCGTTTTTAAAACAAATTGTGACAGGTGATGAAAAGTGGATACTGTACAATAACATGGAATGGAAGAGATCATGGAGCAAGCGAAATGAACCAACCACACCAGAAGCCGGTCTTCATCCAAAGAAGGTGATGTTGTGCATAGGGTGGGATTGTAAGGGAGTCCGCTATTATGAGCTCCTTCTGGAAAACCAAATGATTAATTCCAACAAGTACTGCTCCCAAGTAGACCAACTTAAAGCAGCACTTGTCGAAAATCGTCCAGAATTAGTCAACAGAAAACGCATAATCTTCCATCAGGATAACGCAAGACCGCATTTTTTTTGATGACCAGGCAAAAGCTGTTACAGCTTGGCTGGGAAGTTCTGATTCATCCACCGTATTCACCTTTGGATTTCCATTTATTTCGATCTTTACAAAATTCTCTTAATGGAAAAAATTTCAATTCCCTGGAAGACTGTAAAAGGCACCTGGAACATTCTTTGCTCAAAAAGATAAAAAGTTTTGGGAAGATGGAATTATGAAGTTGCCTGAAAATGGCAGAGGGTAGTGGAACAAAAAGGTGAATACATTGTTCAATAAAGTCCTTGGTGAAAATGAAAAATGTGTCTTTTATTTTTACTTAAAAACCAGTCACTTTTTGGTCAACCCAATAGTAATAATAAAATCCCGAGTATCTGTATCCGTGAAATAAAGTATATTTTGTATCAAAAAAAATTACTAGGGACAAAAAAGCACATTACCTGATGATAAAAAGTCAATCCACCAAGAACATAGTGATTACAACAGAGAATCAAAATATTGGGTTGGCCAAAAAGTTCCTTTGGGTTTCTGTAAGCTCTTATAGAAAAACCCGAACGAACGGCCAACCCAATACACGAAACAAAAAAAGATATATCATGATATTGTGTATCTTAAAAAGAAAAGAAACCACATTGTACAACCTAAGTAACATAATTTGAATTTGTCAATCCTACCTTAATAAAGCTGGAAAAAAAGAGTGAGACACATCAAAACATAACATGGTTTCATTGATATATTGTTCATAGCTATGAGACAAAGCAAGTATTAAAAATGGTAAAATCTATGTTGTGAGTATGCAGGTGTTCACCTAAAATTCTTTGAGGTTTTCTGTACTTTTGAAAATATTCACGATAAAATCAAAATCTAAAAAAATAACTGACATAACTGAAAGTAAAAATAGAGTAATCCAAAGTTATAACTAGGGACTTCAGTACCCCCCCTCAGGAAGTGACAGTGTTACTCAACAAAAAGTCAGCAAGAATATAGGAAAACTGAGCAACTATCAAACATCAGTATCATGTTGACATTTATAGAACACTGGGTTGACATTTATAGAACACTGGGTTGAAATTTATAGTACACTCCATTCAACAACATCAGAATACACGTTACTGTCAAGCCCCCATAAAACATCCACCAAAATAGAACATATTCTGGGCCATTAAAAAAGCACTCAAGAAATATAAAAGAATTGAAATCATACAGAGGATGTTCACTGACCATGATGGAACCGATTTCAAAGCAATAACATAAAAATGACTAGAAAATCTCCAAATAATTGGAAATTATTCAACACACTTATAAATAACCTATGGTAAAAATTGAAACCCTCAAAAAAAATTTTTTAAATAGACAAAAGTAATGAACATGAAAATACAGCACTTCAAAGTTTGTAGAATGGAAATAAAATAGTGCCAAGAGGGAAACTTATTGCACTATATGCTTATGTTAGAAGAGGAGAAATGTCTGAAATCAATAATCTGAGCTCCACCTTAGGAAATTTTAAAAAGAAGAGAAGAGTAAATTTGGAGGATTGGAAGGAAGGTAATCATAAAAATAATGACAAATCAATGAATTCTAAACAAATACAACAGGGACTTCCCTGGTGGCACAATGGATAAAGACTCCGTGCTCCCAATGCAGGGAGCCCGGGTTCAATCCCTGGTCAGGGAACTAGATCCCACATGCATGCCACAGCTAAGAGTTTGCATGCTGCAACTGGGGAGCCCATGTGCTGCAACTAAGGAGCCTTGGAGCTGCAACTAAGGAGACCTGGAGCTGCAACTAAGGAGCCCACCTGCTGCAACTAAGACCCAGCAACCAAATAAATAAATATTTTTAAATAAATTAACAAATACAATAGAGAAAAGAGAACATATTATGATGAAGTAATATGACAGGAAATAAAATCCCTGATTAAGTAGAGACATACCATCTTTATCAATGGTTACAATATTGGAAAGAGCTGATTTTCACCCAAAATATTTGATTTAATGTAATATAGTTAAAACCATAATGTAATTTTTAGAAAGTAAAGATGTAGATTCTCAAATTCACAAGGAAGGGAATTTTTCAAGGAGAACTAAGACATTTTAGGTGGGGGAACATGAGAGAGAATATGGAAAATAGTAATATACCAAAATAATCTCCAGAGTTCATTATCAGAGGAAAAAACCAAAATACTGAATAAGAATACAGAGGCTCTAGAATCAATCCCTTGTTAATATAGAGGCTTACTGTTTGATAAAGTTGCCATTTCGTTTAGAATCTGCCTGCTTTGCATACCCTGTGAAACTGCACACAACATGTGATTCCATAAAAAAGATAAACCCTGTGGCTGTAAAATGCCTTAATCCCTGATGTCCTTTAGAGCTGTCTAAGCCAGAGATCCCCACGAGGCTGCTGAGTGACATCAACTAGACATGTAAGTTTCCTCACTGACCACCTCCCCTCTCTCTAGTGAGAGTTCCCTTGCCCTTCTACCCTTCTGAGTAGTGATTTCCATGCCATAACCTCTTCAAAATGTCATGCTCCCAGGTACTTCCCCTGCATGCATACTGGTCCAAGTATTGCCTAGTAAACCTTGTGTGTGCTGCTGCCACCTTGTGTGTGGTCATATCTTTTTTCTTGCTCAACCCTGAAATATTTCAAAACCCTTATGCTGGGTTGGATTGGCATGGGAACATGCGAGAAATAGGTAGTCAGGAAGAACAACTAGTCTTGGCTTGAGCCCGTTTCTTCCTCCTACCAGGGCACCTTTGAGGACACTCCTGGGCACGTTTATCCTTCAATGCCTCATCTGAGAACTTGCCTGAGGAGCAATTTGCCCACTAACATTTTTTTCCAATTTACCCAATTTTCTCATTTAATAAGACTTACTCTATGAATAATTCCTTTCAAGTATAGTTTTATTCAAGAGTATATTTCAAGCAAGCGGACAAAGCCAGATTCTGTTCTGGCGTCTTTAAGAGTCAATGACATAATAAAAAACAGTGGGGCGGGGGGGGGGGGGGGGGAGGTGAGGTTCTGAGTAGGACTAAATCAAAAGACACTAAAAAGTCAATAACCTAATTGTTATAGGAAGGTGGATTGAATCCTAGTTTGAAAAAAGCCACCTACAAAAAGGAAATATTTGAAGACAGTTGGAATACGGTAAGTCCCCTACACACAAACCTTGAAGTTGAGTACTTTCAAAGATACGAACATGGGTTTGCATGTCCAATCATGTAAGTTAGTTCACGTGTCTGGCATACATTGTCACGTGCGTGCATCCTCTACAAGTGGTTATGCTTTTGTGTACTTTACTGTACAGTACCGTATCGAGTACAGTAGCACAGCATCTTTATTTCAAGCCCAGATGTCTGGAAGCAAGTGTAAAAGCAGCAGTGATGTAGCTGGTACAGCAAAGAAGCACCAAGGGATAAAAATGAAAAAAAAAAGTGAAAATAATTGAGAAAGTGGAGGCAAAAAGATGTTTTTTTATGTATTATTTGTGTGAAAAGTATTATAAATCTATTACAGTACAGTACTACATAGCCAATTGTGTTACTTGGGTACTTAGGCTAACTTTGTTGGACTTATGAACAAATTGGACTCCCCAGTGGCTTTAAGGGAAATGTTTTATAGACAAAGTGAGGAAGAGGGTCATGCTGCACAATTCTCTAATTGGTGGATGGTGAGGTAACAGGGTGGTATTTCAGGAGTTAACAGCATCAACTTTCTGGTTCCAGCCACTCTGGGGTCCATGTGTTTGTGGTCAGCATACAGTTAACTTCTTCCACCTGGTGGGAGTTTTATTATCAGAACAACAACTCAAAGATACAGCTCAGATTATTAAATATACCCTTGAGGAGGAACTCAGGTCCTTGACTTTGTTTTCTGGCTAAACTATTATTATTTTGTCTTGCTTGACCCTTTTCCTTTGTTTCAGCATTCTCCCCCTTCTCTTATTAAATTTGCTCTTTGGAACTCCGGGAAGGCCTAGGAGGCTAAAGATTTTCTACAATATAAACATCAGGTGGGGGATACAGGGGTATCCCTGTAAAGTCCCCACAGGTTCTGCTTGGTTTGATATGGACTGAATATTAGATGATACCAAAATAGTCTCAACTTTTGAAGCGTGGTATTGGTATTATGGTTACACAGGACAATGTCCTGATTCTGGGTGATTCATGCTGATATATTTAATGGTGAAGTGTCATGATATTTTCAACTTTCAAATGGTTCAGAAAAAAATTATATCTACATGCAGTCAGTTCTGCTATAATGCTTTTTTGAAAACATGATATTTTTCTGGGTATAGATAAATTTGGAAACAATTTGAATATAATGTAAATTTTATGTTTGCTTATGTGCAATTTCGTCTGCAAGGCACACAAGAGAAACTGGAGTTAACTGCAGAAAACTGCACCCAGGTGAACCTAGCTGCTCAGAAATACACAGAACACATGCGCACAGCTCAAGACACTGCCAGCTCATTCAGTGCCTCTCAGGTGTTATGAAGGATCCCCATATCCATCTGGGTTCTGACTTTCTGTGTGATTTTAGGTAACTCTCCTTCCACCTCTTCATTGTAACTCACAAGTGTCAATACTTCTAATGATCACTTCTACAAGCAAAGGACAGGCCTCTTTCAAGGTAAGGTGCTCTGTTTCTTGTAGTGCTTTTGTATTTCTTAACCATTCAATATAGGTAAGATGCTGTTTTATTAGATTCCTTTTCTTTTTCAGTGTCAGTGACAAGTTTTGAGTGTTGAACCCCACCCAATCCCATTTTTCCCATAAGCCCTGTGGCTTTCACTGTGTGATTATGCATAATATTGGTTAGGAACACCTATGAAAAAGTCTTGTTTAAAAGCAAACTTCCCTGGAGGGGGCAAGTTCCAGCCCACTGGCTGAAACTCATTATGTTCAACCACGTGACCTTCTGCCCTGCTGTCACTCAGGGAAAGGGGGTGGGTTCTCATGAATTGTCCAATCAGGGGCGCAGCATGGGAAGGTGGGTGGGGCAACACTTAGCCGACCACATAGGGGCTCCTGGAGGTGCTCAGTGTCGCGTTTCATCTGCTCTCCCGGTTCCCAGGTGTCTCTCTGCAGCGTATATGATGCTGTGAACTGCAGAGGCGGCAGGAGTGGAAGGGAGGACCCCAGGGGGACCCCAGAAGCCAGGAAATGGTGAGTTGAGGGGCCAGGTGTCCCAGGACAGGGAGGAGGGGTTGAGTCGGAACCTGCTACTGTGGGACCCGAACCCTGCTGCGGTCAACTCCGGAGTCTGCAGACCTAAGTCCGCCCGGGGCTCAGCTCAGACCTAAGCCCCCTCCAGCTCTCAGCGTGGGGGCTGGGCCAGCAGCCGAGACTTCGGGCGTCCTGTCCCATCACTGTGCGTGGTGACTTTGGTCCCAGAGCCTCTCTGGGCAGCTCTGCACCCGCAACCCGTCTCTCCTCAGATTGTGCATTGACCTCGGGTAGAGTCTTCAGACTCTGTGTCTGGTCTTTAAGTGTGGGTGGAGCTTTAGTCTGTGGGGACCCCAGTGCCACCTTTCTCCCCAAGAGGACCCGTTTTCTCTGGAGTTTTCCAAATGTTTGGGGAAGCAGAGTCTCAAATCCACGAACCTGTCGCCCTAGCCTAGCTCTTCCTAGGGCTGGCATTAAATCCATAAATTCCAGGTCCCTCCCCGCCTTCCCAAAGCCAACTGTGTCTCTAATTCACAGCATCATTATCAAATATTTGTCCTCCGTGGTGCATGTCAAACAGACGCGGTATTTTTTTTTTCCAGGGCGGAAAATTTATGCGTTCATTTATTTAGTAATAAAATCAATAGTATTATTAATGGAAATAAAAATTATTTAATGCTCACCATATATCAGGGACTGTGCATACACCTTACACAGATCTCATTTAATCCTAACACCTAATAAATATTAAGCTCACTTTTTAGAAGCAAACATTGAAGGATCCAAGAAGTTAAATTCTTACACAAGGTCCCACAGCTACTCTTTGGCAGAGGGGGATGCGGAATTTTGTCATTTTCCCACAGCCAATGAATGGCTCATGTTTAAAGGTGTAGTTTTTGGTTTGTGGATACTTTACCACGAGAGGAAAGCAGAGAATAACCACCTGTAACTAGGCTGTATGAAATCCTTGGGTGTCTCCCCCCAGGGTCTTTCCTGGGCACAGACATCCGTATCCTATGGGAAGCCCTTGGGTGTAGCTACCCCTTGAGAAATGTTCCTGCTCCTCCATGGGTTTGTCACCCTAAAAAGTTTTATTCACTTTTTAGTCACCGTTTTACAGTAACTGTAAACTAAAGAAAGGTGAATTTCAGAAAAGTAAAATATAACATTAGTACATTGCCTGTGTTAAAATTTGTTTCCCTTTTTTCCTGCCCTTAGCGGGTGTTTCTGAAGTCTATTGCTTACTTTTGGGTGTTTTCGAATGTATCAATAATTCCAGGGCTTAGGCTTGCAGAGCAGAAGTGCTCAAGTATGATTGTTTACAAAACAGTTTCTTGCCATGGAAATAATAACCAGCATCATTATTTTCTGGAATCAATAGATACTTGTGGCTTTTCTTCTTCTTTTTTTTTAACATCTTTATTGGAGTATAATTGCTTTACAATGATGTTAGTTTCTGCTTTATAACAAAGTGAATCAGTTATACATATACATATGTTCCCATATCTCTTCCCTCTTGTGTCTCCCTCCCTCCCACCCTTCCCATCCCACCCCGCCAGGCGGTCACAAAGCACAGGGCCGATCTCCCTGTGCTATGCGGCTGCTTCCCACTAGCTAGCTATTTTACGTTTGGTAGTGTATATATGTCCATGTTGTGGCTTTTCTTGTTGAGCTAGCAGAATGCCTTACAATCTTCATTTTTTTTTCCTTCTTCATTTTCCACGAAGTGTTGTGTTGCTGTCTTTGCATTTGAAGAAACAGTCACCTCTTCCAGTTTTTACTGACTGGCTTTGGGAGAGAAACACCTTCACCATTCAACCCAGATGGATATTCTGAGCTTCTCTCAGGCTTTTTCTGTGGATGCCCACTTCATGCCTCTTGTTCCCTCTTTTGGACAGAATTCTTAAGATTCTATGCCTTTCCCTGATCCCTCACATCCAGGCTGGGTGCTGTGTTTGCTTCCCCTGAAATGCTCATGTTTGTATGTCTTCCCAATCCCACCTAGTCAAGCCGGCTACATGTGTGTGCTTATGAGCTACAGGTGTGTGTTTACTGTGCAGTCTTGCGCTCCTCATCTGGGGGTCACGTGAGGAGCCAGACAGAGGGTGTGGGCTGATGTATATGGTGCACTGGGTGTGCCCATGGGCCAGTTGGAAGCGTCTGCAGGCAGAGTATCCCAAGCAGCTGGTGTACAAGGCTCCTGATGCATTTAGCGAGCAATTAGTAGGGTCTGCAGCCCTTTTTTGGATTTCCAAGCCCTGGTTGGTGTGAGTCCTCATGACTTCCTGGTACCAGCCTTCCAGCCACTCATCCATGCTGACCCCCTTGGTATTCTTTTTTTTTTTTTTAATTAATTAATTAATTTTTGGCTGTGTTGGGTCTTCTTTGCTGCACACGGGCTTTCTCTAGTTGTAGCGAGTGGGGGCTACTCTTCATTGCGGTGCGTGAGCTTCTCATTGCGGTGGCTTCTCTTGTTGCGGAGCACGGGCTCTAGGGCACGCGGACTTCAGTAGTTGTGGCTCGCGGGCTCTAGAGCGCAGGCTCAGTAGTTGTGGCGCACGGGCTTAGTTGCTCCATGACATGTAGGATCTTCCTGGACCAGGGATCGAACCTATGTCCCCTGCATTGGCAGGTGGATTCTTAATCACTGTGCCACCAGGGAAGCCCAGTTTAGTTTTATTTTGTTTTTTAATCCACTGTGACAGGTTTTTTTTGTTTCACTTATTGTATTTAGACCACTGATGTTTAAAGTGATTATTGATATAGGTCGATTAATATCTACCATATTTTTACCATTTTTTATTTGTTGCCCTTGTTCTTTGTTTCTCTTTTGTCTTCCACTTTTCTTCTGTCTTCTCTACCTTTTAGGGGACATTTTACTTGATTCCATTTTTTCTCTTCTCTTAGCATATCATTATAACTTTTTTTTTTTTTTTACATTTTTAGTCATTGCCCTTGAGTTTGTAGTATACATTTACAACTAACCCAACTCCTCTCTGAAGTAATACCATAACATTTCACTGGATGTGCAAATTCTCTCCCTTGCCCCTTGTAACATTTCTGTCATTCATTTCACTCATCCAAAAGCTATAATTAATGAATATGTTGCTGCTATTATTATTTTCAACAAAATGTTATGTCAGATTAATTAAGAATAACAAAAACAAACAATTTATTACCTTCATTTGTTCCTTCTCTAACACTTAACCTTTATCATTTACCTTCTTCCTGATGAATTTCTTTTAACATTTCTTGCAAAGCAGGGGTATTGGTGACAAATTCCCTCAATTTTTTTGGAAGTCTTTATTTCTCCCTCACTTGAAAGATAATTTTGCTTGACACAAAATTCTAGTTGGGTGGTTTCTCTTTCAACACACTGTGTTTCACAAAACTCTCTTCCTGCTTGCATGGTTTCTGAAAAGAAAAGTCCAATTTACTTCTTATCCTTGTTTCTCTGTAACTAAGGTTTTTTTTCCCTGACATTTCAAGACTTTTTTTGTTTTTGATTTTTCTTGAGTTTGAATATATATTTTAGGTGTGCATTTTTAGGGTTTTTATCCTGTTTGGTGACCTCTGAGCTGCCTACATCTCTATTTTGGTATCCATTATTAATCTGGGGGAAAATCTCACTCATCATCGTTTTACGTATCCTGTTTATTTCTTCTGCTTCATGTATTCCCATTTTGTATATGTGACACCTTTTTTAATTGTCCCAAAGCTCTTGGATTTCTGTTCTGTCTTTTTACCCTTTTCTTATCTTTGCATTTCAGTTCAGAAAGTTCTAGTGACGGCTCTTCAAGGTTGCTGATTCTTTTTTCTCACACATTTCCACTGTAATGGTCAGGTCCCCCCCAAAAAGGAATTCTTTATTTTTGTTCTGTTCTTTTGTTTTCTTAAAAATTTCTTTGCTTTCCCTTTGGTTCTTTTTTAGAGTTTCCAGCTCTGCACATGTTACCTATCTGTTCTTGCAGGTCATCCATTATTTCCATTAGAGCACTTAGCATATGAATCATGGTTGCTTTAAATGACTGGTCTGATAATTCCAGCATATATCTGCTACATCTGAATCAGGTTCTTTTGCTTGTCCTAATCCCAGAGATGTGTTGGGGGGGGGGTTTTCTCTCTCTTTTTTTCCCCTCCTTTTTTTGGTTATTTTTTTAGGAGATGTGTTTTTTAAGTCTTTTATTGTGCCTTTTAATCTTTTGTTGAATACCAGACATGACGTACCGTGAAAAGGAACTGAGGTTTTTAGGCCTGTAGTATGAGATTTTAGGTTTATCTGACTAGGGTTTGGAGTTGTTTATTATTTGCTGTGTCTGTCAGAGGCTAAAATATCTTCAGGTGTCCTTGCTTTTGTCTCCCATGTCATCTTTAGGAGTACTATAGAGACTTGTAAATAAGTTCTGAAACATACAGTTCTGTCAGTGTTTTATACTGTTATTAGGTGTCTTCTTGATGTGGTGGTACGTTGAGGGTGGAAAGGAAATGTTTTATAGTCCCATGATTGGGTCTCAGTATGTGACCATAGACTGTGACCTTCTATGGTATAAGAAAGATATTTGGTCTTTGTCCATGGTTCTTAGCAAAGACCTCCTAAAGCCCTTGGAATTTCCCATGTGATAGTAGCATCTTACATTCTAATGAGGCAACTGTTTCCAGACCCATAGATGATTTCATGATGGGGGATGGTTACCAGGAAGAACAAGCTATGATTAGAGGCTTAGAACTTCCAGCCCAGCCCACCCTCAAGCCCCCAGTGTTGAAAACTCCATCAAAACCCCTAAACTTTGGGATTCAGAGATATCTGGGTTGGTGAACACATCACTGTGCTGGGAGGCTGTCATGCCAGGAGAGGGCATGGAACCTTCCTACCCCTGTTCCCCTACTTTGCCCTGTGCACCCTTTCCATTTGGCTGTGCCTGACTTGTATCTTTTAAAATAAACTGATAATAATAAGTAAAGCATTTTTCTTAGTTCTAATAGTCGTTCTATCAAATGAACAAACATGAGGGGTTATAGGGAACTTCTGAATTTGTAGTCAGCCATCCAGAAATGTGTGTGGCCTGGGCCTTGCATTTGCAGCTGGCATCTGACATGGGGGCAGTCTTGTTGTGTTGCAGGAAGGGTAACCCCTTCCAGGGCCTGAGAATGGGCTCCTGTCTAACACTCAGAAATGAATTGTCCAAGGAGACACACATGCTGACAAAGCGAGAGATTTCATTGGGAAGGGGCGCCCAGGTGGAGAGCAGCAGGGTAAGGGAACCCAGAAGAACTGCTCTGCCACATAGCTCAAAGTCTCACGTTTTATAGTAATGGGGTTTGTTTCTGGGTTGTCTCTGGCCGATCATTCTGACTCAGGGTCC
Source organism: Balaenoptera acutorostrata (assembly GCF_949987535.1). Classification (NCBI taxonomy): domain Eukaryota; kingdom Metazoa; phylum Chordata; class Mammalia; order Artiodactyla; family Balaenopteridae; genus Balaenoptera; species Balaenoptera acutorostrata. Next base: position 111,569 of record NW_026645621.1, read on the forward strand.
TTCCTGGTGGCATGCCCATCGCTCAGCCAAGATGGATTCCAGTGAGAAGGATTCTGGGAGGTTGGTAAGATATATGGACTGGCATCTCTTCTCTCCTTTTGACCTTTCCCGAATTCTTACGGTTGGTGGTAGCTTGTTAGTTCTGTATTCCTTACCAGAACCTCCTGTTGTAAGATAACTCATTGCAAGTGGTTACTATCGTGTCTGGCCAGGGTGGGCAGTTATGGTCAGAGGTTCCCCCAACAACAGGACTGGGCCCTTCAACTGTGGAATCTGGTGTTAATTTTGGTTAGTGGTAGAATTGAGTTGTAAGACACCCAGTTGGAATTGGAGAGCTGGTGAAGTGGTTTCGGAAAACACACCACATGTTTGCTGTTGGGGTTTAAACAAAACAAAACAAAACTCTCAACCTCACAACTCTTTCTGAGGTCCCTCTCTCCCTCAACTTAGGTCAAGCAGAAAGGCTAGAGGAGACTCAAGTTAGCAATTTCCCCTGTTGCCAAAAAAACCTTGGCTCTCTGTGCACTGATGCTGAACAGGAATATGGAGACAGAGTTTTTGGAGGAAAAGAAAGATAGCTTTTAATTCTTTGCCAGGCAAAGGGGAAACCACAGCAGGCTAGTGCCTCAAGAACTGTGCCCTCACTTCCCGAGGAATCAGAGGAGATCTTATAGGTGGGGCTCAAAGTCCGGGGGTGTATGATAAGGATCGAAGTCATGAAGGTCTTGCATTTTTCTTCTTCTTGCATTATTTCAAAACAGTCACATCTGGCGTCAGGCGGCCCGACCCGGTAACTGGGCCTGTTTGTCTCTGGCTTATTGGCCTGTGACCTTCTTTCTGAAATGCAAAAAGCGACAAGGGGTGACTTGTTACAAGGGAGTGCAGGGAGCTTAAACACCAGGTGCAGGATGTAATTTACATCACACAGAGTTAGGGGGTGATAGGTGCAGGATGTAATTCACATAGTGTCAGGTAGTGATAGGTTAGCTTTGTGAAGGATGAATCTAGTTACAGACACTACAGATTAGTAACAGTTAAAATATAGCTAGGAGTGATTAACTCTTTCAGGCCTGTTGGTTTCTTCTCTAGGCTGATCACTGTTCCCTTTACTTTCCTTGTTCTCAGGAGAGGAAAAACTCCATTTCTATTTTTGCTGCAACAAATTCCCCACTGCCAGTTCATTCCCTCCATATCAGTGGAGGAAGGGAAACGGGCATCATTCTTGTCTGGCTGAGGACAAAACTTCAGTTTTGCTCCACTTGACAAACACCAGCTGTCTGGCCCAGGGGCCCATCTATCTCCTAGTTCACCCTCCCACCATGTCAGTTAGGCACTGGTAAAACAGAATCTTTTGAGGACAGGCATTGTTAAGAGCAGAATATTGTGGGCATATTTCAAAATTTCTATTTTACTGTCTCTCCAATTTTGGAGACAGCAGTCGGCCCTGTGATTAATGGTTTGATAGATCCGAGTCGTTAATTTTAAGTTTGTTTGCTTTTTTCTGGTGAGGATTATAGGAATGTCCCCTTCTAAGCTCTTTACATGCCAGATGAGAATCTAGAAGTCTGACTCCATTTTTTAATGTTTGACTGCTGACAACTTTTAAAGCCTCATCCTTCCTTCTCCTGGTGCCCCACATCTGTACAAGATGACAAGAAGCCCTGGGTGCTTACTTCTTTGGTGCTGGTAAGAGATTAAATCCTTGGTAGCCCCTGCCTTTGTGTGCAAAATCTCACACTAGCCCACCTCCTAATCTCAATTAAAACAAACAAACAAACAAAAAACCTCAGGCCAAAATTTGCAGCAACATGGATGGACCTAGAGATTCTCATACTGAGTGAAGTAAGTCAGACAGAGAAAGACAAGTATATTATATCGCTGATATGTGGAATCTAAAAAAATGGCACAAATGAACTTATTTATAAAACAGAAATAGAGTCACAGATGTGAAAAACAAACACAGTTACTGGGGGGAAAGGGGGGTGGGGAAGGTTAAATTGGGAGATTGGGATTGACATATACACACTAACATATATAAAATAGGGGGACTTCCCTGGTGGTCCAGTGGTGAAGACTCTCCACTTCCAATGCAGGAGGCACAGGTTCAATCCCTGGTCTGGGAACTAAGATCCCATGTGCTGTGTGGCGCGGCCAAAAAATTTTTTTAAATTAAATAAAATAGATAACTAATAGGGACCTACTATATAGCACAGGGAACCCTACTCAGGACTCTGTAATGACCTATATGGGAAAAGAATCTAAAAAAGAGTGGATATATATTTATGTATAATTGATTCACTTTGCTGTACAGCAGAAACTAACACACATTGTAAATCAACTATATTCCAATAAAAATTAAAAAAAAAAAAAACAAAAAACTCAGGCCAGGCTCCTTTCCTTGTTCTGTCAAGGCACTTCCCACCTACTTAAGAGGCCTTCCCTGCCCTCCCCAGACACTTCCATTATGGAAGTAATAAACTCTTTCATACGTTCTTGGCAGTAATGTGTTGTCAATCAAACCTAGGGTAGGGACCCACCTAACACAGTAGGTTACCATAACAGTTATAGAAGGGGTAAGGTATTGTCAACTGAAAAAAAATATTCACAGCCTGAAAATTGAGAGTTGTGTTTTCTTCAGTGGACATACTGAGGACTTCAAGTCCGGGAGGCAGCATTTCAAGTAACCCTGAGAAAACTGCTCTGAGGAGGCGAGGCGGGGAGCTAGGATATATAGGAGTTTTGCAACAAGGGGCAGGTAGTAGGAACAAAAGATTACTGTTAATAAAAGAAAACTAGGTACAGTAAGTCCCGTGCATAAGAATGAGTTCTGATTCTGAGAGCACGTTTATCAGTGCAGCTTGTTTGTAAGTCCAACAAAGTTACTCTAGGTATCCAACTAACACAATCGGCTATAATAGTACTGTACTGTAATAGGTTTATAATACTCGTCACACAAATAATACATAAAAAAACAAAGAATAAATAAAACATTTTTAATCTTACAGTGCAGTACCTTGAAAAGTACAGTAGTACAGTACAACAGCTGGCATACAGGGGCTGGCATCGAGTGAACAGGCAAAAAGAGTTACTGACTGGAGGAGGGAGAGGAGGTGGGAGATGGTAGAGCTGAAGGATCGTCAGCAATAGGAGGTGGAGAGCAAGCTGCAGTTTCACTCACACCTAACGTTGATGGAACGCTCATTTGCATCTTTGAAAGTTCGAAACTTGAAGGGTCGTTTGCAGGGACTTACTGTATCTCAAGTTAAGGAATATAGCGCTTTTCTATGTATGGGAAGATGCAAGAGTCTGGGCTCACTGAAATCATTCCTTTTTTTTTTTTAACATCTTTATTGGAGTATAATTGCTTTACAATGGTGTGTTAGTTTCTGCTTTATAACAAAGTGAATCAGCTATACATATACATATGTTCCCATATCTCTTCCCTCTTGCATCTGCCTCCCTCCCACCCTCCCTATCCCACCCCTCTAGGTGGTCACAAAGCACCGAGCTGATCTCCCTGTGCTATGCAGTTGCTTCCCACTAGCTATCTATTTTACGCTTGGTAGTGTATATGTGTCCATGCCACTCTCTCACTTTATCACAGCTTACCCTTCCCCCTCCCCATATCCTCAAGTCCATTCTCTAGTAGGTCTGTGTCTTTATTCCCGTCTTGCCACTAGGTTCTTCATGACCTCTTTTTTTTCTTCCCCTTAGATTCCATATATATGTGTTAGCATACTATATTTGTTTTTCTCTTTCTGACTTACTTCACTCTGTATGACAGACTCTAACTCCATCCACCTCACTACAAATACCTCCATTTCGTTTCTTTTTATGGCTCAGTAATATTCCATTGTATATATGTGCCACATCTTCTTTATCCATTCATCCGATGATGGACACTTAGATTTCTTCCATGTCCTGGCTATTGTAAATAGAGCTGCAATGAACATTTTGGTACATGACACTTTTTGAATTATGTTTTTCTCAGGGTATATGCCCAGTAGTGGGATTGCTGGGTCGTATGGTAGTTCTATTTTTAGTTTTTTAAGGAACCTCCATACTGTTCTCCATAGTGGCTATATCAATTTACATTCCCACCAACAGTGCAAGAGTGTTCCCTTCTCTCCAGCATTTATTGTTTCTAGATTTTTTGATGATGGCCATTCTGACTGGTGTGAGATGATATCTCATTGTAGTTTTTTAATTTTTAATTTTTTAACATATTTATTGGAGTATAATTGCTTTACAATGGTGTGTTAGTTTCTGCTTTATAACAAAGTGAATCAGTTATACATATACATATGTTCCCATATCTCTTCCCTCTTGCATCTCCCTCCCTCCCACCCTCCCTATCCCACCCCTCTAGGTGGTCACAAAGCACAGAGCTGATCTCCCTGTGCTATGCGGTTGCTTCCCACTGGCTATCTACTTTACGGTTGGTAGTGTATATATGTCCATGCCACTCTCTCACTTTGTCACATCTTACCCTTCCCCCTCCCCATATCCTCAAGTCCATTCTCTAGTAGGTCTGTGTCTTTATTCCCATCTTGCCACTAGGTTCTTCATGACCTTTTTTTTTCCCCTTAGATTCCATATATACGTGTTAGCATACTGTATTTGTTTTTCTCTTTCTGACTTACTTCACTCTGTATGACAGACTCTAACTCCATCCACCTCACTACAAATAACTCCAATTCGTTTCTTTTTATGGCTGAGTAATATTCCATTGTATATATGTGCCACATCTTTATCCATTCATCCGATGATGGACACTTAGATTTCTTCCATGTCCTGTCTATTGTAAATAGAGCTGCAGTGAACATTTTGGTACATGACTCTTTTTGAATTATGGTTTTCTCAGGGTGTATGCCCAGTAGTGGGATTGCTGGGTCGTATGGTATTTCTATTTTTAGTTTTTTAAGGAACCTCCGTACTGTTCTCCATAGTGGCTGTATCAATACACATTCCCACCAACAGTGCAAGAGTGTTCCCTTCTCTCCACACCCTCTCCAGCATTTATTGTTTCTAGATTTTTTGATGATGGCCATTCTGACCGGTGTGAGATGATACTCTCATTGAAGTTTTGAGTTGCATTTCTCTAATGATTAATGATGTTGAGCATTCTTTCATGTGTTTGTTGGCAATCTGTATATCTTCTTTGGAGAAATGTCTATTTAGGTCGTCTGCCCATTTTTGGATTGGGTTGTTTGTTTTTTTGTTATTGAGCTGCATGAGCTGCTTGTAAATCTTGCAGATTAATCCTTTGTCAGTTGCTTCATTTGCAAATATTTTCTCCCATTCTGAGGGTTGTCTTTTGGTCTTGTTTATGGTTTCCTTTGCTGTGCAAAAGCTTTGAAGTTTCATTAGGTCCCATTTGTTTATTTTTGTTTTTATTTCCATTTCTCTAGGAGCTGGGTCAAAAAGAATGTTGCTGTGATTTATGTCATAGAGTGTTCTGCCTCTCTTTTCCTCTAAGAGTTTGATAGTGTCTGGCCTTACATTTAGGTCTTTAATCCATTTTGAGTTTATTTTTGAGTATGGTGTTAGGGAGTGTTCTAATTTCATACTTTTACATGTACCTGTCCAGTTTTCCCAGCACCACTTATTGAAGAGGCTGTCTTTTCTCCAGTGTATATGCTTGCCTCCTTTATCAAAGATAAGGTGACCATATGTGCGTGGGTTTATCTCTGGGCTTTCTATCCTGTTCCATTGATCTATATTTCTGTTTTTGTGCCAGTACCATACTGTCTTGATTACTGTAGCTTTGTAGTATAGTCTGAAGTCAGAGAGTCTGATTCCTCCAGCTCTGTTTTTTCCCCTCATGACTGCTTTGGCTATTTGGGGTCTTTTGTGTCTCCATACAAATTTTAAGATTTTTTGTTCTAGTTCTGTAAGAAATGCCATTGGTAATTTGATAGGGACTGCCTTGAATCTGTAGATTGCTTTGGGTAGTAGAGTCATTTTCACAATGTTGATTCTTCCAATCCAAGAACATGGTATATCTCTCCATCTATTTGTATCATCTTTAATTTCTTTCATCAGTGTCTTATAATTTTCTGCATACAGGTCTTCTGTCTCCTTAGGTAAGTTTATTCCTAGATATTTTATTCTTTTTGTTGCAATGGTAAATGGGATTGTTTTCTTAATTTCACTTTCAGATTTTTCATCATTAGTGTACAGGAATGCAAGAGATTTCTCTGCATTAATTTTGTATCCTGCTACTTTACCAAATTCATTGATTAGCTCTAGTAGTTTTCTGGTAGCATCTTTAGGATTCGCTATGTATAGTATCATGTCATCTACAAACAATGACAGCTTTCCTTCTTCTTTTCTGATTTGGATTCCTTTTATTTCTTTTTCTTCTCTGATTGCTGTGGCTAAAACTTCCAAAAGTATATTGAATAATGGTGGTGTGAGTGGGCAACCTTGTCTTGTTCGTGATCTTAGTGGAAATGGTTTCAGTTTTTCACCATTGAGGACGATGTTGGCTGTGGGTTTGTCATATAGGGCCTTTATTATGTTGAGGAAAGTTCCCTCTATGCCTACTTTCTGCAGGGCTTTTATGATAAATGGTGTTGAATTTTGTCGAAAGCTTTCTCTGCATCGATTGAGATGATCATATGGTTTTTCTCCTTCAGTTTGTTAATATGGTGTATCACGTTGATTGATTTGCGTATATTGAAGAATCCTTGCATTCCTGGAATAAACCCCACTTGATCATGGTGTATGATCCTTTTAATGTGCTGTTGGATTCTGTTTGCTAGTATTTTGTTGAGGATTTTTGCATCTATGTTCATCAGTGATATTGGCCTGTAGTTTTCTTTCTTTGTGACATCTTTGTCTGGTTTTGGTATCAGGGTGATGGTGGCCTCGTAGAATGAGTTGGGGAGTGTTCCTCCCTCTGCAATATTTTGGAAGAGTTTGAGAAGGATAGGTGTTAGCTCTTCTCTAAATGTTTGTTAGAATTCACCTGTGAAGCCATCTGGTCCTGGGCTTTTGTTTGTTGGAAGATTTTTAATCACATTTTCAATTTCAGTGCTTGTGATTGGTCTGTTCATATTTTGTATTTCTTCCTGGTTCAGTCTCAGCAGGTTGTGCATTTCTAAGAATTTGTCCATTTCTTCCAGGTTGTCCATTTTATTGGCATAGAGTTGCTTGTGGTAAACTCTCATGATCGTTTGTATTTCTGCAGTGTCAGTGGTTACTTCTCCTTTTTCATTTCTAATTCTATTGATTTGAGTCTTCTCCCTTTTTTTCTTGATGAGTCTGGCTAATGGTTTATCAATTTTGTTTATCTTCTCAAAGAACCAGCTTTTAGTTTTAATTGATCTTTGCTATCGTTTCCTTCATTTCTTTTTCATTTATTTCTGATCTGATCTTTATGATTTCTTTCCTTCTACTAACTTTGGGGTTTTTTTGTTCTTCTTTCTCTAGTTGCTTTAGGTGCAAGGTTAGGTTGTTTATTTGAGATATTTGTTTCTTAAGGTAGGATTGTATTGCTATAAACTTCCCTCTTAGAACTGCTTTTGCTGCATCCCATAGGTTTTGGGACGTCGTGTCTCCATTGTCATTTGTTTCTAGGTATTTTTTGATTTCCCCTTTGATTTCTTCTGTGATCACTTCGTTATTAAGTAGTGTATTGTTTAGCCTCCATGTGTTTGTATTTTTTACCGATCTTTTCCTGTAATTGATATCTAGTCTCATAGCACTGTGGTCGGAAAATATACTTGAATATGATTTCAATATTCTTAAATTTACCAAGGCTTGATTTGTGACCCAAGATAAGATCTATCCTGGAGAATGTTCCATGAGCACTTGAGAAAAATGTGTATTCTGTTGTTTTTGGGTGGAATGTCCTATAAATATCAATTAAGTTCATCTTGTTTAATGTATCATTTAAAGCTTGAGTTCCCTTATTTATTTTCATTTTGGATGATCTGTCCATTGGTGAAAGTGGGGTGTTAAGGTCCCCTACTATGATTGTGTTACTGTCAATTGCCCCTTTTATGGCTGTTAGTATTTGCCTTATGTATTGAGGTGCTCCTATGTTGGGTGCATAAATATTAACAATTGTTAAATCTTCTTCTTGGATCAATCCCTTGATCATTATGTAGTGTCCTTGTTTGTCTCCTGTAACAGTCTTTATTTTAAAGTCTATTTTGTCTGATATGAGAATTGCTACTCCAGCTTTCTTTTGATTTCCACTTGCATGGAATATCTTTTTCCATCCCCTCACTTGCAGTCTGTATGTGTCCCTAGGTCTGAAGTGGGTCTCTTGTAGACAGCATATATATGGGTGTTGTTTCTGTATCCATTCAGCCAGTCTGTGTCTTTTGGTGGGAGCATTTAATCCATTTACATTTAAGGTAATTATCGATATATATGTTCCTATTCCCATTTTCTTAAATGTTTTGGGTTTGTTATTGTAGGTGTTTTCCTTCTCTTGTGTTTCTTGCCTAGAGAAGTTCTTTTAGCATTTGTTGTAAAGCTGGTTTGGTGGTGCTGAACTCTCTCAGCTTTTGCTTGTCTGTAAGGGTTTTAATTTCTCCATCAAATCTGAATGAGATCCTTGCTGGGTAGAGTAATCTTGGTTGTAGGTTTTTCTCCTTCATCACTTTAAATATGTCCTGCCACTCCCTTCTGGCTTGCAGAGTTTCTGCTGAAAGAGCAGCTGTTAACCTTATGGAGATTCCCTGGTGTGTTATTTGTTGTTTTTCCCTTGCTGCTTTTAATATGTTTTCTTTATATTTAATTTTTGATAGTTTGATTAATATGTGTCTTGGCATGTTTCTCCTTCGATTTATCCTGTATGGGACTCTCTGTGCTTCCTGGACTTGATTAACTATTTCCTTTCCCATATTAGGGAAGTTTTCAACTATAATCTCTTCAAATATTTTCTCAGTCCCTTTCTTTTTCTCTTCTTCTTCTGGGACCCCTATAATTCGAATGTTGGTGCGTTTAAAGTTGTCCCAGAGGTCTCTGAGACTCTCCTCAGTTCTTTTCATTCTTTTTTCTTTATTCTGCTCTGCAGTAGTTATTTCCACTATTTTATCTTCCAGGTCACTTATCCATTCTTCTGCCTCAGTTATTCTGCTATTGATCCCTTCTAGAGTATTTTAAATTTCATTTATTGTGTTGTTCATCGTTGTTTGGTTCCTCTTTAGTTCTTCTAGGTCCTTGTTAAATGTTTCTTGCATTTTGTCTATTCTATTTCCAAGATTTTGGATCATCTTTACTATCATTATTCTGAATTCTTTTTCAGGTAGACTGCCTATTTCCTCTTCATTTGTTAGGTCTGGTGTGTTTTTACCTTGCTCCTTCATCTTCTGTGTGTTTTTCTGTCTTCTCATTTTGCTTATCTTACTGTGCTTGGGGTCTCCTTTTTGCAGGCTGCAGGTTCGTAGTTCCTGTTGTTTTTGGTGTCTGTCCCTAGTGGCTAAGGTTGGTTCAGTGGGTTGTGTAGGCTTCCTGGTGGAGGGGACTAGTGCCTGTGTTCTGGTGGATGGGGCTGGGTCTTGTCTTTCTGGTGGGGAGGTCCACGTCTGGTGGTGTGTTTTGGGGTGTCTGTGGCCTTATTATGATTTTAGGCAGCCTCTCTGCTAACGGATGGGGCTGTGTTCCTGTCTTGCTAGTTGTCTGGCATAGAGCCCCCAAAACAGTGGCTCCTTTAACCCTGTCCTGTGTGAGTGAAGAACGGACGCCCTCAGGCGACCTACACGCAGAGGTGGGGCCACATCCAAAGCTGAACCCCGGGAGCTGTGCGAGCAAAGAAGAGAAAGGGAAATTCCTCCCAGTAGCCTCAGAAGCAGCAGATTAAAGTTTCACAATCAACTTGATGTACCCTGCATCTGTGGAATACCTGAATAGACAACAAATCATCCCAAATTGCGGAGGTGGACTTTGGGAGCAAGATATATTATTTTTTCCCCTTTTCCTCTTTTTGTGAGTGTGTACGTGTATGCTTCTGTGTGAGATTTTGTCTGTATATCTTTGCTTTCACCATTTGTCCTAGGGTTCTGTCCGTCCGTTTTTTGTTTTGTTTTGTTTTGTTTTTTACTTAAAAAATTTTTTTCTTAATAATTATTTTTTATTTTAATAACTTTATTTTATTTTATCTTACTTTATTTTATTTTATCCTCTTTCTTTCTTTCTATTTTTTTCTCCCTTTTATTCTGAGTCATGTGGATGAAAGGCTCTTGGTGCTCCAGCCAGGCATCAGAGCTGTGCCTCTGAGGTGGGACAGCCAACTTCAGGACACTGGTCCACAAGAGACCTCCCAGCTCCACATAATACCAAACGGCGAAAATCTCCCAGAGATCTCTACCTCAACACCAAGACCCAGCTTCACTTAGCGACCAGCAAGCTACAGTGCTGGACACACTATGCCAAACAACTTGAAATCATTCCTTTGATATGCATCTCAGCTGTTTGGGGCCAGTATCCTGTGTTTTCACATCCTGAGTTTCCTCCGGGCTCACCAGCTCTCTGTTGCGATGTTGCAATTGCTGATGATTGTGACATCCTTTACTTACTGATATGGCAGGCAATATTTTATTTCTCAGTATCTTTATCAATACACTTTGCTTAATTGTTCTATTGATAAATACTCCAGATTTTTACGTATCAATGCATGCCACCCTTTATTTTTAAAAGGTACATATGATGATGAATTTATGTAATCCATTTTTTCTAAATATTGGGTTGGCCAAAATGTTTCTTTGGGTTTTTCCATAAGGTGGAAAAACCCAAACGAACTTTTTGACTAACCCAATAGATACATGGCTTGTTACTGTGGATGAAAAATGCTGCCTGCCATATCAATAAATAAAGGATGTGCAGCCATCAAGTCATCAGCCATCAAGCCATCCCCAACTGTGCACCCTGAGGGGATTCAGGGTGGAAAAAAGGATACTGGCCCTAGATAGTTAAGGTGCATATCAAAGGAATGTTTTCAGTGAGCCCAGATTCTCGAATCTTCCCACGTGTAGAAAACCGCTAAATTCATTAACTTGAGATATCTGGTTTTCTTTAATTAACAGTAATCTTTTGATGTTCCACTACCTGGTTTTTATCTCAAAACTCCTGTATATCCTGGCTTCTCCCTTACCTCTTTGGAGCAGTCTCTCAGAGCTACCTGAGAGACAGCCTCCCAAGCTTGAGTCCTCAGAAAGTCCGCCAAATAAAACATAATTCTCAACTTTTATATTGGGCATTTTTTCAGTCAATATTACTAATTTTTGCTGCCAAAACCATGAATGAAAACTCAGATTGCCACCTTACAGGGCAAACAAACGTATACAAATTATGTTATTTTCCAAACTGAATTTCTTCTTCTTTTTTTTTTAATCAGTCACCAATTTTATACACATCACTGTATACATATCAATCCCAATCGCCCAATTCAGCACACCATCATCCTCACCCCACAGCAGTTTTCCCCCCTTGGTGTCCACACGTTTGTTCTCTACATCTGTGTCTCAACTTCTGCCCTGCAAACCGGTTCATCTGTATCATTTTTCTAGGTTTCACATACATGCGTTAATATACGATATTTGTTTTTCTCTTTCTGACTTACTTCACTCTGTATGACAGTCCCTAGATCCATCCATGTCTCAACAAATGACTCAATTTTGTTCCTTTTTATGGCTGAGTAATATTCCATTGTATATATGTACCACAACTTCTTTATCCATTCGTCTGTTGATGGGCATTTAGGTTGCTTCCATGACCTGGCTATTGTAAATAGTGCTGCAATGAACATTCGGGTGCATGTGTCTTTTTGAATTATGGTTTTCTCTGGGTATATGCCCAGTAGTGGGATTGCTGGGTCATATGGTAATTCTATTTTTAGTTTTTTAAGGAACCTCCATATTGTTCTCCATAGTGGCTGTATCAATTTACATTCCCACCAACAGTGCAAGAGGGTTCCCTTTTCTCCACACCTTCTCCAGCATTTGTTGTTTGGTGATTTTCTGATGATGCCCATTCTAACTGCTGTGAGGTGAAACCTCATTGTAGTTTTGATTTGCATTTCTCTAATAATTAGTGACGTTGAGCATGTTTTCATGTGCTTCTTGGCCATCTATATGTCTTCTTTGGAAAAATATCTGTTTAGGTCTTCTGCCCGTTTTTGGATTGGGTTGTTTGTTTCTTTAATATTGAGCTGAATGAGCTGTTTATATATTTTGGAAATTAATCCTTTGTCCGTTGATTTGTTTGCAAATATATTCTCCCATTCTGAGGGTTGTCTTTTGGTCTTGTTTATGGTTTCCTTTGCTGTGCAAAAGCTTTGAAGTTTCATTAGGTCCCATTTGTTTATTTTTGTTTTTATTTCCATTTCTCTAGGAGCTGGGTCAAAAAGAATGTTGCTGTGATTTATGTCATAGAGTGTTCTGCCTCTCTTTTCCTCTAAGAGTTTGATAGTGTCTGGCCTTACATTTAGGTCTTTAATCCATTTTGAGTTTATTTTTGAGTATGGTGTTAGGGAGTGTTCTAATTTCATACTTTTACATGTACCTGTCCAGTTTTCCCAGCACCACTTATTGAAGAGGCTGTCTTTTCTCCAGTGTATATGCTTGCCTCCTTTATCAAAGATAAGGTGACCATATGTGCGTGGGTTTATCTCTGGGCTTTCTATCCTGTTCCATTGATCTATATTTCTGTTTTTGTGCCAGTACCATACTGTCTTGATTACTGTAGCTTTGTAGTATAGTCTGAAGTCAGAGAGTCTGATTCCTCCAGCTCTGTTTTTTCCCCTCATGACTGCTTTGGCTATTTGGGGTCTTTTGTGTCTCCATACAAATTTTAAGATTTTTTGTTCTAGTTCTGTAAGAAATGCCATTGGTAATTTGATAGGGACTGCCTTGAATCTGTAGATTGCTTTGGGTAGTAGAGTCATTTTCACAATGTTGATTCTTCCAATCCAAGAACATGGTATATCTCTCCATCTATTTGTATCATCTTTAATTTCTTTCATCAGTGTCTTATAATTTTCTGCATACAGGTCTTCTGTCTCCTTAGGTAAGTTTATTCCTAGATATTTTATTCTTTTTGTTGCAATGGTAAATGGGATTGTTTTCTTAATTTCACTTTCAGATTTTTCATCATTAGTGTACAGGAATGCAAGAGATTTCTCTGCATTAATTTTGTATCCTGCTACTTTACCAAATTCATTGATTAGCTCTAGTAGTTTTCTGGTAGCATCTTTAGGATTCGCTATGTATAGTATCATGTCATCTACAAACAATGACAGCTTTCCTTCTTCTTTTCTGATTTGGATTCCTTTTATTTCTTTTTCTTCTCTGATTGCTGTGGCTAAAACTTCCAAAAGTATATTGAATAATGGTGGTGTGAGTGGGCAACCTTGTCTTGTTCGTGATCTTAGTGGAAATGGTTTCAGTTTTTCACCATTGAGGACGATGTTGGCTGTGGGTTTGTCATATAGGGCCTTTATTATGTTGAGGAAAGTTCCCTCTATGCCTACTTTCTGCAGGGCTTTTATGATAAATGGTGTTGAATTTTGTCGAAAGCTTTCTCTGCATCGATTGAGATGATCATATGGTTTTTCTCCTTCAGTTTGTTAATATGGTGTATCACGTTGATTGATTTGCGTATATTGAAGAATCCTTGCATTCCTGGAATAAACCCCACTTGATCATGGTGTATGATCCTTTTAATGTGCTGTTGGATTCTGTTTGCTAGTATTTTGTTGAGGATTTTTGCATCTATGTTCATCAGTGATATTGGCCTGTAGTTTTCTTTCTTTGTGACATCTTTGTCTGGTTTTGGTATCAGGGTGATGGTGGCCTCGTAGAATGAGTTGGGGAGTGTTCCTCCCTCTGCAATATTTTGGAAGAGTTTGAGAAGGATAGGTGTTAGCTCTTCTCTAAATGTTTGTTAGAATTCACCTGTGAAGCCATCTGGTCCTGGGCTTTTGTTTGTTGGAAGATTTTTAATCACATTTTCAATTTCAGTGCTTGTGATTGGTCTGTTCATATTTTGTATTTCTTCCTGGTTCAGTCTCAGCAGGTTGTGCATTTCTAAGAATTTGTCCATTTCTTCCAGGTTGTCCATTTTATTGGCATAGAGTTGCTTGTGGTAAACTCTCATGATCGTTTGTATTTCTGCAGTGTCAGTGGTTACTTCTCCTTTTTCATTTCTAATTCTATTGATTTGAGTCTTCTCCCTTTTTTTCTTGATGAGTCTGGCTAATGGTTTATCAATTTTGTTTATCTTCTCAAAGAACCAGCTTTTAGTTTTAATTGATCTTTGCTATCGTTTCCTTCATTTCTTTTTCATTTATTTCTGATCTGATCTTTATGATTTCTTTCCTTCTACTAACTTTGGGGTTTTTTTGTTCTTCTTTCTCTAGTTGCTTTAGGTGCAAGGTTAGGTTGTTTATTTGAGATATTTGTTTCTTAAGGTAGGATTGTATTGCTATAAACTTCCCTCTTAGAACTGCTTTTGCTGCATCCCATAGGTTTTGGGACGTCGTGTCTCCATTGTCATTTGTTTCTAGGTATTTTTTGATTTCCCCTTTGATTTCTTCTGTGATCACTTCGTTATTAAGTAGTGTATTGTTTAGCCTCCATGTGTTTGTATTTTTTACCGATCTTTTCCTGTAATTGATATCTAGTCTCATAGCACTGTGGTCGGAAAATATACTTGAATATGATTTCAATATTCTTAAATTTACCAAGGCTTGATTTGTGACCCAAGATAAGATCTATCCTGGAGAATGTTCCATGAGCACTTGAGAAAAATGTGTATTCTGTTGTTTTTGGGTGGAATGTCCTATAAATATCAATTAAGTTCATCTTGTTTAATGTATCATTTAAAGCTTGAGTTCCCTTATTTATTTTCATTTTGGATGATCTGTCCATTGGTGAAAGTGGGGTGTTAAGGTCCCCTACTATGATTGTGTTACTGTCAATTGCCCCTTTTATGGCTGTTAGTATTTGCCTTATGTATTGAGGTGCTCCTATGTTGGGTGCATAAATATTAACAATTGTTAAATCTTCTTCTTGGATCAATCCCTTGATCATTATGTAGTGTCCTTGTTTGTCTCCTGTAACAGTCTTTATTTTAAAGTCTATTTTGTCTGATATGAGAATTGCTACTCCAGCTTTCTTTTGATTTCCACTTGCATGGAATATCTTTTTCCATCCCCTCACTTGCAGTCTGTATGTGTCCCTAGGTCTGAAGTGGGTCTCTTGTAGACAGCATATATATGGGTGTTGTTTCTGTATCCATTCAGCCAGTCTGTGTCTTTTGGTGGGAGCATTTAATCCATTTACATTTAAGGTAATTATCGATATATATGTTCCTATTCCCATTTTCTTAAATGTTTTGGGTTTGTTATTGTAGGTGTTTTCCTTCTCTTGTGTTTCTTGCCTAGAGAAGTTCTTTTAGCATTTGTTGTAAAGCTGGTTTGGTGGTGCTGAACTCTCTCAGCTTTTGCTTGTCTGTAAGGGTTTTAATTTCTCCATCAAATCTGAATGAGATCCTTGCTGGGTAGAGTAATCTTGGTTGTAGGTTTTTCTCCTTCATCACTTTAAATATGTCCTGCCACTCCCTTCTGGCTTGCAGAGTTTCTGCTGAAAGAGCAGCTGTTAACCTTATGGAGATTCCCTGGTGTGTTATTTGTTGTTTTTCCCTTGCTGCTTTTAATATGTTTTCTTTATATTTAATTTTTGATAGTTTGATTAATATGTGTCTTGGCATGTTTCTCCTTCGATTTATCCTGTATGGGACTCTCTGTGCTTCCTGGACTTGATTAACTATTTCCTTTCCCATATTAGGGAAGTTTTCAACTATAATCTCTTCAAATATTTTCTCAGTCCCTTTCTTTTTCTCTTCTTCTTCTGGGACCCCTATAATTCGAATGTTGGTGCGTTTAAAGTTGTCCCAGAGGTCTCTGAGACTCTCCTCAGTTCTTTTCATTCTTTTTTCTTTATTCTGCTCTGCAGTAGTTATTTCCACTATTTTATCTTCCAGGTCACTTATCCATTCTTCTGCCTCAGTTATTCTGCTATTGATCCCTTCTAGAGTATTTTAAATTTCATTTATTGTGTTGTTCATCGTTGTTTGGTTCCTCTTTAGTTCTTCTAGGTCCTTGTTAAATGTTTCTTGCATTTTGTCTATTCTATTTCCAAGATTTTGGATCATCTTTACTATCATTATTCTGAATTCTTTTTCAGGTAGACTGCCTATTTCCTCTTCATTTGTTAGGTCTGGTGTGTTTTTACCTTGCTCCTTCATCTTCTGTGTGTTTTTCTGTCTTCTCATTTTGCTTATCTTACTGTGCTTGGGGTCTCCTTTTTGCAGGCTGCAGGTTCGTAGTTCCTGTTGTTTTTGGTGTCTGTCCCTAGTGGCTAAGGTTGGTTCAGTGGGTTGTGTAGGCTTCCTGGTGGAGGGGACTAGTGCCTGTGTTCTGGTGGATGGGGCTGGGTCTTGTCTTTCTGGTGGGGAGGTCCACGTCTGGTGGTGTGTTTTGGGGTGTCTGTGGCCTTATTATGATTTTAGGCAGCCTCTCTGCTAACGGATGGGGCTGTGTTCCTGTCTTGCTAGTTGTCTGGCATAGAGCCCCCAAAACAGTGGCTCCTTTAACCCTGTCCTGTGTGAGTGAAGAACGGACGCCCTCAGGCGACCTACACGCAGAGGTGGGGCCACATCCAAAGCTGAACCCCGGGAGCTGTGCGAGCAAAGAAGAGAAAGGGAAATTCCTCCCAGTAGCCTCAGAAGCAGCAGATTAAAGTTTCACAATCAACTTGATGTACCCTGCATCTGTGGAATACCTGAATAGACAACAAATCATCCCAAATTGCGGAGGTGGACTTTGGGAGCAAGATATATTATTTTTTCCCCTTTTCCTCTTTTTGTGAGTGTGTACGTGTATGCTTCTGTGTGAGATTTTGTCTGTATATCTTTGCTTTCACCATTTGTCCTAGGGTTCTGTCCGTCCGTTTTTTGTTTTGTTTTGTTTTGTTTTTTACTTAAAAAATTTTTTTCTTAATAATTATTTTTTATTTTAATAACTTTATTTTATTTTATCTTACTTTATTTTATTTTATCCTCTTTCTTTCTTTCTATTTTTTTCTCCCTTTTATTCTGAGTCATGTGGATGAAAGGCTCTTGGTGCTCCAGCCAGGCATCAGAGCTGTGCCTCTGAGGTGGGACAGCCAACTTCAGGACACTGGTCCACAAGAGACCTCCCAGCTCCACATAATACCAAACGGCGAAAATCTCCCAGAGATCTCTACCTCAACACCAAGACCCAGCTTCACTTAGCGACCAGCAAGCTACAGTGCTGGACACACTATGCCAAACAACTTGAAATCATTCCTTTGATATGCATCTCAGCTGTTTGGGGCCAGTATCCTGTGTTTTCACATCCTGAGTTTCCTCCGGGCTCACCAGCTCTCTGTTGCGATGTTGCAATTGCTGATGATTGTGACATCCTTTACTTACTGATATGGCAGGCAATATTTTATTTCTCAGTATCTTTATCAATACACTTTGCTTAATTGTTCTATTGATAAATACTCCAGATTTTTACGTATCAATGCATGCCACCCTTTATTTTAAAAGGTACATATGATGATGAATTTATGTAATCCATTTTTTCTAAATATTGGGTTGGCCAAAATGTTTCTTTGGGTTTTTCCATAAGGTGGAAAAACCCAAACGAACTTTTTGACTAACCCAATAGATACATGGCTTGTTACTGTGGATGAAAAATGCTGCCTGCCATATCAATAAATAAAGGATGTGCAGCCATCAAGTCATCAGCCATCAAGCCATCCCCAACTGTGCACCCTGAGGGGATTCAGGGTGGAAAAAAGGATACTGGCCCTAGATAGTTAAGGTGCATATCAAAGGAATGTTTTCAGTGAGCCCAGATTCTCGAATCTTCCACGTGTAGAAAACCGCTAAATTCATTAACTTGAGATATCTGGTTTTCTTTAATTAACAGTAATCTTTTGATGTTCCACTACCTGGTTTTTATCTCAAAACTCCTGTATATCCTGGCTTCTCCCTTACCTCTTTGGAGCAGTCTCTCAGAGCTACCTGAGAGACAGCCTCCCAAGCTTGAGTCCTCAGAAAGTCCGCCAAATAAAACATAATTCTCAACTTTTATATTGGGCATTTTTTCAGTCAATATTACTAATTTTTGCTGCCAAAACCATGAATGAAAACTCAGATTGCCACCTTACAGGGCAAACAAACGTATACAAATTATGTTATTTTCCAAACTGAATTTCTTCTTCTTTTTTTTTTAATCAGTCACCAATTTTATACACATCACTGTATACATATCAATCCCAATCGCCCAATTCAGCACACCATCATCCTCACCCCACAGCAGTTTTCCCCCCTTGGTGTCCACACGTTTGTTCTCTACATCTGTGTCTCAACTTCTGCCCTGCAAACCGGTTCATCTGTATCATTTTTCTAGGTTTCACATACATGCGTTAATATACGATATTTGTTTTTCTCTTTCTGACTTACTTCACTCTGTATGACAGTCCCTAGATCCATCCATGTCTCAACAAATGACTCAATTTTGTTCCTTTTTATGGCTGAGTAATATTCCATTGTATATATGTACCACAACTTCTTTATCCATTCGTCTGTTGATGGGCATTTAGGTTGCTTCCATGACCTGGCTATTGTAAATAGTGCTGCAATGAACATTCGGGTGCATGTGTCTTTTTGAATTATGGTTTTCTCTGGGTATATGCCCAGTAGTGGGATTGCTGGGTCATATGGTAATTCTATTTTTAGTTTTTTAAGGAACCTCCATATTGTTCTCCATAGTGGCTGTATCAATTTACATTCCCACCAACAGTGCAAGAGGGTTCCCTTTTCTCCACACCTTCTCCAGCATTTGTTGTTTGGTGATTTTCTGATGATGCCCATTCTAACTGCTGTGAGGTGAAACCTCATTGTAGTTTTGATTTGCATTTCTCTAATAATTAGTGACGTTGAGCATGTTTTCATGTGCTTCTTGGCCATCTATATGTCTTCTTTGGAAAAATATCTGTTTAGGTCTTCTGCCCGTTTTTGGATTGGGTTGTTTGTTTCTTTAATATTGAGCTGAATGAGCTGTTTATATATTTTGGAAATTAATCCTTTGTCCGTTGATTTGTTTGCAAATATATTCTCCCATTCTGAGGGTTGTCTTTTGGTCTTGTTTATGGTTTCCTTTGCTGTGCAAAAGCTTTGAAGTTTCATTAGGTCCCATTTGTTTATTTTTGTTTTTATTTCCATTTCTCTAGGAGGTGGATCAAAAAAGATCTTGCTGTGATTTATGTCAAAGAGTGTTCTTCCTATGTTTTCCTCTAAGAGTTTTATAGTGTCCAGTCTTACATTTAGGTCTCGAAGCCATTTTGAGTTTATTTTTGTGTATGGTGTTAGGGAGTATTCTAATTTCATTCTTTTACATGTAGCTGTCCAGTTTTCCCAGCACCACTTATTGAAGAGACTGTCTTTTCTCCATTGTATATCTTTGCCTCCTTTGTCATAGATTAGTTGACCATAGGTGCGTGGGTTTATCTCTGGGCTTTCTATCTTGTTCCATTGATCTATGTTTCTGTTTTTGTGCCAGTACTATATTGTCTTGATTACTGTAGCTTTGTAGTATAGTCTGAAGTCAGGGAGTCTGATTCCTCCAGCTCCGTTTTTTTCCCTCAAGACTGCTTTGGCTATTCGGGGTCTTTTGTGTCTCCATACAGATTTTAAGATGATTTGTTCTAGTTCTGTAAAAAATGCCATTGGTAATTTGATGGGGATTGCATTGAATCTGTAAATTGCTTTGGGTAGTATAGTCATTTTCACAATGTTGATTCTTCCAATCCAAGAACATGGTATATCTCTCCATCTGTTGGTATCATCTTTAATTTCTTTCATCAGTGTCTTATAGTTTTCTGCATACAGGTCTTTTGTCTCCCTAGGTAGGTGTATTCCTAGGTATTTTATTCTTTTTGTTGCATTGGTAAATGGGAGTGTTTCCATAATTTCTCTTTCAGATTTTTCATCATTAGTGTATAGGAATGCAAGAGATTTCTGTGCATTAATTTTGTATCCTGCAACTTTACCAAATTCATTGATTAGCTCTAGTAGTTTTCTGGTGGCATTTTTAGGATTCTCTGTGTATAGTATCATGTCATCTGCAAACAGTGACAGTTTTACTTCTTCTTTTCCAATTTGTATTCCTTTTATTTCTTTTTCTTTTCTGATTGCCGTGGCTAGGACTTCCAAAACTATGTGGAATAATAGTGGTGAGAGTGGACATCCTCGTCTCGTTCCCGATCTTAGAGGAAATGCTTTCAGTTTTTCCCTGTTGAGAATAATGTTTGCTGTGGGTTTGTCGTATATAGCCTTTATTATGTTGAGGTAGGTTCCCTCTAGGCCCACTTTCTGGAGAGTTTTTATCATAAATGGGTGTTGAATTTTGGGAGAATTGGAAGCATTGAATTTTCTGCATCTATTGAGATGATCATATGGTTTTTATTCTTCAGTTTGTTAATATGGTGTATCACATTGACTGATTTGCGTATATTGAAGAATCCTTGCATCCCTGGGATAAATCCCACTTGATCGTGGTGTATGATCCTTTTAATGTGTTGTTGGATTCTGTTTGCTAGTATTTTGTTGAGGATTTTTGCATCTATATTCATGAGTGATATTGGTCTGTAATTTTCTCTTTTTGTAGTATCTTTGTCTGGTTTTGGTATCAGGGTGATGGTGGCCTCATAGAATGAGTTTGGGAGTGTTCCTTCCTCTGCAATTTTTTGGAAGAGTTTGAGAAGGATGGGTGTTAGCTCTTCTCTAAATGTTTGATAGAATTCACCTGTGAAGCCATCTGGTCCTGGACTTTTGTTTGTTGGAAGATTTTTAATCACAGTTTCAATTTCATTACTTGTGATTGGTCTGTTCATATTTTCTATTTCTTCCTGGTTCAGTCTTGGAAGGTTATACCTTCTCTAAGAATGTGTCCATTTCTTCCAGGTTGTCCATTTTATTGGCATAGAGTTGCTTGTAGTAGTCTCTTAGGATGCTTTGTATTTCTGCAGTGTCTGTTGTAACTTCTCCTTTTTCATTTCTCATTTTATTGATTTGAGTCCTCTCCCTCTTTTTCTTGATGAGTCTGGCTAATGGCTTATCAATTTTGTTTATCTTCTCAAAGAACCACCTTTTAGTTTATTGATCTTTGCTCTTGTTTCCTTTGTTTCTTTTTCATTTATTTCTGCTCTAATCTTTATGATTTCTTTCCTTCTGTAAACTTTGGGTTTTGTTTGTTCTTCTTCTCTAGTTCCTTTAGGTGTAAGGTTAGATTGTTTACTTGAGATTTTTCTTGTTTCTTTAGGTAGGCTTGTAGAGCTATAAACTTCCCTCTTACAACTGCTTTTGCTGCATCCCATAGGTTTTGGGCCGTCGTGTTTTCATTGTCATTCCTCTCTAGGTATTTTTTGATTTCCTCTTTGATTTCTTCAGTGATCTCTTGGTTATTTAGTAACGTATTGTTTAGCCTCCATGTGTTTGTCTTTTTTACATTTTTTCCCCTGTAATTGATTTCTAATCTCATAGCGTTGTGGTCAGAAAAGATGCTTGATATGATTTCAATTTTCTTAAATTTACTGAGGCTTGATTTGTGACCCAGGATGTGATCTATCCTGGAGAATGTTCCGTACACACTTGAGAAGAAAGTGTAATCTGCTGTTTTTGGATGGAATGTCCTATAAATATCAATTAAATCTATCTGGTCTATTGTGTCATTTAAAGCTTCTGTTTCCTTATTTATTTTCATTTGGGATGATCTGTCCATTGGTGTCAGTGAGGTGTTAAAGTCCCCCACTATTACTGTGTTACTGTCGATTTCCTCTTTTATAGCTGTTAGCAGTTGCCTTATGTATTGAGGTGCTCCTATGTTGGGTGCATATGTCTTTATAATTGTTATATCTTCTTCTTGGATTGATCCCTTGATCATTATGTAGTGTCCTTCCTTGTCTCTTGTAACATTCTTTATTTTAAAGTCTATTTTATCTGATATGAGTATAGCTACTCCAGCTTTCTTTTGATTTCCATTTGCATGGAATATCTTTTTCCATCCCCTCACTTTCAGTCTGTATGTGTCCCTAGGTCTGAAGTGGGTCTCTTGTAGACAGCATATATATGGGTCTTGTTTTTGTATCCATTCAGCCAGTCTATGTCTTTTGGTTGGGGCATTTAATCCATTCACGTTTAAGGTAATTATCGATATGTATGTTCCTATGACCATTTTCTTAATTGTTTTGGGTTTGTTTTTGTAGGTCCTTTTCTTCTCTTGTGTTTCCCACTTAGAGAAGTTCCTTTAGCATTTGTTGTAGAGCTGGTTTGGTGGTGCTGAATTCTCTTAGCTTTTGCTTGTCTGTAAAGGTTTTGATTTCTCCATCAAATCTAAATGAGATCCTTGCTGGGTAGAGTAATCTTGGTTGTAGGTTCTTCCCTTTCATCACTTTAAGTATATCATGCCACTCCCTTCTGGCTTGCAGAGTTTCTGCTGAGAAATCAGCTGTTAACCTTATGGGAGTTCCCTTGTATGTTATTTGTCGTTTTTCCCTTGCTGCTTTCAATAATTTTTCTTTGTCTTTAATTTTTGCCACTTTGATTACTATGTGTCTCGGCGTGTTTCTCCTTGGGTTTATTCTGTATGGGACTCTCTGCGCTTCCTGGACTTGGATGGCTATTTCCTTTCCCATGTTAGGGAAGTTTTCGACTATAATCTCTTCAAATATTTTCTCTGGTCCTTTCTCTCTCTCTTCTCCTTCTGGGACCCCTATAATGCGAATGTTGTTGCTTTTAATGTTGTCCCAGAGGTCTCTTAGGCTGGCTTCATTTCTTTTCATTCTTTTTTCTTTAGTCTGTTCCATAGCAGTGAATTCCACCATTCTGTCTTCCAGGTCACTTATCCGTTCTTCTGCCTCAGTTATTCTACTATTGATTCCTTCTAGTGTAGTTTTCATTTCAGTTATTGTATTGGTCATCTCTGTTTGTTTGTTCTTTAATTCTTCTAGGTCTTTGTTAATTATTTCTTGCATCTTCTCAATCTTTGCCTCCATTCTTATTCCGAGGTCCTGGATCATCTTCACTATCATTATTCTGAATTCTTTTTCTGGAAGGTTGCCTATCTCCACTTCATTGAGTTGTTTTTCTGGGGTTTTTTCTTGTTCCTTCATCTGGTACAAAGCCCTCTGCCTTTTCATCTTCTCTATCTTTCTGTAACTGTGGTTTTTGGTCCACAGGCTGCAGGATTGTAGTTTTTCTTGCTTCTGCTCCTCATTGTAGTTTTGATTTGCATTTCCCTGATGATTAGTGATGTTGAGCATCTTTTCACGTGCCTGGTGGCCATCTGTATGTCTTCTTTGGAAAAATGTCTACTCAGATCCTCTGCCCATTTTTTAATCTTTTTTTTTTTTGATATTGAATTGTATGACTTCTTTGTATATTTTGGACCCCTTATTGAATACATTATCTGCAAATATCTTCTCCAATTCAGTAGGTGGTCTTTTTGTTTTGTTAATAGTTTCCTTTGCTGTGCAAAAACTATGTAGTTTGATGTGGTCCCACTTCTTTAGTTTTGCCTGTTTCCCTTGCCTGAGGAGACATATCCAAAAAAAATTACTAAGACCGATATTGAAGAGGGTACTGCCTATGTTTTCTTCTAGAAGTTTTATGGTTTCAGGTCTCACATATAAGTCTTTAATCCATTTTGGTTTTTTGGTTATTTTCTTAAATTAATTTATTTATTTTTGACTGTGTTGGGTCTTTGTTGCTGCACGCGGGCTTTCTCTAGTTGCGGCAAGTGGGGGCTACTCTTTGTTGTGGTGCGCGGGCTTCTCATTGTGGCAGCTTCTCTTGTTGTGGAGCGAGCGCTCGCTCTAGGCACACGGGCTTCAGCAGTTGTGGCACGCGGGCTCTAGAGCGCAGGCTCAGTAGTTGTGGCACACAGGCTTAGTTGCTCCGTGGCATGTGGATCTTCCTGGACCAGGGCTCAAACCTGTGTCCCCTGCATTGGCAGGAGGATTCTTAACCACTGTGCCACTAAGGACGTCCTTTTAATCCATTTTGAACTTGTTTTTGTGCATGGTGTGAGAGAGCAGTCCAGTTTCATTATTTTTCATGTAGCTGCCCAGTTTTCACAACACCATTTGTTGAAGAAGCTGTCTTTCCCCCACTGTATATTCTTGGCCCTTTGTCATAGATTAATTGCCCATATAAATGTAGATGCATTTCTGGGCTCTCTATTATGTGCCATTGATCCATGTATCCATTTTTGTGCCAGTACCACACTGTTTTGAATACTGTAGCTTTATAATATAGTTTGAAATCAGGGAGCATGATACCTCCAGCTTTGTTCTTCTTTCTCAAGACTGTTTTGGCTATTTAGGGTCTTTTGTGTTTCCATACAAACTTTAGAATTATTCTAGTTCTATGAAGAATGCCATTGGCATTTTGTACTTATTTTAAAATCTATTCACAGCAAATTTCATTAAACATACTCACACACCAAATTCTTTTGTTTTTTTGCTTTCCCACTAAGGATTTATAATTCAGCAAATAGTTACACATTTGATTACAGAAAAACAGGGAGGTGGGTTTCTTTCTGTTCAACAAAAATAGAACATGAGTCACACATGCAAGCCACTTCTGAAATTTTTAATTTTCTAGCAGCCACATTAAAAAGTGATAAAGGAACAGGTAAAATTAATTTTAATAATATATTTTATTTAATCTAATATATATACACATTATTGTCATTTCAAACCTGTAGTCTATATAAAAAAACTATTAACAAGCTATTTTACGTTTCTGTTTTGTACTAAGTCTTCACAGCCCAGTGCATATTGTAATTGACACTTATGTCACATCTCAATTTGGACTTGCCATGTTTCAAGTGCTCAATAGCCACATGTGGCTGGTGGCTACACACTGACAGTGCACATCTAAGATAACAAGTATGTTTCTACAGAACATCTTTAATCTTGAACTTGTCCTATATTATTTTCCCTGTCTGAATGTAGAATAACCCACAAAGAAAAAATAGGTCGGACTTCCCTGGTGGCGCAGTGGTTAAGAATCCACCTGCCAATGCAGGGGACACGGGTTCGAGCCCTGGTCCAGGAATTTCCCACATGCCGCGGAGCAACTAAGCCCGTGTGCCACAACCACTGAGCCTGCGCTCTAGAGCCCGCAAGCCACAGCTACTGAGCCCGTGTGCCACAACTACTGAAGCCTGTGTGCCTAGAGCCCGTGCTCTGCAACGAGAAGCCACTGCAATGAGAAACCTAATTTTTTTTAAAAATAGGTAATATGGGTAATGACTCACAGAGAGAATACCAAAACATCAGGAAATATTATTATTACCTTATATCACAACTATATTATTACATCAATAACATATTGAAACTATATTATATCAAAAGAATAAGGTATCTGAGAACCAGTACTGTATGTTTAGTGGCACTTACTGCTCAATAAGTATTGTGGAAAATTTCCTAGGAGACCAGTCTCATTTGAGACTGATATAGATAAGCCATCATGTACTTACAAATTATGTTGGACCACGCTGGAGAGGAAAAACATGTAAATAAACAACATTCCACTCTGCTAAACTATTTCTCTCAACCACTTCAATGCCACCAGTCTCACCAAGCCAGAAATAGGGGAAGCCGTCTTTTCAGGTCCCATTTATAATTCGTCAGCACAAGTTTCACTGCCCCCTCAATAAACACTCTTGCACCTGGAATTTTCCTCTATTCTACTTTAATTAATGATACAGGGTAAACCTTATTACATTCCGGAAAGGTCCACCTAAGAACTTTCAAACTCTGAAAATCTTATTTCTGAAACACGGTTCTTTCCTTTCTTCTACGCCTACTAAATCTACTCTTTGTCCATAGTATAACCTCTGACCTATCATCCCTAACTTTTTGTTATTCACCTCCATTCTGGTTTTATTTGTTTTTCTCCCAGCCTGAGCAATCATTTCAAATACAGCCTCACATCATCTTTTTATTTCCAGTCAGGTTTATTTTTACAAACCTTTACTTCTGTATTAAACAGTTTTCTCCATTCTACCCTCAGACTTCTGAACCTTCCTGCACATGGTCATGTATATGCTTGCCAAGCACATACACAGTATATCAAAAGTCCTCAGAATTCTATTCTCAAGCACCGTATTTTCTTCCCTTGTATTTTCCCTGTGGAAAATTTCAATTTTCCATGGTAACCGGCAAAACCGGTACTTTGAGAAGAAAGCAGACCCAAGATCTCAAAGCTAAAAAGAAGTGATGGAGCATGGATTTAAGATTAAATGGTCTGTCTTCAGATCCTAAGCTCTTAACCACTAATTCTGTAAGATTTCATATATGTAAAATTCTAGAAAATGCAAACTAATTACAGTAACAGAAAGCAGACCGAGGGTTGCCTGGATATGAGGGAGGAAGTGGGGAGGAGAGAAGAATATCAGGGAGAGGCAGAAGAAAGGGGTTACAAAGAGGTACAAGAAAACCTTGGGGACAGGTGTTCTTTATCTTGACCGTGCCATTGGTTTCAGAGGTGTATGTGCCGAAACTTACCAAACTGTACATTTTGAATATATGCAGTTTATTTGATGGCAATAAATTTGATTTTTTTAAGTAAGCAAAATTAGAAAGCATGGTATTAGAACAGGAATAAACCAACAGACGTTTGCCACAGAAATGCAAGCCCAGACACACACACTCACACCATTTAGTGACCCATACACATATAAACAGAGGTGACACTGTAATCAGTGAGGAAAGCACAGAGTATCTGATAAACTGTTTTTAGACAACTGGCTACCCATACTGGGGGAGGGGGGAAGAACCCTGACTCATATCATACACAAAAATGAATTCTAGATGAATTAAAGCTTTATATATAGAAAGCAAATCTTTAAAACTTTTAGAAAGAAAGATACTGTTTAAGTATCTTTTAAGACAGGGCAGCATGGAAGGATTTTTTTTTTTTAAAGACCCAGAAAGGATACATCGTAAAGAAGAAATACTGGTAAAGCCAACTGCGTTAAAATTCAAAACTCCTACACGTCATTTACCATCTTAAAATGTTTTAGTATTTTACCTATATTTTAAGTGCCTGAAATAGTTCTTAGTACACATACTACTAAGGAAAATAGAGGCATATTTATACTAACTTTTTTTTTTAATTTATTTTATTTTATTTATTTTTATTTTTGGCTGTGTTGGGTTTTCGCTGCTGTGCACGGGCTTTCTCTAGTTACAGCGAGCAGGGGCTACTCTTTATCGCAGTGTGTGGGCTTTTCATTGTAGTGGCTTCTCTTGTGGCAGAGCATGGGCTCCAGGCGCACGGGATTCAGCAGTTTTGGCACGCAGGCTCAGTAGCTGTGGCTCATGAGCTCTAGAGCGCAGGCTCAGCAGTTGTGGCGCACAGACTTTGTTGCTCCACGGCATGTGGGATCTTCCTGGACCAGGGATCGAACCCGTGTCCCCTGTATTGGCAGGCGGATTCTTAACCACTGCGCCACCAGGGAAGTCCCTACACTAGCTTTTGAAAATGTTGACATTTTGTGAACTGGTCAAAATAAATATGATGCAATACTGAACTTCAATTTTCAAAATGTATGACCATTTACAATCACTCCAAAAAAATTAAATACCTAGGTATAAATCTAACAAAACATGTATAGGCTCTGTATGCTGAAAATTACAAACGGCTAATGAAAGCAACTGAAGAAGATCTAAATGAGTTCTTCCCATGAATAGTATATGAAATGGAAACTTGACATGTGTAAAGATAGCCAATCTACTTAAATTTTTCCTCAAAGATGAGGAAAAAGAAAAGATTACTCAGCAGTGACCAAAAAAAAAAAAAGTGTTTTACTGACAAACAGTAGAACTACAATAAGCCAAGCCCAGCGAATCCAAAAGATGTTACATTACAAATTTCCAGTTTTGGTGTCTGAATTCAGCACTAGAGAGCTCAGAGCAAGAATTAAAATCCAATGCAGAACAAAGATGGAATACATGATCACCACTGAGTTCTCCAATGGTCCTTTCTAAAGTGCAAGGTGACAAAATTCCTTAAGTTACCCCCAGTTTTCCTTCATCTACCTATTAAAATCAGAAACACTCCACTATGCAAAGAAGGAAAAAAGGTCCAGAAGGGAAATGTCAGAACAGACTGAATATTTATTCAATAGGGAGAAAAGAACTGCCACCACAGAGCAAAGATTCTTGTGAATAGGAAATTCAACGACCAGGCTGTCGAGATGCCAGAAGAACTCACTGACCCTGATCCACCTGGCGTTTGTTGAGGCTCAGCTCCAGCCGGCCTACGTGGCTACTAGTCCCATCTGACAGCATCAGATGTGGCTCCTATTAGTGAACCCACTGCAGGGCATCCATCAGCCAGGGCGAGTCAAGAGGGAGCTCCTTGAACCCTCTGACCCGCTGCACAGTTAAAGAGGTCAAAGTCTTAGAAAGTACACATGCCAGAAATCTAAAAATAAATAAATCTCATGCCAAGTCATTTCTACCTCATTCCTACATTCTAGTTTGTATTCTGTATACTATATATTCCACTTCTAATATGTATTCTATATATCCCAATAACCACAAGCAAAAGAACAAAGCAACTCACCTTAAAAACATTTTACCCAATACCCTTGAAATACACTATTAAATTCTTATTGCAGAAGTCAAAAGCCCAAACATTTAAACCTGTAGATAAGCTTGAACTGCCTTGTCTCTCAGTTCTTCTCAGCATTAATTTCAGAAAAATGAAAGGCTTTCCATCTGTGGGTCAGGAATCAGAATACAGCAGGAAAACGTCCCTCATCACTTCTAAGTGTTTCTCATTCTGATGGGACCAACGTCTCAGGATAATAACTGTGAGGCCTCATATTGCTGCTTCTTTACCAAAAGTACCCAGATGCCCCAGCTGCACTTTTACGTTAGATCCCTGACTCTGCTAAGCGACCCGGAAATGGGCCTGCACTAACCACTCATAAATACCCGCATGCCGATTTGAGGGAATGTCAGGTATGAGACCCACAAGAATTGGTGACTGAAAAAGGTAAAGAATGAAAACTCCTGTTATAAACATACAAACCTTTGGTGTTACTGCAGTGGGAAATGCAGGTTTTCATATTAAAAATATTTCATATCACAAATATTAGCCACAGAAACTACCCAAGCCCACAGTCTAATTACTAAGTGATCTTTTCAATTCAAATCACCTGTGTACACTTTTTCTTGATCTGCTTTTTCATGCAATGCAGAATTTAAATGGGCTAGTCTGGAGAGCTGAGATAAAAATAACCACAAAAACCACTTTGCTACTACTAGATTAATTGTTCTGAATTCTACACTGATCTTTTGGTTTGGTGTGAACTAAATTCAGAGTATAATTTTGCGTGAGGTCCGTATTTTGCAAACCACAAAAAACATATTCAGGAAAACCCCTCACAGACTAGCAGGACACACAGTCATCACCCTAACACCATTCTTGGCAGGAGGAATAAGACCTTTTTTACTCACATCAACTGAGCTGGAGGAACAGCATCTAACCAGCTTGCCAAGCATCAAGGTCTGTGGCAAACAGGTTATGCCAACTTCAACAAAATCAGAAGGTTTTTCCTCCACAAGACTTTCTCTACCAAAGGACATGAACAGAAAAATGGCTATCTTGCTGTTTTGGCCTTTTATTTCTGACCACAAAAGTATTAATTATCTCAACCCATCTTAACCTTCTTTTGTTTTACATCAATAAACAGATCTACCTAAGAGCACATTAGCACTAGTAACTGCATGCCAGTGACAATGGCATGTTTCCTATAATTCCTCTTTTGCAATTATATGACTCACTGCCTTTCTAACTCTCTGACCACACCTTTTCAGTTTTCTTCACTGGATCCTCTGTCATTTCCCCCTCTTTACATCTCACTCGATACAACCTTCCTCTGGAGAAACCAATTCATCCCTAAGGCTTTAGCCACTACCCCCATAATGACAGCTTCCTAATATTTATTCCTAGCCTATTCCTAGCCCCAACCAGTTCTAAAAACCTGAGATTCTAACAAAAGTTTCTGCTTTCACTGAATATTTAGTTTAGAATGAGCTTTTTTTGTTTTAATCTTTTCTTTTAAAGGACCATTAAAGATCACCTAATGTGGTCACACATAAATGTAAGTTAAATCTGAGTACTGTCTACTATATTATTTTCTGCATTTTTCCTGTATTTCATAATTTTTTTTTTTAATTTATGTATTTATTTATTTGGCTGTGTTGGGTCTTTGTTGTTGAGCGTGGGCTTTTTTTTAGTTGCGGCGAGCGGGGGCTACTCTTAGTTGCGGTACGCGGGCTTCTCATTGCGGTGGATTCTCTTGTTGCGGAGCACGGGCTCTAGGCGCGTGGGCTTCAGTAGTTGTGGCACATGGGCTCAGTAGCTGTGGCTCACGGGCTCTAGAGCGCAGGCTCAGTAGTTGTGGCGCACGGGCTTAGTTGCTCTGCGGCATGTGGGATCTTCCTGGACCAGGGCTCGAACCCGTGTCCCCTGCTTTGGCAGGCGGATTCTTAACCACTGCGCCACCAGGGAAGTCCCCATAAACTTTTAAAAAGGTAAATAATCTAAACTACTCCTAATTTTAAAGCTGAGGAAATCAAAGCCGAAACTAAGTGACTTGCCGAAGATCACTAAGTATAATTTCCTATCACCACATCTCCCACTGTTCCCATCTAGAAAGGAGGATGACTGAAGGGCATTGGGTCATGAGGCTGAGAGTGTACACAAGCAGACCTTTTTAAAAGGCTATTTCAACTGCACTGAGTTCTGTCTGACATCCCAACAAAAGGTTGAAGAGCTCAGAGAAACTTGCAAAAGGCCACAGGCAGAGATGTGTCATTCAACACTGCACAGTTTATCTGTACAAAGGTGGGGAGAGGGCTACAAAGTTATCATCTAAAAAAACCAGTGGTGATATTTTAAACCCACTGATATTTAATATTCACCTCCAAATTCAGATGAGAACTTCATAATTTAAAAAATCTATTCTAGCCACATTAAACATCTATTCTAACCTTAGGAAGTTGGTATTATTATTATTCTCAGTGACAGATGAGAAAATGGAGGATTACAGAGGTAAAATAACTCATCCAAGGTCACATAACTAATAAATGTAGAAGGCTATTTCAAGCCTAGGTCTGACTCCAAAGCCCATGCTTTGACCACAGTGCTACTAAATCCAGACCACCTCTGTGAAGGTCAACCGATTAAAGGAGATGTTCATAAAACTGGAGCAATTCCATAGATACTATACACTGCCCAACACAAAAGGACCTCATTCCATGGACCCTGAACAGGAAAAACACCAGGTCTTTTCCCACATCCCGTTTTTCCTTCAAGAATTTTAAAATTAAAAAAACAAAAACCAAAAAACTCCTGAATCCATGTTCTTTTTCATATGTGCTTAATTTTGTGATTTGAGAGCTGGATGACAGTCTAGGGTAGCTTCAGAGAGGAGGATGAGATCGATAAAGAGCAATTATAGGGGGCCTCCCTGGTGGCGCAGTGGTTAAGAATCCTCCTGCCAATGCAGGAGGCACAGGATCGAGCCCTGGTCTGGGAAGATCCCACATGCCGCGGAGCAACTAAGCCCGTGCGCCACAACTACTGAGCCTGTGCTCTAGAGCCTGCGAGCCACAACTAATGAGCCCGCGTACCACAACTACTGAAACCTGCAAGCCTAGAGCTTGTGCTCTGCAACAAGAGAAGCCACCGCAATGAGAAGCCTGTGCACCACAACAAAGAGTAGCCCTTGCTCGCCGCAACTAGAGAAAGCCTGCGCGCAGCAACGAAGACCTAATGCAGCCAAAAATAAATAAATAAAATTATTTTTTTAAAAAAGAGCAATTATAGGAACAGAAAGATAGCAATTACAGAAATAGGTGAGAACTTTCAAAGAGCTGGTTCAAACTGTCTTTTATGGGATCCAACAGGAGAAAGCTGCTTTGGAAAAAGTGAGCCTTGTCAAGTGTCACCAGGGTAATTTAAGAAAAAATAGCAAATCCTGATAAACAGGCATATAACATTCATATAATCACCCCAAATTCAAAAGGAAGTTAGCTTTTCTACTGTTATCTTTTAGAATGAGACCCTTATATTTGAGCAGTTGTCCTAATAACTTACAGGGGTAATTGCTGAAACTCAGTTAGTCCTAAAAACAAATATAAAAACCATCCAAGAATGATCACAAATACAGTCTTTGTTCTCTATGGTACAAGAAACCAATCACAAGCCCATCTGTGTGAGACCTAGCTAATAAGAACACTATTTCAGAGGGGGGTACAAAGAGAAGGATGGGTTGCCAAGGGGAAGAAGTCATCTATTAGACGGTGACAAGCTTTTAAGTGTTTGCATTATCATTAACCAACTGCCTGGTTCCCTGGTTCCCACACCTGCCACCTCCATCCAAAACTATCACAGCAGCACTTGGCAACAGGCTCAGCTCCAAAACACTGGCGCCCTCTTCTGACCCTTTTGTAGTACTGCATTCATGCCAGGCACTGATGTGAAAATCTCTAATAAAGCCACAAATTAATAAATTTGCAGGTAACATTTTCCAGATAATTCTGTATTTGCAATTCCCTGAATAAACCTTAATTTAGCTTGATAAAAATGTTAAATAGCAGACCTTCTATATAAAATTTATGCCAATGAAAAGAAAAGCAACAATGTTCTCTTACCGTTTTAACAGTTTACATATATTAGCTGATAGTATTACAAGAATTAGAAGGATGCCAAAAACTGACAGACAAAGACCTTACTATGTGCCAGGCACTAGGAGTGAATAAATTAGTTTAATGCTAACAACCTAATGAGGCAGGAACTCCTCTTCATCTTACAGGTGTAAAACGAGGCACAATGAACTTAAGTAATGTGCCCAGGGACCCTGCACCTGGTAGCAAGTGGTAAAACTGAAGTTCACACTCAGTAACTGTGACTCCAGAGCCAGAGCCTTATCTACCCCAAAATATCCCTCTGAGGTATCATGATAAAATGAAACGTGATCAAAATAGAAAACGTATAAGTTGTAAGGAAAATTATAAATACATCATCCAAATCTCTCATTTTCAACAAAATCCCTAACTGTAAAAAAATAAAATACTACATGAAACATTTTGGTCATTTTCCCATTCCCCCTCGCTTGAAGATTCTGAACTTCTGGGTCTAAGATGTTTTTATGCCTTCTTTTTACTACCCATTCCTTTCTTCATTACACTATGCCTTTATTTATCTATTATCTTGTTCTTTAAAAGAAAAGAAAAAATTAATCCATACTATACACTTTATTTTTCTTCTATACAGCAGAACTGCTTACCTATTCCCACCTAAATTCTCTATTTCATTGAGATCTTTAGAAAATATTTTCCTTAAGACAGTAAATCCAAATAGCATCATCAATTCCTTCTCATTGCAAATATGATAGATTCTCATCTGCCTGGAATTATTTAGTGTGTTCCTACCTCTAATCAAGGCTGGCAGACTAGATAATCTTCTAATATTTCTAAAAATGCTAACTTTATTTTCAAACAGGACATGAAGGCACGTGTCTAATAATCTGCAGTTCAAAACAAGATTTATCTCAAACATTTCTAGATTCCACAGTTTGCCTACTTAAAGCTATTCATAATACCAAAAATTAAGGACACTTAATAACCCAACACAGGCTGACCAAGCTCACTCCCATTCATGACTGAAAGATTTACCACGGGTGAAAACAAATGCTTTTACAACTATCGTTTCATTTCGTAACATTCGTTTAAAGTCTACTTAGAAGCACAGACTTAGTCAAAGTCTGAAGTATCAGAAACATATATTAACTGCACCGGTTTAATTTGTTAGATACAAGAACAATAGAAACAAGATGGTTATAGTTTAGTACTATAACTGACCACATCGCTAAAGAATCCATCCTAACATTATTCATAGCTCCCGTATCTCAACACAACAAGAAGTGCACAGGTAACACACAAGAATAGGTGCCAAGGAATGGGCTCCGTGCAAATCCCACACCTCCTTTTACCTCGTTCTGCAGGATGGCAGCCCTCGAGGCTCCTTAGCAGTCAAGGACTCCTTCAGCACTTCAGTGTGTTGCTTGCTGTCTGAGAACTGGTTGGTGAGTGTTTCTAGCTTTGTCTGTAGGGCTAGTAGTTCTGTGTCCTTTCTGGACAGCTCCTGCTTCACCTGACCAATCTAGAGAAGAAGAAAAAGCAGTGTAAGGAAGAAAGAAATAAAACCACCACCTCTGATCTGGATCTTTGACAGATCCACGTCAAGATATACAGCATTAACTTTATGACAGGACACAATTCATCTTTTTGCACCATCTAATCTTAGCTGACCCCCCCCACACACACACACAAAAAAACAAAGCTTATTCAACTAATAGCAAAATTTCCAGTTTTCATTTATTGTCTCCCCTAAACTTTTGAAATCCATTGGAAAAGGAATGGAAGAAGAAAAGTCCCAATTCACTTAGATGACTATGAGACAGCAGTAAGCATCTGAACACGACTAAAGCAATTTTCATCTTATTAAGTCATAAGAAACTTCAAATCATACAGCAGGATTAGTGTAGATGGAATACAGAAAGAAAAAAGAAACTTCCTACTATTGCTATTTAAACTCAAAAGCTGCACATTTATTTTTTCATTGTTTTTTTTTTCATTCTCAAATGAAAGTGTACATAAAGTCCTTCTTAAAAAGCCACTTTAGTGTTATAAGGCATTATAAACAAGTGCTTTCTAAAAATTATACAATTTTGAGGAGTTAGGGGTACTGACCTAAAAGAAAGATTCCACCTACAAAGTTATATTACGTACAACATGTCATATCAACTAAATGGATAAAAGTATATAACCTAAATAAAGAACGCATAAAATCTCATTCTCTAAGAATCTACATGTGTAATCAAATTTGAATTACTCTGACAGAGTAATCCATACATCAACAGGTGCCACTCACTCCCCCAGAAATTTTTCTCATCTTAACTTAGAAAACATTTAACATCAAACATCTCCTTTACATTTCTACCGTGTTTCTAAGAATGTTTACTCTTTTATTCTAAATGTAAGCCAAATTAACAGAAATCATATCTGTTTTTACATTGTATCTACTGCCTAAGCAAGGTAGCTATGCACTCAAATATAGACTCTTGGAAGTATAAATTTCACAAGAAGTCAGTAATCTCAGTACCACTGATGAAACAAAAAATACTTTTTAAAAAGTTGAATGTATCTAAAGTATTTTGACTGAAATAATCTTAGGCATAAGGGACAAAGTTTTTGAGAACAATTTCCCATGAGAAAGTATGAAATAAATTTTACTGTAATTAAAATTACTTTTAAGGAGGACTAAAAATAAACTTATAATTTACTGTTCTGTTTCATCAGGAAGACAAGCATTTTTCTCATATGCATGAAATCTCTACTTACAAATAGAATATTCATTCATTCAACAAACATTTCTGTGTGCTCACTGTATGCAAAATACTCGCAGCTGCTAAGGACATCACTGGAGGATAGCTGTAAACAGCAGCTACTTCCATCCTGTAACACAGATACGTACCCAGGAGCTGCCACATACTGTAATGGTGTAGCATCTTTCATGACATCCCTTTACCAACATCCCACCCCTAACAAACAGAATGCACTAAAAACGCACTGGTGGTATGAATGAATAGTCAGGAGAAACGTTCAAAATGTTCTCACCTCATCAGCTAAAGAACTATGGCTTAAAGATTACTCAAATTTCCAGCTACCTCTAGACCATGTGATCAAAAATAAATATAAAATCTCAGTTTCCTCATCATCTGCATTACTAAATAATCCTCAAATAATGCTATACTGACCATAAAGACTGAGAAAAAGAAGAAAATATCCTAAATAGAAGAGTTTAGAAGCACAAATTTTCCTTAAAAGTTAGGAGCATAAGGCTTTTGCAGTCAATCCCATGTGAGAACGAACGAGTGTGTCTTCTTGGGTAACTACCTCTCTAAGCCTTGGTTTCCTAATCAGTAAGATGGAGAAAGCAAACCAGTGCCACTGTACTGCGTACAGATTAAACCAAAAAAATGTAGAGAATGTTTAGCCTGTTGTTCGACACAAAAAGAAATTAATAATACTAGCTGAGGAAAAAAAAGTTATAGATCAACTTCTCCTCTAGACAATACATGGTTACAACAAACCAAATTGGACCCTTTTAGACAAAATATCTCACTTTTCTATCTATACTATAAAGTGGTCCATAAATAGCAAACACACTAAATTAGCACAAGTGGTTTTTTTTTTTTTCTTTTAATGCTGCATTCCAGTCTTATCCTACCGTAATTTTCAGAAGCAGTTTTTTTCCTGACACTTGTGAGACAAATGTGTGCACAGCCTAGTATACGGCAGTGGAGTGCAGAGCTTACCAGCACAGGTTCTGGAACCAAATGGCTTGTGTAAAAATCAAACTCTGCCTCTTACTAACTGTGCTTCCTGAGCACCACTGTGTTACCTCAGCTTCCTTATCCATAAATTGGGTTGAGAATATACCTACTTTAGTAGGTTATAAAATGCTTATAATAAGTACTCAAGTGTCAGCTATTTTATTATAATCATTTTATCACAGGTTGAAATGGAATTTCAAGTTCTCTAGACAGATGATTGAGCTACTGAATAGATTTAGAGACTGAGTTTCATGCTACCTCTAACTGACCAGATAACTAAATAAGCTAATCACTTCTATACATCTGTTCCAAAGAAAGTAAAATTTGTTGCAAAATCACCTATCGGGGACTTAAAGATGATGTCTACATATGAAGGTAAAGCACTTCACTCAAGAAATCAGATTCAAATAAACCCTGGGTGATGGACCTAGAACATCTGCACATTCTTTGTACCTAAGAAGAGAAAGAGACCATTCACATAAATCAACAAGTTTCTGGTTAACAGGAAAGGAGTCGAGAAAAAACAGCTTTGAAGCACCATCCACACAGTGACAAAGCAACAATAAAAAACCAGGGACAGGGCTTCCAGAGCACATGAGGGCTCGCTGCACACAGGGTGGCACGTGGGTCAAACCGGTGAACAGGAGTCAATTAAAGAGCAGAGCAGGCTGGTCAGTGCTAGTCCCGGGCAAAGCTGCCGACCACAGAGTGAAAGTGTGAGCACCCAGAGCCAGAGCAGCAGGGTCCCACTGTGGGATCACTGCACGCGAAGGGTAAATCTTTCGGCAAAGACCTCTGCCTGAAGACCAGCCGCTCTCTTTTTCAGCTCCTCCCCTTGAGCCTCTTTCGAATTTAGCTCCTCCTTCAGTTGCTCTACCTGCCACGACATTGTTATTCTTTTTCACTCATGTGTCAACTTAGGTCTTCTTATTATCTGCTTTTGAGCCAGAGCAGTAACTGGAAATAACAATAACTCATATAACACAATCAAATCTGTTCCCCTAATTTCCTCTTCAAAGGACCCTAGATGGGCTCACTATTTTCACAGGGTAATGGACTGAAATGTGCTAATCAGCAAATGGGAAGCAGAGATGAGATTTTATTTTGTTCTCAAGTTAGAATGATAAATCAAAACTAACAGAAAGTTGGATATGTGAATTTTTAAGTTCTAAAAGTTACATGAAATTGGCCGTAGTCATTGATAACAGAGTCTTAAAATAACAGAGGAATATTCTACTGACTTATATGCAGGTATGGGTATCACAGAAAGAAGCCAGAAACTGTATCATTAAAGGAACAGTTTTCACTTCTGAGAAATTAGGGAACTAACACAATTGGGATATAGGGGGCAGGGGGAGGGGGAGGAACACTTATTTTCTAGCTAATATTTTATAATTGAAATTATGATCTTTAAAACACCACAGACCTGATAAACTGATAACTGTAATAAACTAAGTCCTCCAATTTGCCTAAAATAGTTTATAGGATCAAAATAAATGCCTTTGGCTCTAAAGAAGGAATACTGTGACTGAGGTTATAATACAGACTGATATGTCTCAGCGATGCCTATCCTACTATACATACACCCCAAGTGCACGTGGGAAACAATAAACCTGATACACATGGGTCTTCTCCAAGGGAGAGCGCAAAGGGCTTTCCTTTAGGGAACTGTGTTTGAAGGGAAAACACGATTTTATTTAAGCCATTTCAGGAAAAAAAAGGAGAGGTGGATTCAGTCTCTTAGGCTGAATTTGACTTCTAAATTTGTTCACAAGACATAGAGAACGCGATGTTTCATAGAGTGAGAAAAACTCATCTGGATGTAATCCTACTAATCGCCTCAGAAGTACTGGTAGACATGAAATGTTAAACTGTGATAATACACACTTAGCCTCATACAAGTAATTTTCTTTGAAGTGAAATCTGAAATAACTATACAACATCAGTAATTCTGACTTTAGTTCTGGGAAAGTTCTATCTGAAAGAATTACGGTACAAGTATTCTTCCCTGAAGCCTGATAAAACAGCGTGAGGTCCATCATCACTAAAGAAGTAGGAACATGCATCAATTTTTCAAACCCCATTTAAAAATTACGGTATCACACACCATGACCTTGTTTTTCATAAATTTAGAATGGCTCCGATAGACCTCCATTTGCCTCATTTCTTCCTCTCGTTCTTCAGTACTCAAAGCCCCGTTCGATTTCAGCATCTGAATCTCCTCTTCCAAGTCTCGGAGCCCACGCTCCATAGAGGAAATTTTTGAATCCTGAGGACAAAGGAAGATTTAGACATTAAAGTATTCGCAAAAAGTCAAGAGAGGTTGCACAAGTCTGTCTTTACAGATGTGAAATTTAATAAGATAAACAA
This sequence comes from Balaenoptera acutorostrata, assembly GCF_949987535.1. Taxonomy (NCBI): domain Eukaryota; kingdom Metazoa; phylum Chordata; class Mammalia; order Artiodactyla; family Balaenopteridae; genus Balaenoptera; species Balaenoptera acutorostrata. The sequence continues at coordinate 150,477 of NW_026645621.1, forward strand.
ATATGTAGAAATATTGCAACTGGTGCCTTGCTTCTAAAATATATCCTTCATGGCCATATGGTGGAGAGGAGGAGGACTGAGATCTATAGTATGATTTTTCCTCTATCCTTTCCTCCGCACCCTTTTGATTAAAATTGAGAGTATTAACGAAAGAAGTAGAAGCAATGGAAAACTAGTTAAAGTTTCTAAGTACTTTATGGTCAACAAACTTCTAGTGAAAACATCTGTAATATTAACAGTAAAACCTTTTCTAGCTATAATATTTTATCGTTTTACTTGACCCCCCCCTAAAAGGCTTATTTCTGCCCCCAAAGGAGTGGGGAAAAGAGTAAGAAGGTTTCAAAGATTTACACAATAATGCGTATAACCCTTATCTACAATAATAAAGATCTGATAACGTCCCACTGCAGAAAAACAAAGGGATGAATAATTACGTTAACAGTTACACTTTATCACACAGTGGTCCCGCCTTTTCCACAGTTTTACTTTCCGTGGTTCTGCTTTCTGTGGTTTCAGTTACCTGAGGTCAACTGTGGTCAGAAAATATCAAATGGAAAATTCCAGAAGAAAACAATTCAGAAGTTTTAAACTGTGCACCGCTGTTCCAATCAACATGATGAACTCTCACACCATCCCATTCTGTCCCACCGGAACGTGAACCATCCCTTTGTCCAGTGTACCCGCGCCCGTTAGGCACTCACAGCAGCCATCTCGGTTATCAGATGGACAGTCCTGGCATCACAGTGCTTGTGTTCAAGTGACCATTTTTACGTGACAGTATTTTATTTAATACCGTCCCCAAAGCACAAGAGTAGTATGCTGGCAATTCAGATTTGACAAAGAGAAGCCGTAAGGTGTTTCTTTTAAGTGAAGAGGTGGAAGTTCTCACTAAGAGAAAAAATCATATGCTGAGGTTGCTAAGATCTACAGTCAGAACGAATCTTCCAGCAGTGAAATTGGGATGAAGGAAAAAGAAATTCGTGCCAGTTTTGCTGTTGCACCTCAAACTGCAAAAGTTACGGCTACAGTGCCTGACAAGTGCTTAGTTTAGATGAAGAAGGCATTAGATTTGTGCAGTAAGATACTGAGAGAGAGAGAGAGAGAATGAGACCTATTCACATAACTTCCATTACAGCATGCTGTTATAACTGTTCTATTTTACTATTAATTACTGTTGCTAATCCCTTACACATTGTGCCTAATTTATAAAATTAATCATAGGTATGTATAGGAAAAAACATAGTATATATAGGCTTTGGTACCATCTGTGGTTTCAGGCATGCACTGAGGGTCGGGGAACCTATCCCCTGCAGATAAGAGGAGGCTACTTACTGCATTAGTAATCTTACTTATTCGCTATACTTCACCATGCATTTCAAATATCTCATAATGAGTTCTGAAAAGAAACGGCACTGTCCTTGTAAATCAGCATCACCACGAATATCACCTCCTAGTACAACATCCGTCTATACTCATTTTCTTGGTTTTGTCTGTCACAGTATCTAGTTTATCCCCAGATTACCTTAGATGTCATCAATTACAGAAAAACTCCTACAAAGAATAGATACTTTTACATCTATAGTTGCATATGCTTATTCACCTAAGAAGTAAAGACCTTAAAGAGCATAAATTCAGTATAGCTTTATTTTATTTGGAATTTTAGAGAAAACATTCCTTTAGGAAGAAATTTTGAGACTGACTTCCTCTTTTCACTTTACCTCAAGCCTGTCTTGACTGACTTTCCTTGTTATCTGAGAGTATGCCCATAAGAGTTAAAGGATTTATCATGAGACACTTACAGCTAGCTATTTTTAGGTTCGGGGGAGAGGCGAGGGCTGTACTCCTCTGACTTGCATTGCATTACGTTTAAAAATAACACAACGAAAATTTTCTTTTACAAATCTATTCAAATGAAACTTACATTTGGTTCAAAATTAAACATATTAAATTAACACAGAGACACTCTAAACCTAAACCAGGATTTTGATTTACTCGTTTAAAGCTATCCCGGCCCATGAAGAATAAACAAATAAACGGCTTCAAATGCACTATCTGAAAATCCCAACACAGACAGAGAGGCAGCTCTTGACCAAATCAGACACTCACTATCAAATCATGCACCATAAAATCTGCACCCAAAAGGGGACCATAACTGCAGCTCTGAAAGCCATGAGGCAGAAAAAGAACCTGCCAGGCTACTTTCTGGGATGAGGCCAGAAAATTAACGCCTGATATGTTGGACTAGTTGTAGCACCGACCAGTACTCAGGCTGGGTTTATTTGAGGACAGCCCTTTCCAAGGAGGTTTCTTACTCCTAGAACGTATAATAACTAAATAAATAAATTCTTTATCATCTTACTACTCTATACTTCCCCAGCCCTGGGTCTCCCATCATTAATCAACCAACCCCACTGAGTCCACTGAAATCCTCTTTTCCTTGTTAAATTTCCCAAATGCTCAACTTTTTTTCAAAAGTTGTCTCCCTGCTCTAAGTAAACCCAGGCTTTCCCGAAGGATATAATTTCCCCCAACGCTCTCCATTGAAGTTCACTAATCCACCAGCATCACAGAGTGGCAGGGAGAAGTGTGGGCATCCTCCAGGTTCCTCCATGCTGCTCCCATTTAAAGCTCACACTCCTCTTCACTCTCCCTCCGCACGGCTGCCATCTAGGGGCTTCCCCGTCACTCCCGCCCGCTGAAGAAGTCTTCAGCACCCGGCTGACAATAGATCTCTCCTTCAAATGCCACTCTTGCCATAATCCCAGGATTTCAATGTCCGAATTCCTTGACATCCGTAAAGCCAACGCCCTCATCCTCCGGTCCATTTTAGCTAACCAGTTTACAAGACCACATCACCCAGGCCTCTCCTCCCAGGCCTGACACACCGTCACGCACATTAACTGCTGCTCTGGTATCTCACAGAGTCCTCCACCTCCCTAACTTCTACATTTTCTCCCAACCTGTCCATCCATTCTGAGTTCTCTTCCTTCCTATCCAGGCTACATTCCTGGACTCATCATCCCAACTACTCCTTCACCTCCACCCTCAACTCACTTGCATCCCAGTAATTCTGCCATATCTACCCAGCAAAACTCTAACCCTACAGCAGTCCAGTAATTCCTCCCTGCTCCTCCACTGCTAAAGGGAAAAGAAGAAGTTAGAGAAGGGAGAAGGAAGCAGAGGGAAGAAAGTGGGAGAAAGGAGGAGGGAGAGGAGGAGGAGAGAGAAAAGAATATTACGTCACCTTGAAGACAGCTGGGCTCTTTTATTGTCCACCATCACCTCCTTTCCCATTTCCCCCAAAGACCAGTCTAGGTCTTCATGATCCTCTCAAGCTCATGCCACACTCTCAGCATCTCAGCTATTGCATCTGCCATTTCAACATAACATCCACCTGACCCCACTGGGCCACCAGAATCTCAGTCTCTTGCTTCTTAGCAGAATGGCTGGAGGTTAACACAACTTAAAATAGATCTATTGCCAGTTAAAACCAGTACACTTCCCTGTGCCATCAAAAGGCAAGCAAAATAATTGTGAACACAGGTACACTCGTGTGTTTTTAGGTTCCAACAGGGATCAGGAAATAACATGTACAAATAAACTTGTGGGAAATGTGAATATGTAATTACACCTTTCTAGAGGCTGTTTACAAGATTATGTTCAAGACTATGAATTGTCTTAACCATAAAGAACCCAGAATCCACTAATTTGGTATTTGTTTGGTAAACCCTTTCCCCAGTGAGAATAAAGATGTATACAACAATAAAAACAAAGTTTTAAGAGGAAATCTTCTAAATTAAGAGAACCATTCTGATAACTGTACTTGAGAAGCATCTATTTACATAAAACTATTTATATACCAAAAACTAAAGACTCTTGCCACATCAACAAATATTAAATGAAGGCACATGATGCAAAACACCGTGTCAAATTTTTTAGGGGATACAAAGAAGTTAAAGAGACAGAGAGGGCAGGAGGGGGAGAGGGAGGGGTCCCTACCTGTAAGAGTCTTATAGCTCTTGCAAGAAGGAATATGTTGTTAATAAAAATAATAATAGCATAGCAGCTAACACTGACTGAATGTTTACTATGTGCCAGGTCCTGTTTAAAGTGTTTTACTTGTTTTAACTAATTTAAACCACAAAAGAACCCATGGGATAGGTACTATTGTTATCACCATTTATCAATAAAGAAATTAAGGTATGGAGAGGTTAGGTTACTTGTTCTATGTCATACAACTGGTTAAATAAAGCCAGGTTTTGAATCCAGGCAATTTAACACAGAAGGCAAGCGCTTAGTCACCAATCACCATAACGTTCAGCCTAAAGATTTCTAACAACTCAGTAACTTCAAGCAGAAGTTTTCAAAGTATAGTCCGTGAAAGCCTGGGGGTGCCTCCTAGCCCTTTTGAGAAGTCAAAACTATTTTCATAATAATACTATGAATTTATGTGCCTTTTCCACTGTGCTAACACGTGCACTAAAGGTATAAAGGACAGGCAAAAGCGCTCGTGCCTCTGGACAACAGCGCCAAACTGTGCTAGCCGTCAGTGTATTCTTCAGTGTCAGCACTCTCAGACAAAAAAGAAAAATAAGAAAGAACATTTTTAAAACACTGGCTCACTTAGGAATGTCCCTGGTGACTTTTCATATGCTCAGCCCTTGAGTATGTATCTCTGTACCATGCTGTGTGACGAAACAGGAAGGGGCCAGGCCCGGCTGCTGCACCTGGGTGTGACGCTGCTCCCAGGACAGCTCTGGGTGCTCTGTGAGCTGCAAGCCCAATCAGGTACTTTTTTCACGGAACCCTATTCTTAACTCGAGAGAAGAACTGACACACAAACTTGGTATTTGGCGGACATTTTCTTAAAAACAAATGAAATGAGTCATTTTAAGAGAATAAGGGGCCCTGATATCAAAAGGTTTGAGAACAGCTGACTCCAAGAAATGCTGGACAAGAGGAAACGAAACTGAAGTTCTTTTAATGTGTCATTTTCATTAAGTCTTACTATTTCTTCTCAGTCTACAAAATGAGCGAACTATTATTACATACCACTTTCTTAAACTCACACATTAAAATGTGAAATGACACATAAGATTCCTTAGGAAGTTCTCACTTACCTTCATTTCGATAACAGTTTGCAGAGCTTTAGTTTTGGCAGAATCAGGGGCATTCTCAAATCTCCGATGCATCTCCTATACAAGAGAAGCAAAAAAGAGAGTAAGTGCCCTCCTTTTCACTCTCATTTTTTCAAGAGGGGAGTGGAGAGGCGAGGGAGTAGTAGTTACATGCAAAGATGACTACCCCGGCCTTGTAAGACACTCTGATCCACTTTCTGTCTTCCTGACCTTTCCCTGCGGACCAGGGAGCACACAGACTGCATTCAGGCTAAGGGGTACAGGGGGGTCCCCGTCTCTGCACACCTGGTTATACACGGTAAGTCACACGGACCCCAGCCACCACAAGAGGTGAAGCTCCAGCACATCTCCAGGTTGTGTGTCACTCTTCCACAGGACTCCAAGACATATTATCAGAACTCCAAACAATCCAAAAAGGGGATTAGAAATAGTCCCTTTTTAAAAGGAGAAATCAGGACTTCCCTGGTGGCGCAGTGGTTAGGAATCCGCCTGCCGATGCAGGGGACATAGGTTCGAGCCCTGGTCCGGGAAGATCCCACAGGCCGCAGAGCAACTAAGCCCGTGCGCCACAACTAGTGAGCCTGCGCTCTAGAGCCCATGAGCCACAACTACTGAAGCCCGCGCGCCTACAGCCCGTGCTCCGCAACAAGAAAGGCCACCGCAATGAGAAGCCCGCGCACTGCAACGAAGACCCAACACAGCCAAAAAGAAATAAATTTATTTAAAAAAAAGAAAAAGGAGGAATCAAAGTAGCCACAGTCCGCACTGCACAAAACTGAAAGCATTTGTGTTGACAACCTCCTTTGCATAGCATCCTCCCCCAGAGCAACAACCACCGGGCTACCTACGATGGAAATCTCTCTCCAGAGGGGCTACAATCAGATAAAAAAAGAAGGTAAGACTGCTGAACAAGTTTTCTAAACAGTCTACAGGTAGCAAACGGCAGAAAAACATAGCTATGTTTTTCAATCCAAATGTCAGTGCGTTCAGGATCAGAAAGGAAGAAAGGAGATGGCAGAATATCACAGTTAGGGTCTTCAAGGATCACCCTGAAGTTACCAGACCTCCTCAGGCTATTTTCTTGTCAGATTCTGGGAATGTCTCTCAGTCAGCCAGTACTTCCAGAGTACCCTGGTACAGCCCCTAGTGATGGCAGAGAATACAGATGGATATTTTCCATCTGAACAGTGCTGGTGAAATTCTAGCCCTGCCCTCTGCTCTGCCCATTTGACATGTATATAGATGTTTACTAGGTCACTCAAACTTATTTCATCCAAAACAAAACTCGTCATTTTCTCCTCTTTAACCTAGCCCCTCCTCTGAAGACTGATGAGTCTCGCCCATCTCCTTAAATGGCATTACCCTCCCGGTGGTTCAAGCCAAACAGCACAGTGTCTCCTTTCATTCCTCCCACATCTTCACTTCCTACCACCTTCTAGAGCAGGTCCTAATTGTTCCAGCTTCAAAAGATTTCTTGAATTTATCATTTCACTCCAGTTCCAGTCTAGTTTGAGCCTAGATTACTACAACAGCCTCGAGTTAAGTTTCCTTTCATTTCCTATGTCCATTTTAAAGAAAGCAATGGTGTACTCTAGATAAAGCATCAACAAATCACGGCAATAGTCTGTTTTCAATCCTTCAACGAGTTTCCTATTTACTTCTCACCCTCTACAAGGTCAACACAATCTGATCATAACAGATAGAAGACTAGCCCTCCTGTCATAAACTATGTTAAAATTAGACAAAAATGCATAAAGCAACTGGAAAACAAGCAGCACAGGAGTATGATCCTTGAGAGAAGAGAAACTAACAAGGTTATGGTCCGGACTTGCTATCCAATATGTGATGCAGGGAGAGGAAGACCAAACAGAAAACAGCAGTCCCGCAGAGCTCAGAAGACAGATCAGTGGGTAAGAGTCCCAAAGACAGGAGAAATGTGCAGAGCAGAATGACACAGAGGAAGAAGCCAGCCAGAAAAGCAGCAGTGTCTGATCTGACAGGGGTCCCCTGGAGTCTTTGACCAAATACTAAGCCTGCATGTACAGGGAAAGACTCCACAGTGTCAAACAACAACTACCAGAGAGCTATGAGTTGAGCAACTACCTGAACTCACATGGGGCTGGGAAGAATTCAAGCTCCAAAGAGCCAGAGTGGAGAGAACATCAGAGGCACTCAGCAGAGACACCAGAAAGGCCACGTCTTAGGAGTAGAGACAGTCTAGCCCTGGAGGGAAGGCTACCTAGACTAGAGCCAACAGAGTGTAAAAGCAAGTCTCGTTAAGGATCGAGTTAATCCACAATTAACCCCTGCAAGATAAAACACTTCATTAAGACAGTAAAATGCAGAACACATTAATCCAGGACAAAATCTGAACACATTAGTTCAGGCCATAATCACCTCTCACCTGCATTAAAACAACAAACTCATCAGTTACCCCCCAGCCTCCAGTCTGTCCACACTGAATCTACTCCCTACACTGTAAACAGGTGATTAATTGGGCACACAGATATTAGGGAAATTTCCAAATGCTTTACAGTGAAACTATTACAATTTCATTTTAAACTCTAGCAAGCTTATCAGCGATATATAAGGAAAGAAATCCATTTGAATAAAAAAAAATCCTCCTCTGCTAAGGAACTAGGGTGCACTTTAAACCATTCGCAGGCATAAAGCTTTCCTGTTAAGAGCTTGTAAAACCTATCAGTCCTAACAGATCTCCATTCAAAGGCCTGCGCATTAAAGCTCATCATGAACACCTCCTGCAGTCAGTGGGCTGACCAACTCCCCTTTCCCAGAGAGCACATCGAGCCTCTGACTCCTGCACCGTTAATAAAGGGAGAGGACTCTGGGAATAAAAAAGAATGTACCATTCAGACAAGTGTAAGAAGTCGAATGTCCTAGTGCTTGCTTTATTTCGCTCTTTTTAGCCTGAAAATTTTCACTCTACACAAATTAAAGAAAGCCCAGAGATTCATACAGGTAGAATTATCTGGATCTTGTTATACTGTCAACTGTGGTACACGGTAGAAAATGTGTTCAGTTCCTCTCACTGATTTAATAAAGAATAATGACTAGAGAAAGAAAACAAACAAGTTAGGAACAAAATTTCTCCGTTGTTAGTAGTTTCTTTCTTTTTAAAAGGAAGTCAACATTTACTTACACAACTGAGAGAAAGGAGCATTTGTGACTGAAAAGTAGTACTTAATGTCTGAAATTTCTTTCTTTCAAGTTTCAGGTTTTAGCCTCCAGCACCCTTGGTTCAAGGGTAGACGTCCCTTCAGCAGATTTCAATCCTCCACACAAGTTCTGGGTTTACTGTACTCCACACGGAGAAGTGAAGAAGGAACCCTCACTACTCCTCCTGTACCTCAACTCCAACGTTGTCAGACAGCACTGCATTTTGACCCTTCACCATCTCAAGTAACAGCATGCTTCTGAGAAAACATACCTTCCTGTCAAAATGGAAATGAGGTACAAATGACACAACAACAAAAAAAAAAGATGAGGAAGGATAACCTGAATCAGTAAGTTATGCGATGCAACTGTTCACACTTTCCAAAATCACTAGGAAAGGGAAAACTAACTAGGGATCTTTTTTCTTTTTTAATTCTTCCTACTCTTTGTCCAAGGTTTCTATTTTTTTTCTATATATGTTTATTTCTCTTTTCTTCCCTCTAACCTCCTCTGCTCTTACCTGACAACTGCCAAAGATACAGATGGGCATTCCTCAGACATGTTAGAGCCAAAATTCCTAGCCTAGAACCTAGTTAAAGAATAGGGCTTTTTTTTTTTTTTTAAAAACATCTTTATTGGAGTATAATTGCTTTACAATGGTGTGTTAGTTTCTGCTTTATAACAAAGTGAATCAGCTATACATATACATATATCCCCATATCTGACACCTTTTTTTTTTTTTAACATCTTTATTGGAGTATAATTGCTTTACAATGGTGTTAGTTTCTGCTTTATAACAAAGTGAATCAGTTATACATATACATATGTTCCCATATCTCTTCCCTCTTGCATCTCCCTCCCTCCCACCCTCCCTATCCCACCTCTCTAGGTGGTCACAAAGCACCGAGCTGATCTCCCTGTGCTATGCGGCTGCTTCCCACTAGCTATCTATTTTACGTTTGGTAGTGTATATATGTCCATGCCACTCTCTCACTTTGTCACAGCTTACCCTTCCCCCTCCCCATATCCTCAAGTCCATTCTCTAGTAGGTCTGTGTCTTTATTCCCGTCTTGCCCCTAGGTTCCTCATGACTTTTTTTTTTTTTCTTAGATTCCATATATATGTGTTAGCATACTGTATTTGTTTTTCTCTTTCTGACTTACTTCACTCTGTATGACAGACTCTAGGTCCATCCACCTCACTACAGATAACTCAATTTCATTTCTTTTTATGGCTGAGTAATATTCCACTGTATATATGTGCCACATCTTCTTTAGCCATTCATCTGTTGATGGACACTTAGGTTACTTCCATGTCCTGGCTATTGTAAATAGAGCTGCAATGAACATTTTGGTACATGACTCTTTTTGAATTATGGTTTCCTCAGGGTATATGCCCAGTAGTGGGATTGCTGGGTTGTATGGTAGTTCTATTTTTAGTTTTTTAAGGAACCTCCATACTGTGCTCCATAGTGGCTGTATCAATTTACATTCCCACCAACAGTGCAAGAGGGTTCCCTTTTCTCCACACCCTCTCCAGCATTTATTGTTGTAGATTTTTTGATGATGGCCATTCTGACTGGTGTGAGATGATATCTCATTGTAGTTTTGATTTGCATTTCTCTAATGATTAATGATGTTGAGCATTCTTTCATGTGTTTGTTGGCAATCTGTATATCTTCTTTGGAGAAATGTCTATTTAGGTCTTCTGCCCATTTTTGGATTGGGTTGTTTGTTTTTTTGATATTGAGCTGCATGAGCTGCTTGTAAATTCTGGAGTTTAATCCTTTGTCAGTTGCTTCATTTGCAAATATTTTCTCCCATTCTGAGGGTTGTCTTTTCATCTTGTTTATGGTTTCCTTTGCTGTGCAAAAGCTTTGAACTTTCATTAGGTCCCATTAGTTTGTGTTTTTATTTCCATTTCTCTAGGAGGTGGGTCAAAAAGGATCTTGCTGTGATTTATGTCATAGAGTGTTCTGCCTCTGTTTTCCTCTAAGAGTTTGATAGTGTCTGGCCTTACATTTAGGTCTTTAATCCATTTTGAGTTTATTTTTGTGTATGGTGTCAGGCAGTGTTCTAATTTCATTCTTTTACATGTACCTGTCCAGTTTTCCCAGCACCACTTATTGAAGAGGCTGTCTTTTCTCCACTGTATATTCTTGCCTCCTTTATCAAAGATAAGGTGACCATATGTGCGTGGGTTTATCTCTGGGCTTTCTATCCTGTTCCATTGATCTATATCTCTGTTTCTGTGCCAGTACCATACTGTCTTGATTACTGTAGCTTTGTAGTATTGTCTGAAGTCAGGGAGCCTGATTCCTCCAGCTCCATTTTTCGTTCTCAAGATTGCTTTGGCTATTCGGGGTCTTTTGTGTTTCCATACAAATTGTGAAATTTTTTGTTCTAGTTCTGTGAAAAATGCCAGTGGTAGTTTGACAGGGATTGCATTGAATCCGTAGATTAAGAGTAGGGCTTTTAAACCGCAAACACTGCTGCAAATCTTAACATGAGAGCATTTGCACTAAACAAGGTTTGTTGACTAAAATATTATAGAGACCAAAATTAACATACGTGTAAATGTTTTAAAACAAATTAGTATTTTAATTTCTGTTTTTTTTTTTTTTTTTTGGCCATGTCGTGCATCATGCGGATCTTAGTTCCCCGACCAGGAATCGAACCCGTGGCCCCTGCAGTGGAAGCACGGAATCCAAACGACTGGACCGCCAGGGAATTCCCAACAAATTATTTTATTCATCACAATAGGATCTACATTTCAAAAAAACAGGAGCACGTATAGAACTGAAATATTTATTCAGCCTATAGACAATGCTTGGTATGCATATGGATAGCCGATCCAAAAATTCCATAGCCAATTCAGGTATGTTCTGCCAACAGACTGAGAACCAAACTTTGGTGTATCACAGAATCACCTGTAAAGCCTGTTAAAACTCCATACGCCTGGCCCCAGGCACTAACCACGTCTTGACTGTAGTTCAGTATGTGTCCAACAGATGTCTTCACGCTTCTATCCATCAAAGGAAAGGCACTCCAGTAAACAATACAAAATCTAACAGTAAGTCACGTAACAATGTAATTTCAGTACAAACAGAAAATACAATGCTTAATTTAATTTTTGTTTTTCTTCTTTGGCTTTTATTTGGGGGAATTATTTACCTGCTATCTACAGAGTCATGTTCATAAACAAAATGGAAAACTAATCACAAATGTTCCTGGATATGAGTGCCATTTTTTTTTTATTTTTATGAGTGCCATTTTAATGTTACTGTATTTCATCAAATCTAAGATGCCACTGATTGTAAGGTAAACCACTGTTTAATGTGCTGGAAAGAAAAGAAGGAAATGCCTCCAAATAAACCATGACCCAAGCTTCTATCATTCAGAATTTTTATTTTATACTGATTGCAAGACCCTTTTTTACTTATTTAACCATAAAGTTTAATCATATATCATTTTGAACTGTTTTATAACTTTCTCCATACCAATAACTGTTTCAATGCTGGTTCACAGCATAATATTACTGAAGACATACTGAACAACAGCTAAAGTTAACATGAGAAATAGCAACAATACTCACAACATTGACTAAAATGAGCAGCTGTTAACTGTTTGTGAGTACACAGGCAAACAAATCAAGCAGGACTGTGGCCTTGCTGACAGAGATTTTAAGATGCCATCAAGGATAAGACTTATTAACTCAATTTCATACTGTTGAGATGGGAAAAACTATGAGTCTTGGAATTGATGAAAGCCCGCTTTTTTAAAAGATGGACAATAATCCAATAATAATAAAATCTATGGATATCCCAGTGTTGCCAGCTCTCAATTCTTTCTGCCTTTCTTGACACACTAGTGATATAATGCACAATAGCCATTTCAAGTCACCACTCACCCAACCTAGAGTTGTTAAGTTCTTTATTAGACTTCCTTGTTCACTCGTAATTCTCCCTCCCCCATTTATTCTCAACACAGCCAGAGTAGATTTTAAAAGCTAAACTAGATCACTCCCTTGATTAAACACTGGTGCAGTTTTCTCTTGCACTTTGAATAAAATTGTTGCATTACCTGCAGGGATCCTGAAGGCAAGTGCTTTGTCTCCTAGAGGGCATGGATTTTTGTTTTGTTCACTGCTACTATATTTCCTTGTGCTCTGCACATGGGTTAGTGCCCAATAAATATCTGATGAATGCAATCAATGACTCTGGCCCTGGCTACCTCTTCAACCTCTCATCTCATGCCTGTTTTCCCCTTAGACAATATGCTTTTGTCCTCTAGTCTCCTTGCTGTCTCCTGAAAACTTCTCATCCGGCCTTTGAAACTGTTAACCTTCTTCATGAAATGATTTTACCCAAATGCTCAGCAAGACTCTTTCAACTTTCTTCAGATCTCCCTTAAAGGGCACCTCCTCAAAGATGCTTACCCTGTTTATCCCCTCTCCCAACATAATTAGACTCAACTAATTTATTTCCTCTCATAATTATGTTTATTGTCTCTCACCAGATTTTTAAGTTCTAGGAGGGCACAGACCATGTGTTCTGACATGGAAAATGTATACCCAGCGTGTATCCCAGGGTCACATACATTCTAGAAGCTCAATGGATGTTTGTTGAGTAATGAGCAAAGAAAGGCTGTGCCGAGTGCCTCTAGCACCTTGTCACTCTGGAAACGAAACAGTCAAGCCACATGTTACAAAGCTTTACTCCAAATTACCATTTTAGCTTCTGTTACCTGTATTTTCTAACATACACAAATTTAATTGTTTAAGCCTCTTGCTATAGCAATAAAAGATTCTTTCCTGTCTCAAGATTGTATTAAAACCTTTTTCTTACATTCTCTTCTAGTGTTGTTATTTTTTAACAAGTAGCTCTTTATTTCATCTAGAACTTAATTTGATGTAACTATGTACTGTTTTCCAAATAGATGGCGATTATTCCCAAACATGTATCATATGCTTAAAACTATATTATTTCTGGGTTCTATTCTGTCTCATCAATCTAGCTATCTATTACTGTGCCAGTACCACAGATTTTAATATCACTGGGTTTAAAACACATATATCGGGGCTTCCCTGGTGGCGCAGTGGTTGAGAATCTGCCTGCCAATGCAGGGGACACGGGTTCGAGCCCTGGTCTGGGAAGATCCCACATGCTGCGGAGCAACTGAGCCCGTGAGCCACAATTACTGAGCCTGCGCGTCTGGAGCCTGTGCTCCGCAACAAGAGAGGCCGCGATGATGAGAGGCCCGCGCACCGCGATGAAGAGTGGCCCCTACTTGCCGCAAATGGAGAAAGCCCTCGCACAGAAACGAGGACACAACACAGCCAAAAATAAATAAATAAATAAATGAAAACTAGTAAATTGGCCACATAAGATCTTAAAAAAAAAAACAAAACACATATATCATGAGCTGCTTAAACAAGTGTTCCCGCACTGTTCTTCTTGCAAAGAAACTGCAACATCATTTGGGCACGCGTCAAGAATATTCCTATTGGGATTACACTAAATTCACAGAGTTGGGGGAAAGCAGCATCTTTATATTAATGTTCCCATCTACATTGTAATGAAAATTTAGCCCTATCCTTTCCATTGTCGTTACTGATATTATTTATTCCATTTTCCTTATCTAACAGCACTGCCTAACACTTCCAGAATAATGTAAATACTGATGAACAGTATCTTTGCCGCTCCCTAACTTTAATGGATGCGTCTTAGTATACGTCAGAGTAAGCGCAATTCTGGCTACTAGTTTAAAATATGTTTATAATACATATTTACTGAGTTTTATTTAAATCATGCTATAAAGGTATCATTCCATCCTTATTTTTAGTTCATTTGGTTTAGTTTTCAAAGTGTCTAACATTTTATCTAACGTCTTTGAGATAGCTATCAAACACTACGAGGTTATCTTTTCCTTTCACCTATTACAAATTATAACTGTGAATGACATATTGAGCCATTCTGGATTCCTAGAATAAACTCCTTTTGGTCAGAATATTATCCTTTTATCATAATGCTGATTTTATCTGCCAATATCTTATTTATAACTTCTATACCTAAACTCATAAGAAAAACTGGTTTGGGGTTTTAGTTTGTTTTCTAACCTTCGTTAGGTTTTAGTATCCAGTGGTCACACTGGAGAAAAAAGAATTGGAAAAGCTATCCTTCTTTCTGTAAGCTCCAGGCTTAAACTTCTTTCCCTACATTTCAACTTATTCAACCAACATTTCTTGAGTACCCACTGTGCATTTGTTAAGACACTGACAAGATAAAATTTCATATATATATATATACACATCCTTGGTGGAAAAAATTAAGTGCACAATGAAGAAACACACATGGAAGTATACTATAATATTACTGGCTCATCTACATATATGTATAGAGCTGCACAAGGAAGACTTCACAGAAGAACTGCAATTTGCGCTAAGTCTTGAAGGCAAGTAGGAGACAAAGAAAGGAGAACCAGCATTCTAAACATGTGTTCATGAAGCAATCACTTCTACTTGCTCTTAAATAATTTTAATCCATAGGACTGTGTTTCCTGTAAGATGACGCTACATTACTAATGGCAACTGGAATTGTGTATTGATACAACTAACAAGGCCTATATTTCTTTCCACATTATGTTCAGAAGTGGGACTTAATATTTGTAGAGCTTGTTACTTCAAAATTAGTCTTAAATTCATGTTTTTTCCTACTACTTGTTCAAATTCACCATATTGCTGGTTGTCCTCTGCCAGAATAACACTGTGGCTTTCCATAATCCTTAACTATTCACTATTTATTAACTCCAAAACTCAAAAATAAATGGGCACAGGTTGAAATATTCAGAACAGAAGGAGTAGAAACGTAACATTCAAAGTTCATCACGATGCTGGTAGGGTTTTCATGCTGCATGCTATCTGAGATGATTACACCTTCTCTTACAATGTTCTATGGCCAGGCTCCAGGTTACCTCATTAAAATATAAACTCTTGAAAGTAAAATGAAAGAAACTCAGGATGGTGCCTACAACACAGTAGTTGATAGAAAATTTTCTAAAACAATACAGTCCAGTAATTTGAAGATTGTAACGCACATAGCTGCAGATTAACCGTAAAAATACAGTATATGCTTCTGGGAGGATAAACTGGTCCAATCACTCTGGGAGACAAGACTGATATTCAGAGTTTTGAAAACGTACACACCCTGAGCAAATTCATTTCTGGAAATTTACACTAAAGAAAAAAATTAATGTACAGGGATATATGGTTAGGGATATTCAGTGCAGCACAGTTTTATAATAATGAAAAATTAACAGTAGTCTAAATGTTCAACAGTAAGAAATATAAATAAATGCAGCAGAACATTATAAATTCAACTGAAATTACAAAACTCTACATGTACTGACAAAGAAAGATGTTCAAGACAAATTATTAAGAAAAGCGGGTAACATTACCTGCATTATGCATCGCTGCACTACCTAATACAGTAGCCACTACCTACACAGAGATACTTAAATTTAAATCTGATTAATTAAATTTAATTTTAAATTAGTTATATTTAAATGAAATTTAAATTTCAGTTCGTCAGTCACACGAACCACATTTCAACTGCTCAACAGTCACACGCAGCCAGTGGCTACCATATTGCAGAGAGCAGATACAGACCGTCGCCATCATCAGGGGAGTCGCTGTTTTGCTGCTTTTAACCGCCTTCCTCACCCTTCATTTAAAAAGGGATTATTCAGACTCGCACTAAAATAGTTCTGAGATTTTTTTTCCCCCTATCCAAATGTGAAAATTATCTGAAGACTCTGACCTCATATAGAGAAGTAGAGCTGTCATTTTTTTTTAATTCAATGTAAGATGAATTCTTCACTTAAGCTTTCTTAAAATGAAGCATTACATAGAAAAGTGAAAAATTATCAGTAGACACAGTGGTCAGCTAAAGTCTGAGTTTCCTCTCTAAAAATAAGTGACAGCATACCTCTGTATCATTCCCTCTAGCTGTGCCTCCAGGGCAGCAAATAATTTTTATCACGGATCTTTTACAGCAAGGCAACAGTTTCCATGGAAACCACAGGGCAAACATCCATTACTGCTGCCTAGGACTTTATAAGCACACCGAAACCGAGGGAATCGCTTACTTTCAATTATTAATATTTTAAAATTGAGCAGTAGTCAGCTACTTTAATTCTGGTTTTGTTGTGTGTGTCTCTATGAACAAATCAATAGATGAGGAACAAATCAAGAAAATTCTGTGCCCCTCTAGCAACAAAATGAGTCTACAGAAATCAGGAGGGGGGGAAAAAAACCCCAGAAAGGTATTAAACCAGTATACATGCCAGCCAATGTCATCTCATACAAGACAGCAAATCAGAACAGAAATCAGTGCAGAACTTAGGTAAGAAAGAAGAAATTCCCTTGCACTAGCTCAGGAGAGCATATAAAATTATCTAGGTTAAAATGCTGACTACTCAGGAAAAAAAGACAGTCATAACAACTGAGAAAGTGGCCACTCACCTCTCTCAACAGAGTGTTCTCTTTTTCCTTCTGCTCCAAAAGGCTTTTGAGGTGGTGGACATGCATCTCTGCCTCTGCCAGTCTCCTTGTTCTCTCATGGTCCTCCTCAGTAGCCTTAGCAGAAAGCCCCTTGCTCTGCAACATCTCCAGAAGCTTCTTGTGGATTCGTCCCGAGCGTTCAGGGTTTGCTTCTGAGTCTCAATCCGCAGCTCCATCTCCTCCAGAGTCTTTCGAAGGAGGAACAGCTCCTTGGCCTGCCGCTCATGCTCAGTGTGCAGCCTCTGAAAGTTCTCCTCCGTCAGCTCTGCCACGCAAGGCTCACCAGTCCTACTGTTACTATCCTGTTCAAACAGCTGGTTCAGGTCCCTCTGGATCCGCAATTCATCCTGGAGAGCCTGGACTGTCATTTGCATGTGCTGGTATAAAGACAAAAAAGAAAACCCAAATGAGCTTTCCTCCTCAAGTAGCAGAAACAAAGCAGACTACGGGGAATGAGAAAGCAGCTACCACAGCTCTCAGAACCCTGCATTTAGCAAATGAGGATTCACATTATTCTGTTTTACACTGTCTTTAAAACTGATTGAGATAATCTGTAAAATGTCAGTAATTTAATTTGTGTTTATTACCAACAGGAAACAAGGTCAGTCTGGCAGCTCCTCACTTTGCTTGACTAAATAAAGACACTGTTCAAGATTAGCAGAAGGTATTACACGGAACTGAAGGTGAGGAGTGGGGAAAGGCAGGGGAAACCTATAGGAATACGGACACATCATACAAAAAATTTCACCAAAAAACACAAAGGATGGCAAAATACAAAATGACTTTTAAGTGCTTTACAATTAAGTTAGCACATTAAATAATAAACATATGAGTGCATGCCAGAATGTGCTTAGCACTCCTTATGTGTTAATTCATTTAATCCTCACTATAACACATGTACTATTATTTGAATTTTATTGATGATGACACCAGGCACACAGAGACTTAAATAACTCACCCCAAGATCACACAGTAAGTGACAGAGCTGGCATTCGAATTAAAGCAATTCTCGCAGTCCACTGAAGCTAGTACCCAAAGGTAATTAGATAACTTGAAGCTTTAAAAACAAAAAACAAAACACAAAAAACTGAGGCTGTGTGTGCTATTTATACAGAAGAAGATAACAATATAAGTGAGTAATTTGAGTAATTAAATGAAAATGTTAGTGCAGATAAGCTAGTAAAATGTTCCAGAGGGTATATCTTTAGCCCGTATCCCTAACGAAGGTATATGAACCTTTAATCTGAATGGATAAATTCTAGAACATTATACAGAGAACCTAAAAGGAAGTTACATCAAGAATCATGTTTTTAGAAATGAAGAAGCAACAATAGAAAATCACCCTTTGTATTCAAGGTATTCAAGGTCTGGCAGTGTGCCGCAGTGGAAGGAAACTAACCCACAATCAGAAGACAGGAGTTTTAGTTCCATCTCTCACACTAAAGAGCAACCTAATTTGGAACATATTGCCATCTTTCTGGGTTTCAGATTCCTCATATTTAAAGTGAGGCTATAAATGCCTGCACCATCTTTTCACAGAGCTAATAATATCATTGAAATCTTTGTGGCATATATGTTAAAACAGACATTGTTTAAAATTTTTGGCAAACTGCAAAACAGCAGTAAATATCTCAAGGAAACGATCTGGCAAGTGTACAAAGACGCTCACTGTTGTTTATACCAGCGACAAAATTAGAAACAACCTAAATGGATATTAATAGGTGATGAGTTAAGTAAATGAGAAATGTCCACCCAGTTTAATACTATGCATCAATTTTTTTAAATGTAGATTTATATTTACTGATAAAAACTACAGTTACAACATATTAAGAGTAAAAAAAGCAGATATATAATAGCAAGTATAGGATGACTGCGATTCTAATTTTTAAAAAGTATAAACATGCAGAGAAAAGTCTAAAAGGATGCAAACTATTACCAGTGTCTGGGTATGGGTAGATTTTACATTTTTCTTCATACTTTTTTGTACTATCTAAATCCCCTACAGTAAGCAAGTAATCAATAAAAAGGGACATTTTTACCTTTAAAAATAAGAGAAAAGACTTCAGAGATGCCTGCTTGGCTGTGTTCAATTTGCTACCACTTTGGTTAAAAGGGAGGGAACAATAAATATTTACTATTTACTATAAATAAAAAATATCATAAGAAATAAAAATACTTCTGTAATGTTACACAAGTAATAATTAATGGTTATTTGGGGGAACAGAGGAAGACAAGACGGGAGGAAGGGAGGAACGAACTGGAATCACTGGGGGACAACATGTAAGAAAACTTTATTATATTCCGCATAAAAATTTTTTTAACTGAGGTGTAACTGACATTGAAAAGTTTTTAATAATAGTTTTATTGAGACATAATTCAAACATGCCATAAAGTTCACCAGTTTAAAGTGTGTAAGTCAGCAGTTTTCAGCATATTAAAAGTTATACATTGATCACTACTATCTAATTCTAGAACACTGCCATCACCCCTTAAGAGAAATCCCATATACATCTGCAGTCACTTCCCAGCCACTTCCCATCTTTCTCTCCTCCTAACCCTCCCTCCTCTTGAATTTGAACTAAATGTATGTACTACCCACCCAAAAATTAAATTAAAAAAAATGCCTAATGATATTTTTCAGCCTCAAAAAGGAAAGAAATGCTGCCACACGCTGCCACATGGATGGACACTATGCCAAATGAAATAAGCCCGTCACAAAAGACAAATATTACACGAGTCCACTTACATGAGGTCCCTAGAGCAGTCTACCTCACAGAGACAGGAAGCACAAGAGTGGTTGCCAGGGGCTGGGGAGACGGGAGACGGGAGACAGGGAGTGACTGTTTGATGGGTGCAGAGATTCAGTTTTACAGGATGAAGAATTGTGGAGATGGATGGTGGTGATGGCTGCACAACAGTATGAATGTACCTTATGAACTGTACACCTGAAAATTGGTTAAGATGGTAAATTTAACATGGTGAATGTAAGCTGTATTTTACAACGATTTTAAACACTGGGGAAAAAATATGCCTGCCATAGAATTCCAACGTGTTGATATTAAATAATTTACTTATAACTATTGATAAATATTTAGTTTGGTTCTCATTTTCCACTATTATAACAGGCACCTTCACATGTGTATCTCTGCACATTTATCCAAATTTTTCCTGGAGATAAATTCTGAAAGGTGGAATTCCTGGATCAGAGGGTATGCAGTTATGATTTTAATACACACAACAAATTATCTCTAAAAGGGTCTGTACAGATTTAAACTTCCACCAAACGATGTCTGAGCACTTTCCTATACCTTTGACAACTGGGTATTTTCCTTCTTCTCTTTCTTTTTTGGGCTTTCCTTCGATTACCAGTAAGACTGAATATCTATTCACATATCTACAGACGCTTTGTATTCCTTCCTTTGTGACTCATCTGTTCTTGTTCTTTGCTCATTTTGTTTTGGGGACATTTAACCTTTCTCCTAATCCACTTTAAGATCTTTTTATATTTGGAAAACCACCTTTTGCCTGCTGTGCATGTTACAAATATATTTCCAAATCTGTCATTTTTCTTTTAACATAGTTTATGGCAACTTAAATACAGAATTTTTTTAGTGCAAAGATAAGAACCTCTTCTTTTACAGTTTCTGGTTTTGGTATTATGCTTAGCAAGTAGTGAACTTTCAATTATGGCAGTCTTCAAACTCTCGAAAAGCACTGGCTTTTTCTTACGAAAAATAAATTTACAATAAAATTATCAGGTATTTGAATTCATGAATATGATTCTTTAAATAAATTTAACTACCCGCATCATGCTGTAAAGATTCTCAACAGTTGTTGGAGTTCAAAATCCTTAATAAAAAGATGTGTCAAATTGCTAATTCTCTGAAGCCTATAATCAACCTCCAGTTTCATTCGTTACCTTTGGAAGTCAAAAAATCCAAATAAATTCTGAGCAAGTTTATCCCACAGGGAAATATCAGAAGTTAAATTCAACAATGAAACTGATTTCTAGGTACAACTGTCCCTCCTTTTCTGGACACTCATCACCAAATTCATTCAAATCAGGAGAAACAGATGTTGATGACAGCTAACAGTCTCACATACACTTTAGCACTTGTGATTATACTAGTATGGCAAGCACTGTTTTGGTGAAGAAAGGAAATACAACGACTAATGTGCCCTGCTTCTTCAGCTCTGCTTCTTCAGCTCTGCTTGCACCCATTTTACTAGAATACAGAATTAAAATGATGCTCTGACTGGTAGCCGAGAAGGCTACACAGCAATTTTCTCCATTGAAATGGGAATCAGCACCCCTTCTTTAGGCTACATTCAAGCTAGATTCACTTTACTAAAATTCCTGCCAACTCCCCTGGGAGAAGAAAGAAGCAGCAGGCAATAAGCCAGGCTGCTCTTTCTCTAGCACATTCATACTGAAGATAAAGGGAGAATATCTGCACATATCACAGACATTTACCATGACCGACCAAAAACACATGCTGAATTTAGCAGGACAATCTCAGTTGTCAGATATTAGGAAAATTTCTATTTGGGAATTCTGCTCATGACACTCTCCAAAATGATCTCACACTTCTCACATGCCAAATTGTACACCAACACTCACTAGTCTACTTCTGCTCACTCTAACACTCAGCTTGAGCTGGAAGACTGGAAGAATAACTGCTTAAAATTTAGTCCAAGGATTGTACTAAAATTACACCAAGCTGTATCTCAATGAAATGGTAGGATGTTGTGAACAATAGTAATGAAAATTCTTAAATCTCTGATAGGGTTTATGATCATTTTTTAGAAAAATACATCTCAAAAACAACAAAACATCACAACAATGCTTCATATATTTTAGACAAATATCAGAAGCTCTTCTGAGGCAAAACTTCCATTAGTTTCTCTGAACAAGAGAACGCTTTGATCCAGTTTATCCTGATTTCTAAAATGACAGAACCAAGGAGTCTAGAGCTATTTTTAGTTACAGAAAAAGAATATTATGGATACATGAAAACGGTCATCATCACAAACATTATACTGTATCCCAGAGAGTTCAATGCACTATTTGTCAAGATAACCATTAGAAAAAATACCAGTACTGCATCCTATTATGTTAAATTAAGAACGATTTTTTTTCTGAAACATGTAAATACATACATTGAGGAAACTTTATCAATGCAAGATGCAAAAGAGTTTATAATAATTCTTACTAACATCACCCAAGTCGATCCTCAGGCTCTGTGATGTTCTGATTTGTGCTGTACCGTATGTGTCCCTAAGAAGAGCACTTACCAGCCCAATCTGCAATTTATTTCTTTGTATCTGTCTTCAAGAAAAACTTTCTAGAACTTGGGACTTTCATCTTGTTACTCTAGGGCACGGCACAGTGTTTGGTATAGTAAGTGATCAATAAATTTTTGATGAAAGATTGACAAAAACAAATTTTCACGCATTATTTTGAAAGTAAATGGCTACTGGATAGTAGATGCAAATCAAGTCCCTGGAAAATTATATCTTTCCCCTATAACAGAGAGAATTACTCTTATTCTGTAACAATTAGTTCCTTACCAGCTAACACACAAAAAATTCTATCTCAAATACAAACTGGCCAAAATACTAAATGCAATCCTAATTTTTAAAAAAATGTTAATTATACACTCTGGATTTATTTGTGTTTGATCTGAAGTGAAGAGAAGCATTTTCAAATAATTAACTGTCAACAAGAATCTTTTATACTTTTAATACTATACAACATACACCAAAAGTGTAGGATAGAGTTCTTATCCAAAAACAGAGCTTACAAAGTGGTAAAACTTAATAACTATATATACACACTCACACACCAGCACTATACCTTATTATAACTTTTAAATTAAGAATATTCAAGAACGAGAAATGGGACACATAAAAGCACTTATTATATATGCAACATACTCGAATGAAGTTCAGATTCTATAAGATCACTATGATTTGGATTCATGAATCTTTAATATGAAAAGAAAGTATTCTAATTTCTATCATTTTAGAAGAAACTCAAAGTTTTTTAATGAGTCTGAACCTCCAAGACTGAGACAAAGCAAGAGCCTCTAGGTAGTTCATTTCGTCTGATCATTAGTCTAGTATTCTTTCCGTTGATTCTTTCAGTTGCTGACAAGGATTTATTTTCTGTGCAGCAAAGCACACTGTAAACTCTCAAATATTAAACCAAAACCAAGTTCTCAGACTGATCTAAATAAACACCAGCAAGAGACATACTACAATGCAAGAAACAACCATAGCAGAATTCAAATGGATAGATTAAATTGTTTAAATGAATGCTACTTTGAGCTTATTCTCCTCTAAAAAAGATGTCAGAGTCAAGAAAATGAACAAGCAATTATTCCAGATTCCTAGCAGCTACTCTCTGCTACTGAATCCAGGAGAGAAAAAAGAACATCTGACTTTATGCCAGCATAACCCAGAGGAGAAATTAAAGAATAAACAAAAATACTATCAAAATGGGGAAGTCCCGAGGTCATAATACATTCTATTATTGTGTGCTCATCAAGACAACAACTCAAGTGACAATAAACTGATTTTAGTACAAGTTCTAGAAATTCCAAATAGCTTCCAGTTACCCAAACTCCCATACCATTTACTTACCCCTTAACCTCTACTTAAAGAGTATATGTATATGTATAACTGATTCACTTCGTTACAAAGCAGAAAACTAACACACCATTGTAAAGCAATTACACTCCAATAAAGATGTTAAATAAATAAATAAATAAATAAATAAAATATAAATAAAGAATATCCTCTACCCGTTCCCTCACTTTCACTCCCAGCTAAATCCTACCTGTCCTTTCATCCTTAGATCAGGCATTACCTCCTCTAGAAAGCCTGTCTGACTCTCAAACTGAACAAAAGGCAGAAATAGAGAGGAAGGAATGGGTGGAGGAAGAAAAGTACAGAAAGAAGAAAAGATAATATCCCAAACCAGATATTACAGTAGTAAAAATATCATCCTAAGCAATGTCAGGATTGAAGACGTCATTCCATTAAAAAATAACATCAAAATAAAAATTTTTTTAACCTTAAAAGTAAAATCAACCAGCAGAGGGATCCTATAGTAACCATTTCCATAGTGTTTAACTTGAGAATGCTCAGTACTAAGAAAGCAAAGGCAGAATTAAATACAAGGGACCATAAAGGTACTGTTCAGTCTAGCAGCATTTTAAGTATCAACCTCACTTCTTTCTTCATGCTCTACAACCCAAAAGTTTCAAGCACCTGCAACAGACGTCGATGAGGTTAACAAAATTCCCAGATTTAGTCCCTGAAATACTAGTATATAAATCAAGAAGAAGGGTGAAGAAAGAAGGGTAAAGAAAGAAGAGTTAAGCGATACCTATCAGCTGTGAACATGTTAAGAGCTAACCCTGGCAATGCTACAACTGGGAGTGGATTCAGCTGAATAAACACACACCGGAGGCAGCAGCTTGACTGTGAGGTGGCGGGGGGGGGGGGGGGGGGGGGGGGGGGGGGGGGGGGGGGGGCGGTCCCTGCTGGCATAAAGCTAACGGGCTAATGCCTGTGTCCCACAGAGCTATGTCAACACTGAAGTCACTGTGTGCCCAAAGCTTTCCAGAAGCTATAGAATTCCTTTTTCCTTTCTTCCCCCTCCTTTTCCTCCAGAGAAAGAGTAGAGGCAAGGAAGACTGATATTGAGGGAGAGTACAAAGAGATCATGACCTTACAATCTTACAGAAAAGCACTCCTGTACACTGCCATTGTTTAAGATGCTTTCACACACACTATCACTAAACTGTGTTAAACTGAAATGAAGCCCATCAAAATTATTTACATAAATAATTCTGTCTTGGGGAGAAAATAGCATAGAACATATACAAAGAACATCAGCTAACCAGAATAAACCAACCAAATTACTCACATTTTTTTTCAAGACTTACCTCTTTAATAATGGGCTTTCTTGTAAAAATCAAATCTACACTAGGCAACTGATAGACTACAACAGTCCACTGTTGTATTTTGTTCTAGAGATACTAAGATCAAGTGCAGTTAAGACAAGAGAAGGAAACCAAAGGTATAAGAATTAGAAAGCAAGAAAGTCATTATACAGAGATTGTAGGATGAAAACTCATAAGAAATTAGACAAAATATCTGTATAATTAAGAGTCCAGCAAGGGACTTCCCTGGTGGTCCAGTGGTTAAGAATCCACCTTCTAGGGCTTCCCTGGTGGCGCAGTGGTTGAGAATCTGCCTGCTAATGCAGGGGACACGGGTTCGAGCCCTGGTCTGGGAAGATCCCACATGCCGCGGAGCAACTAGGCCCGTGAGCCACAATTACTGAGCCTGCGCGTCTGGAGCCTGTGCTCCGCAACAAGAGAGGCCGCGATAGTGAGAGGTCCGCGCACCGCGATGAAGAGTGGCCCCCACTTGCCGCAACTAGAGAAAGCCCTCGCACAGAAACGAAGATCCAACACAGCCATAAATAAATAAATAAAATAAATAAATTTAAGAATCCACCTTCTAATGCAGAGGACGTGGGTTCTGCATCCCACATGCCACGGGGCAACTCAGCTCACGTGCCACAACTACAGAGCCCACCAGAGCCCACGCGCTCTGGAGCCCGCGCACCGCAACGAAAGATCCTACATGCCGCAAGGAATATCCCGCGTGCAGCAACTAAGACCTGACGCAGCCAAAAATAAAACAAATAAATAATTAAATATTTTTTAAAAAAAGAGTTTAGCAAGCCTGGCGCATATAAGATCAACATATAAAATTTAACTGCATTTCTCTACAAGGAACAAATCTTTAAAAAGTGTAATTAAAAAGAGAGAGAAAGAGAATCTTGATAAATAAAACTAAAGAAGCATCTGGGGATAAAATAACAATAAAAAGTCAAACTATTATGGAGAAAATCATAATTGTTTCAAAAGCAAAACACCAAGGTATAAATATTTTTTTTTGTATACAATCCCTTAATTTTTCCATGGCAACCATCAAATAAGGCATATCAAAGACTCTTTTGCACATGCTTCTGTAAAAATGTTAAGTAGATAAAAGAAATCTTCAAAAATTAATAAAATTTTTTTGAAAATCAATTTAGGTAGTAAACAGACAATACAAAAGATTGCTTCATGTTTTAACATCATGTTGAGAAGAAATAAAACCATATGGGATCTTCACGGGGTATTTAAAAGGAAAATACATTTGTTTTCTCGACTCTCACCAATTTTATCACATAAACTCCAATAAATACATGTGTTACCATTATTTTCATTCATCTCCTACATCCATATTTACTCATCGCGTTGTATTTTCAATTTGAATACTTAGGTCTATGACCACAAAATCTTTCACTTCACTTCAGCTGACTGCATACTTTTAGGGGAAAGTTAAACATGCACTTACCCTATGACCCAGCGATTCCACTCCTAGATACTTCCGCAAGAGAAATAAAAACATGGCCACAAACACATCTGTATAAAAATGTTTACAACCGCTTTATTCATAAGAGCCAAAACTGGAAACAACCCCATCAACAGGAGAATGGATAAATTAATTATGCAGTATCCATGCAATGAAAACTACTCAATATTAGGATGACTATGGATACATGCAACAACACGAATAAACTTTAAAAAAAATATATAGTACACTGAGCAAAAGAAGCCAAACACAACAGAGTACAGACTATATGGTTCCATGTATAGGAGGTTCTAGAGCAGGCAAAACTAATCTAAAGTGAAAGGAATTAGAACACTATCTATGTGTTCGGGGCAGGGAAAATACTGATTGGGAAGGAGCTCAAGGGAACTTTATGGGATGATGGAAATGTTCTATATCTTCGTAAGACTGCATTATACGACTACTGGCATTTGTCAAAACTCATGGAACTATGATACGGAAGATCCATGTATTTTGCTGTATGTAAACTATACTCCAACAAAAAATAAATATATTAAAAGAGAAAAAAGTAACAGACATAGGTCAGAAAAGGGAAAAGTAAATAAATATTCAAGAAAATTTCTTAACAAGTAGGAATGACTTCACTTAAAAGAAAGAAGGATAATTTAGTTGATTTTAAGAACACTTCCAGTCCCAGCATGTATTATGCTCTATCACCTAATTCAATTGTAACCCTGCATTCTTAAAAAGGTTAGAGAAGAAAGCAGAAGCTCGGGGCTACAGAGACTCATTCAAATATACAACAACGTATGGAAATCACCATCAACAATTTGCCTTATTTGTTTCAGATCTCTCTCTCTCTCTCCCCCACCCCTCAC
Organism: Balaenoptera acutorostrata; assembly: GCF_949987535.1. Lineage (NCBI taxonomy): Eukaryota > Metazoa > Chordata > Mammalia > Artiodactyla > Balaenopteridae > Balaenoptera > Balaenoptera acutorostrata. The sequence goes on from NW_026645621.1 coordinate 177,646, forward strand.
TGTTGCTTATTTAAAATTCACAGAAGTGATGTCATCTGTTCTTGATTCTCTTTGCAAATTGCTCATGTTACTCAACATAATGTGTCTGAGAATGTAAACTGGTATAGCCACTATAGGAAACAGTAATGGAGGTTCCTCAAAAACTTAAAAATAGAACTGCCATTAGATCCAGCAATTCCACTTCTGAGTTTTTATCCAAAGAAAACAAAAATAACTAACTCGAAAAGATATCCGCACCCCCATGTTCACTGCAGCATTATTTATAATACCCAAGATATAGAAACAACCTAAGTGTCCATCAATGGATGAATGGATAAAGAAAATGTGGTGTGTATATCTATACACATATGTGTATAGATATACACAATGGGATATTATTCAGCCATAAAAAAAAATAAAATCTTACCATTTCGGAGGGGGGGGCAGAACCACAAGCTCACAGGTAGATAACAGATTGGTGGTTGCCAGGGGTGGGGGACAGGGAGTGGGTGAAATGGGTAAAGGGAGTCAAAAGGTACAAACTTCCAGTTATAAAAATATATAAGTCCTGGGAATATAATGTACAGCATGGTGACTATAGTTAATAACACTGTATTACATATTTGAAAGTTGCTAAGAGACTAGATCTTAAAAGTTCTCATCCCAAGAAAAAAAAGTTCTTTGTAACTATGTGTGGTGATGGATGTTAACCAGACCCAGTGTGTTGATCATTTTGTAATGTATCCCAATAGCAAAATATTGAAACTAATATAATATGTCAACAATACTTCAATTTTTTAAAAACGTGTTTGAGATTTCTCCACACTGATATACATAACTCTAGCTCGTTCACATTTATGAACTGTATAATACAGGTTTCACAATTCCTTATCCAAAATTCTAAAATCCAAAGAGCTTTAAAAAGACTTAAATTTTTCTCCAAGCTTAATGGAAAAACCTGACTAAACTGCTATGAGGCTATTTACCATTTATTTATCCAATTTAATATGAATATTCCTAAGTTTTGCTACAGATTTAATATGTTTGATTACTGGGTATTGTCCAGATCCCAATGGGAGTATTACACAATATACAGTTTATGTACTGGATTACCTTTCAAAATCTGAAAAACATCTAAATTCCAACATACATGTGCCCTAAGTATTTTGGAGAAAGGGACTGTGTACTCATATTCCATTTTGTGAATAAATACCAACTTACCCACTCACCTACTTGAGGAACAGTTAGATGTTTTTCCACTTTTTTCACTGTTACGACAAGCACATGTACATCTACCTGTCTCCTTGTGCACATGTGCAAAAGTTTCTCTCAAGGAGACACACAGAAATGAAACTGCCAGGTAGTAGAGCGTGTCTTCAACCTTACTGGTCATTTAAATGTACCTTTTTCAATTTACTATAAACAAGATGCATGACACAGATGATAAAAGGGAGCAGATATCCAGCCTATAACTTTCATATCTACAGAACCATTAATCATATAACACTTTCCATTAATCATAAAACCACTTTCCTAGAAGGAAATTTTTGGTGGAAATGGATTGGGTTGTTACTTTAAAAAAAAAAAAAAAAAAAGAAAAGCTAAATGATTGTGCATTCAATTCCATCCATAAGGAATAAAGACAGTGTTTTCAAAGAAAGTTATTACTTATGAAGCTACTTTAATTAGCAGAGCCCAAGTATCGCTGTAAGGCTTGAGAATTTTTTTTAAAAAGCACAAATTCTATCCATAGGATCTTTTCTCTCTGAAAGAAGGAATGAGAGAAGAAACAGAAAAGATTGGAAAGAATCCTAATTTCTCTCCGCTCACCCTACTTCCTAAAATGGCATCTTTCCCTGAGAATCCCCACAAAATACAACTACTTTAATCTCAGTACCAAAATTTTGATGTCAAAGATTCCTATAAAAATGATCTTAGAGATAAGGACACTGAAAATCTGAAAGCAACAATAATCAACAGTTTCAAGAATTTCCTTTCTATCCCTTTCATATTTATTGGAAAATAAATAAATAAGCAGGCTTCTTTTTTCTCTCAGGTATTTGAGAAACAAAAAAGTAACACAGGGATACCTGATTCATTACTAATGTTTAAAATATTTTTAAACTAAACTTATGAATTGGGATAGATGCTTATATAATTCTTTTTTTCTGACAGCTTTTAAGAACACATTCTTTGATCCCCGTATTATAAGGAAAATTGGCTTTTTAAATAAACCTACTTGCTTAACCCAAGGTATCTAAACAAAAACAAGAAAACTTAAATGAGAGGTTCACAAAGGAACATTTGATGACGTTAGTGGACCTAAAATATGTCATATTTCTTATACAGACTTAAGCAAAAGAAAATATGAATCCCAACGTACAGACAAGTGCCACAAAAACAAAAAACCTACAGGAACACAAGAACAGCACTTTATCCTAGGCGGAAAAACGAACCCCTAGCCTATTTCAATACCAGAAGAATGACAGATTCTGAGAGGGCTCCGGCTACCTTGGGAGTTCTCTCCATCAAGAACAAGAACTAGTAATTAACATGAAAGAGTCCATTTCAGACAATTCTACCCACAAAGGAGGCAGTGCTGTTGAAAAATAAACTTAACCAAACATTGGAGAACAGAAAAAAAATACTGAAGTATAATCCCTCACTGACGGAAGAAAGATCTTTAGTTAGTAGCAGGCATTAAGCTCCCTGACAGAGATACCATGGCAGGTGGCTATAATAAACATGGTCTGTCTCCATATGAAGGTAGATAAGACAGATAACGGTGGATAAGAGAGTCATTAATCCCAACAGCAACAAACATACACAATTATAACTGCAAACAGGGATAAAAGCTATAAATCCAAGGTAGTAAAAGATAAGAGAAGATTTGGGGGCTGGGTGAGATCTGAAGAATAAGTTAACGTCCATTAACTATTTAAAGACACAACACTTCTACTGTGAGGAGAAGACTACTTAGGTGAAGACCCTCAAGAAGGAGGGGGCACAGCACATTTGAGGGATTAAGGAGACTGGGCACCAAGGAAGTGTGACAAGAGTTTTGGACTTTAATAAGGGCAACAGGAAGCCCTGAAAAAGTTTTGAGCAGAGTATGATCATCTCTACCATCATCACTAACAGTGATGCCGGGCACATACTACCACATTTAATTCTTAGAACAAGTACATGAGGTAAGAATTATATAACCATTTTACAGATGAGGAAACTAAGGTTTGGAAAGACTTAGCAGCCTGCCAAGCTCACATAACTAGTGAGTGGTGGAGCCAGGATTCAAACATCACATGGGCACTTTCAAAAGCTCAGACTGGCTGCAATGAGGCTGCATATCAGGGGGAAACAGAAAGACTGGGGAAAATTGGGAGACCACTGCAATAATGTCAGCCAACAGCGACATGACCAGACTATGACAGTGGCTGTGGGGTGGGAAAATGGATGGCTTACAGAAATACTTCAGAGAAAAAAGATCACCAGGATTTGACTGGCAGGGTGGGAAATGAGGGAATGAAGCAATTCAAGGAAAATTCTGAAGTTTCTGACTTAAACACCATGGACAAGTTGGTGGCACCATAAACAAAAATGGGAAAAAATAAGGAAGGACCAGAATTGAGGGGAAATCTTGAGCTGAATGTAATGTGCTTTTGAGATGCTGAGAAAAGGTTTGAGGGAGCAACTGGGCATGTGGGTCTGGAGCTTAGAGGAATGATATGAGCTAAAGATGTTAAGTGTGGAAGCTCTGATACACAGATGTTAACTGAGGCCAAGGTAGTGAATGAGCCTCCCTAGGAAAAGAAAAGACAGCAAGAGGAGATAGTCATAGGACTGATTCAACATTACATGGCAGGCAGAGGGTAAGAGGCAGGCAAAGGAGACAAGAGGAGCAGTCAGAGAAGTCGGCAGAAATCAGGAAAACTGTGTCACAGAAACTGAAAGAAGTTGATAAGGACCCTTTCTCTAAGGGGAGAACACAGACCAAGAAAGATCTGGCTCTGGGTTCAATTCCTGGTTCCATCAGGATGACTTCAGTGAAGTTAACTAAATACTCTGAGCCTTAATTTATTAATCTATACTATGAACATTATGAAACTGAATCTACAGGGTTATTATAATAATTAGCAGTAAGACAGAACACCTATCACACTGTAAATTATCAATAAATGGCAGTTACTGTTGTTGCTCCTGTTTGTAAAATCAAAAGGTTTGGTTAGTGGCTTATTGAACCCAGCCCTGGGAAGCCCTAGGGGTTCTAAAGAACATCTTCAGGGAATGCCTGGCAGGGCCACACTGGGGCATCTGGGCTCCCCAGTCCTGTCTCAATCAGAACAGCTTTGCCTTCTTTTTCATTTTACTTCTTAAAATAAGTTTTAGGCACTTGCCTGGTGGCACCGTGGTTGGGAATCCACCTGCCAATGCAGGGGACACGGGTTCGAGCCCTGGTCCGGGAAGATCCCACATGCCGCAGAGCAACTAAGCCCGTGCACCACAACTACTGAGCCTGCGCTCTAGATCCTGGCTCCACAACAAGAAAGGCCACCGCAATGAGAAGCCTGCGCCCCACGCCGCTCGCCGCAACTAGGGAAAGCCTGTGTGCAGCAATGAAGACCCAACACAGCCAAAAAATAAATTAGTTAATTAATAAATAATAAGTTTTATTTTCATATCTGAATAATAGTCATTTGAAAAAGGGGTCTGCAGCTTAAAGTGTTTTTCAAAAAGCAATGACTGGATCATCTCAATAGTCCCTTCAATTCATTTGGATTACAGCTTGTAATTCTATTTTTTTTCTTTTTTTGAATTTTTGAAGTTTATTTTATTTATTTTTTTATACAGCAGGTTCTTATTAGTTATCTATTTTATACATATTAGTGTATACATGTCAATCCCAATCTCCCAGTTCATCCCACCACCACCCACCCTCCCCGCCACTTTCCCCCCTTGGTGCCCATACGTTTGTTCTCTACATCTGTGTCTATTTCTGCCCTGAAAACCAGTTCATCTGTACCATTTACAGCTTGTAATTCTTCACCAAAGTAAAACATGTGAGAAATAAGGACAAAACAACACACTTGATAACATAATCCCTAACATGAAGCTTATTATTTATGATTATTTAATTAGAATAATGGTTATAAATCAATTAGCTCTGTTTCTCTACTGAAAATTGTACTAGGGTCAGTGCCATTACTGCCATTGAAGCACCACAGCCTTATGATAGCAATTTTTTGTTTGTTTGCTTAAGATTATAACCACATGAACAGTGAAGAAAAGAGTTAAGCAGCATTAAAATCACAAAGGGCTTTCTTTTTTCATGAAAAATAAAGTTGGTTAGTGTGCTCAAATTACTTGTTTTCTTTTTGAAAGCCCTGCATGAAGAAAACCAATTAATAAAGAATCAAAATATCTCACCAGCCTTTTCTCATTGAAATCAGTACCTCTAAAAAACTTTCTTTTAATATCCTTTTCTTATGCTATTGATTGTTTGTAACTAATCACTTTCCATGTCATCATTGTATGTGGTCCTCTTGTGATAATTATCCCACACTCTCCAGTTTAGTCTGTTGAGCAATCACCACTCTGGTGCAGCTGAAAATTCTCAGGGACACTAGCTTGAATCTCTATGGCACAGATGTCCTAATACTTCATTTTAAAATGGGACAAAGGTTTTACAGAGCCTTGCTGATCTTTTGTCCCAGACACTGGCTGTCTTTTTCATCTAGGACATAATCAAAAATGTACTGTATTAAAAAAAAATGTACTGTGTAAGTTTTTTAACTACAACTTTAGAATTTATACTCTTCAGCTCTTGGAGGAAGACGCGGTCGGTGTTTCTGCGGAGCCTCGGGCTTCCCGCTGTCGCTCCTGACTCACCGCTGTTCTCTCTCGCGGAGGAACAAGTCGGTCAGGAAGCCGCACCGCAGCCATGGCTTTTAAGGACACCGGAAAGACTCCCGTGGAGCCCGAGGTGGCGATCCACCGGATTAGGATCACTCTGACCAGCCGCAACGTGAAGTCGCTGGAGAAGGTGTGTGCCGACCTGATCAGAGGCGCGAAGGAGAAGAATCTCAAGGTGAAGGGGCCGGTGCGGATGCCCACCAAGACCCTGAGAATAACGACGAGGAAAACGCCCTGCGGGGAAGGTTCCAAGACTTGGGACCGTTTCCAGATGAGGATCCACAAGCGCCTCATCGACCTGCACAGCCCTTCCGAGATCGTCAAGCAGATCACTTCCATCAGCATTGAGCCGGGAGTCGAGGTGGAAGTCACCATTGCAGATGCTTGAGCCAGCGGCTCTAATAAATTGATAATCGGCAAAAAAAAAAAAAAAAAAAAAAGAATTTATACTCTTCAATAGTAAGTCACTTCTCTTAAATGACAGAATTTGCTCCTATTTAATTGCTGGAAATTTTAAGCAATTAAATAGGAGCTGACGGTGGATCAATAGTTGTCTTCATTTTAACAGCTCACCCAATAATGAGGAACATGAGAACTGCATCTGGAAGATTTGGTGTGAAAGGAAATGACTTCTGAAAGGCTGACTGATTTATTTGTGCTGATACTGGCACAGACTGCCCTACTTTAGGCAGGATGGTTAGGGAAGGTCTCTTTGAAGACGTACCATTTAAGCTGACACCTGAGGCAGCCAGCATATAAGAGTGGGGTAAGAATGTCTGGCAGCACATAAGAATAAAGAGTTAAGAACAGCATATATATATATATATGTATATGTGTGTGTGTGTGTACATATATATTTGAAGGACATTTTTTTCAACACCCAATCGGCCATTAATACAAATTGAAAGCCTGTTATAATCAAATCAATGTAGTCCTGGAAAAAGAATATCAACAAAGAGATCAATGGAACAAATCTCACAATAATTAAGCACTTAAGAAAGAAAAAGGAAATGCCACAAACCAAAAGAAAAGAGACTGATCACAGTATTTAGAAAGCTTTTCAATTATTAGGAAAACATCAAAATAAATACGTTCTCCCCACACAAAATTAAAAATAAGTTCCAGGAAGATTAAAGAACTAGGTATAAAATGCAAATTAATTAGAAAATAAAAAGAATAAATATAACATATTTAATGATATTCAGATAGGGAAGGACTTTCTAAACAAAAAACGAAATGTAAGAAATTACAAAAAAATTACAAATTACAAATGTAAGAAAAGTATAGTACATTTTACTGCTTAGAAATCTAGAATTATAAACATCAAAAGTCAAAAACTAATGAGCAAATGACAAAAACTAAAAATTATTCACAACTGGGAAAGTACTTTATCCTCACTATTGAAAAAGCCCATAAACGTCAATGAAATACTAAGACCTTACTGTCCCCAAGAGAAATTAACAAATAGGAATATACCAATCACAGACAATATGCAAATTGACAATAAACACATGAAAATGTAAACAAAGAATTGCAAATGAAAGCAAGGTAAGACAAAACTTTTTAATCTATGAAAGAGGTAAAAGGTTTTTTTCAGGCAAAAGATTTTTAAACATTATATGAACAGGTAAGGTGATACATGCATTCGTACATGCCTGATCACCTAAAGTGGTCCAATCCTTCTAGAAGACCGTGTGTCAATAAGTATATTCATCTCTTTTATTTTATAAGCACAAATGTATCATCCTTAGGAAGCAGAAACTATCTTCTAGCAATGTTGCTTTTCTCTCCAAATATAAGGGGGATAATATAGTAATTTGTAGGGTCATTTTTGTAACATTTTCTCATTACAAAGTAATAAATATAAGTGTTAAAACATTTTAAGAATACATAAATGTATATGGGAAAACCTCTCCTATAATTCCTTTGATCCCCTCTGATGAATAGATTCAATTTTTTAACAACCTATCATAGGAAAATAATCAGAAATGTGAAAATGTATTAATAAAGATGGCCATAACAGTAATACATATGACAAAAAAACTGAAAAGTGGGGAGACCTTCAAGATGGCGAAAGAGTAACACATGGAGATCACCTTCCTCCCCACAAATACATCATAAATACATCTACGTGTGGAACAACTCCTACAGAACACCTACTGAACACTAGCAGAGGACCTCAGACCTCCCAAAAGGCAAGGAACTCCCCACGTACCTGGGTAGGGCAAAAGAAAAAAGAAAAAACAGAGACAAAAGAATAGGGACGGGACCCGCACCAGTGGGAGGGAGCTGTGAAGGAAGAAAGGTTTCCATGCACTAGGAAGCCCCTTCACTGTCGGAGACAGGGCGTGGCAGGGCGAAGCTTCAGAGCCACGGAGAAGAGCGCAGCAACAGGGGTGCGGAGGGCAAAGCGGAGAGATTCCCTCACAGAGGATCGGTGCCAACCAGCACTCACCAGCCCGAGAGGCTTGTCTGCTCACCCGCCAGGGCAGGCGGGGGCTGGGAGCTGAGGCTCGGGCTTCGGAGGTCAGACCCCAGGGAGAGTACTGGGGTTGGCTGCGTGAACACAGCCTGAAGGGGGCTAGCGTGCCACAGCTAGCCGGGAGGGTGTCCGGGAAAAGTCTGGAGCTGCCGAAGAGGCAAGAGACCATTGTTTCGGGCGCGTGAGGAGAGGGGATTCAGAGGACCTCCTAAATGAGCTCCAGAGACGGGCGTGAGCCGAGGCTATCAGCACGGACACCAGAGACTGGCATGAGACGCTAAGGCTGCAGGTGCAGCCACCAAGAAGCCTGTGTGCAAGCGCAGGTAACTATCCACACCTCCCCTCCCGGAAGCATGTGCAGCCCCCGACTGCCAGGGTCCCGTGATGCAGGGACAACTTCCCCGGGAGGACACACGGCGCGCCTCAGGCTGGTGCAATGTCACGCCAGCCTCCGCCACCACAGGCTCACCACCGCATTCTGTACTCCTCCCTCCCCCCAGGCCTAGGTGAGCCAGAGCCCCGGAATCAGCTGCTACTTTAACCCTGTCCTGTCTGGGCAGGAACAAACGCCCTCAGGCAACCTACATGGAGAGGAGAGGCCAAATCCAAAGCTGAATCCCGGGAGCTGTGTGAACAAAGAAGGAAAGGGAAATATCTACCAGAAGCCTTAGGAGCAGCGGATTAAATCTCCACAATCAACTTGATGTACCCTGCATCTGTGGAATACCTAAATAGACAATGAATCATCCCCAAATTGAGGCAGTGGACTTCATGTGATTTTGCCTGTGTAGCTTTACTTTTACCAATTGTCCTAGGGTTCTGTCTGTCCGTTTTTTGTTTTTTTTCTTAGTATAGTTTTTAGCGTTTGTTATCATTGGTGGATTTGTTTTTTGGTTTGGTTGCTCTCTTCTTTTTTTTTTCTTTTTTTTATTACTTTTTAATTTTTTTTATTTTCAATAATTATTTTTTATTTTTTATTTTAATAACTTTATTTTATTTCTTTTGTTTCTCCCTTTTCTTCTGAGCCATGCGGCTGACAGGGTCTTGGTGCTCTGGCCGGGTGCCAGGCCTGTGTCTCTGAGGTGGGAGAGCCGAGTTCAGGACATGGGTCCACCAGAGACCTCCCAGCTCCACGTAATATCAAATGGTAAAAGCTCTCCCAGAGATCTCCATCTCAACGCTAAGACCCAGCTCCACTCAACGACCAGTAAGCTACAGTGCTGGACACACTATGTCAAACAACTAGCAAGACAGAAACACAACTCCACCCATTAGCAGAGAGGCTGCTAAAAATCATAATAAGGTCACAGACACCCCAAAACACAACACCATACGTGGACCTGCCCACCAGAAAGACAAGATCCAGCCTCATCCACCAGAACACAGGTACCAGTCCCCTCCACCAGGAAGCCTACACAACCCACTGAACCAACCTTAGCCACTGGGAGCAGACACCAAACACAACAGGAACTACGAACCTGCAGCCTGCAAAACGGAGACCCCAAACACAGTAAGTTAAGCAAAATGAGAAGACAGAGAAACACACAGCAGATGAAGGAGCAAAGTAAGAACCCACCAGACCAAACAAATGAAGAGGAAATAGGCAGTCTACATGAAAAAGAATTCAGAGTAATGACAGCAAAGATGATCCAAAATCTTGCAAGTAGAATGGAGAAAATACAAGAAACGTTTAACAAGGACCTAGAAGAACTAAAGAATAAACAACAAGGATGAACAACACAATAAATGAAATTAAAAATTCTCTAGAAGGAATCAATAGCAGAATAACTAAGGAAGGAGAATGGATAAGTGACCTGGAAGATAAAATAGTGGAAATAACTACTGCAGAGAAGAAAAAAGAAAAAAGAATGAAAAGAATTAAGGACAGTCTCACAGACCTCTGGGACAACATTAAACGCACCAACATTCGAATTATAGGGGTCCCAGAAGAAGAAGAGAAAAAGAAAGGGACTGAGAAAATATTTGAAGAGATTATAGTTGAAAACTTCCCTAATGTGGGAAAGGAAATAGTCAATCAAGTCCAGGAAGCACAGAGAGTCCCAGGCAGGAGAAATCCAAGGAGAAACACACGAAGACACATAGTAATCAAACTATCAAAAGCTAAATACAAAGAAAAAATATTAAAAGCAGCAAGGGAAAAGCAACAAATAACATACAAGGGAATCCCCATAAGGTTAACAGCTGATCTTTCAGAAGAAACTCTGCAAGCCAGAAGGGAGTGGCAGGACATATTTAAAGTGATGAAAGGGAAAAACCTACAACCAAGATTACTCTACCCAGCAAGGATCTCATTCAGATTTCATGGAGAAATTAAAACCTTTACAGACAAGCAAAAGCTAAGACAATTCAGCACCGCCAAAGCAGCTTTACAACAAATGCTCAAGGAACTTCTCTAGGCAGGAAACACAAGAGAAGGAAAAGACCTACAATAACAAACCCAAAACAATTAAGAAAATGGTAATAGGAACATACATATCGATCATTACCTTAAATGTAAATGGATTAAATGCTCCAACCAAAAGACATAGACTGCTGAATTGATACAAAAACAAGACCTGTATATATGCTGTCTACAAGAGACCCGCTTCAGACCTAGGGACACATACAGACTGAAAGTGAAGGGATGGAAAAAGATATTTTATGCAAATGGAAATCAAAAGAAAGCTGGAGTAGCAATTCTCTTATCAGACAAAACAGACTTTACAATAAAGAATGTTACAAGAGACAAGGAAGGACACTACATAATGATCAAGGGATCAATCCAACAAGAATATAACAATTGCAAATATTTATGCAGCCAACATAGGAGCACCTCAATACATAAGGCAAAGGCTAACAGCCGTAAAAGGGGAAATCGACAGTAACACAATCATAGTAGGGGACTTTTAACATCCCACTTTCACCAATGGACAGATCATCCAAAATGAAAATAAATAAGGAAACACAAGCTTTAGATGATACATTAAACAAGATGGACTTAATTGATATTTATAGGACATTCCATCCAAAAACAACAGAATATACTTTCTTCTCAGGTGCTCATGGAACATTCTCCAGGATAGATCATATCTTGGGTCACAAAGCAAGCCTTGACAAATTTAAGAAAATTGAAATTGTATCAAGTATCTTTCCTGACCACAATGCTATGAGACTAGATATCAATTACAGGAAAAAATTTGTAAAAAATACAAACACATGGAGGCTAAACAATACACTAGTTAATAAACAAGAGATCACTGAAGAAATCAAAGAGAAAATCAAAAAATACCTAGAAAAAAATGACAATGAAAACACGACGACCCAAAACCTATGGGATGCAGCAAAAGCAGTTCTAAGAGGGAAGTTTATAGCAATACAATCCTACATCAAGAAACAAGAAACATCTCAAATAAACAACCTAACCTTCTACCTAAAGCAATTAGAGAAAGAAGAACAAAAAAACCCCAAAGTTAGCAGAAGGAAAGAAATCATAAAGATCAGATCAGAAATAAATGAAAAAGAAAAGAAGGAAATGATATCAAAGATCAATAAAACTAAAAGCTGGTTCGTTCAGAAGATAAACAAAATTGATAAACCATTAGCCGGACTCATCAAGAATAAAGTCTGAGAAGACTCAGATCAATAGAATTAGAAATGAAAAAGAAGTAACAACTGACACTGCAGAAATACAAAGGATCATGAGAGATTACTACAAGCAACCATACGCCAATAAAATGGACAACCTGGAAGAAATGGACAAATCCACAATCAACATTGTGAAAATGACTATACTACCCAAAGCAATCTACAGATTCAGTGCAATCCCTATCAAACTACCAATGGCATTTTTCACAGAACTAAAACAAAAAATTTCACAATTTGCATGGAAACGCAAAAGACCCCGAATAGCCAAAGCAATCTTGAGAAAGAAAAATGGAGTTGGAGGAATCAGGCTCCCTGACTTCAGACAATACTACAAAGCTACAGTAATCAAGACAGTATGGTACTGGCACAAAAACAGAAATATAGATCAGTGGAACAGGACAGAAAGCCCAGAGATAAACCCACGCACATATGGTCACCTTATCTTTGATAAAGGAGGCAAGAATATACACTGGAGATAAGACAGCCTCTTCAATAAGTGGTGCTGGGAAAACTGGACAGCTACATGGAAAAGAATGAAATTAGAACACTCCCTAATACCATACACAAAAATAAACTCAAAATGGACTAAAGACCTAAATGTAAGGCAAGACACTATAAAACTCTTAGAGGAAAACAGAGGCAGAACACTCTATGACATAAATCACAGCAAGATCCTTTTTGACCCACCTCCTAGAGAAATGGAAATAAAAACAAAAATAAACAAATGGGACCTAATGAAACTTCAAAGCTTTTGCACAGCAAAGGAAACCATAAACAAGATGAAAAGACAACCCTCAGAATGGGAGAAAATATTTGCAAATGAAGCAACTGACAAAGGATTAATCTCCAAAATACACAAGCAGCTCATACAGCTCAATATCAAAAAACAAACCACCCAATCAAAAAATGGGCAGAAGATCTAAATAGACATTTCTCCAAAGAAGACGTATAGATGGCCAAAAGGCACATGAAAAGATGCTCAACATTGCTAATTATTAGAGAAATGCAAAGCAAAACAACAATGAGATATCACCTCACATCAGTAAGAATGGCCCTCATCAAAAAAATCTACAAACAATAAATGCTGGAGAGGGCATGGAGAAAAGGGAACCTTCTTACACTGATGGTGGGAATGTAAACTGGTGCACCCACTATGGAGAACAGTACGGAGGTTCCTGAAGAAACTAAAAATAGAGTTACCATATGATCCAGCAATCCCACTCCTGGGCATATATCCAGAGAAAAACATAATTCAAAAAGATACACGCAACCCAGTGTTCACTGCAGCTCTATTACAATAGCCAAGACATGGAAGTAACCTAAATGTCCATCAATAGGTGAATGGATAAAGAAGATGTGTTTTATGTATTTATACATATATATGTATACACACACACATACACACACACACACACACACACACACACACACACAATGGAATATTATTCAGCCATAAAAAGGAATGAAATAATGCCATTTGCAGCAACATGCATGGACCTAGAGATTATCATACTAAGTGAAGTAATCCAGACAGAGAAAGACAAACATCATGATATCCCTTATATGTGGAACCTAAAAAAAAAAAAAAAAAAAGATACAAATGAACTTATATACAAAACAGAAATAGACCCACAGACATAGAAAACAAACTTATGGTTACCAAAGGAGCAAAGAGTGTGGAGGAGGGATACATTAGGAGTTTGGGATCAGCCACCACTCTCAACAGCATGTTTGGATAGATGATTAGGCCTGAAGTGCTTACTTTGTTAAAAGAAAGGTATTAAACAACCATTTTATTAAGATATGAAAATGAGAGACAACAACAAGGAGAAATTTAAGTGCAAATTAAAGCAAAGACTACTTTAAAAACTTTAAGTCAGTAAATCTGCATGACAAAAAACTTGTAGAAAATCTAAGAACAGCATGATGCTGTAGTAGTATCTCCTGAGCAAATGAGGAAGGTGATTTAAGAGACAGGTCACCTGCCAGAGCCAGGTTTTAACACCTTATTTCTAGAACTTTTATTTAATGTTTATTCATCAAATTTCTATACCACTTATAAATTCTCTGAATACTTTAATGACTCATCCCATGCCTCAGTGTGTGAGTGTCTGATCTTACCAAAAACAGTTTTGCAAATCACAGTATTTTTCTGAAATGTAATCTCTAACCTGGGTTGGCAAGGGAAGTCCATAAGAAAGTTTAGTACTGTGGTTCCAAAAATAATAACAATAATAAAACAAACAAAAAATCACACGCAATTCCCTTTTAATGGTTTAAAGTCAAGCATTCTTTAAAAAATTCTTTCATATCTTTTCAAAGTCCTAACAATAAAGGAAAATTCCTTTACAAATCCACCACTGTTTTGCTATAGACACTTGAACTGAGTGGGAAAGATGTGACAAGTCAAGTCAAGATATTGGTACACAGAGAAAAGGAAACAATACTCCTATACCGCTGCTTTAGCGGGGCCTGTTTGTGCTTAGGAGTATCACATCGATACCTTGTATTCCCGAATATTATACCCATCCTTCCTCTATGTTCTTATCATCAGGGATAAAACCTTGTCTTCAACTGCTTCTACTAACCTGCTTGTAAGAAGCAAACTTTCTCATCACGATACTCAGAACCCTGAATTCTCCCCGTTCTCCCTGCGTATCAACCTATTTCTGGCTCCAGTATCTGTCACTTCCGAGAGCACATCACCTGTTAATTCTTTTCTGAAAGATCAGGCTCTCTTAACCTCCCACTGTGTCCTAATAATCCATAACCACAGGGGACACCCCGATATTTGTTTCCTCAACTCCTGGGCTGCCGTCATGATATCAAAACAATCATGCCCCATGAAAATTCATGCTGAGGTGTCATGGCAAGATCCTCTGCTACTTTGTAATTCTCATATTCAACATGTATTGATAGTTCAAAGTAGCAGAAAAGAAGAGGGGATGTTAGCTTCAAGCACTGGCTGGGCTCAGAAAGACTGTTTACTTTAGGTCAGAGAGAGTGCGTATTTATTGCAGACAAGAAGGAACTAACAGAAAGTGAGCAAAGATTATGTGAAAGAAAATTAATGGAGACAGAGTGCAGAGGAGGGAACCAGAGCTTAAATCTGTGATAGAAATAAGAAGCGAGCTTGGTGAAGGAGAGACAGTATCTCCTCTGAGTCAGAAGAGACGACGACAAGAACACAGGTAACTGCTGAGGTGATGAAGGTAACTGAGGGGTCCCAGCATAGACTTGGTTTCAGTAAAATGAGAGCAGGACAATTACACAGGGGTGGGGATTGGAGTGATGGAGAAAGTACTAAGGGACTTAAAAAAGAGACATACTTGTTCTGAAGAGAAGGAAACCAGAACTTTTCAAAGTCACAGAGGAGAAAAAGCAGCAGCTGTATTCTGCACAGCAGATATCTACAGCCTTCACAACAGACTATCTCAAGGAAGCTGCAAGATGCCTGGAAAGTACGAAAATGATGTCAAGAATGGTTCTGCTAAAAGTGACAATTTTGTCAAAACTGACTGGAGAGTGTGGCAAATGTTAATGGTGAAATATGGGGGATGGGTATAAGGAGGTTCACTATACTATTCTCTAGCTTTGTGTACCTTTGGAAATGTTTATAATAAAAAATGTTTTTAAAAATTGCCTAGCCATCGTATGACCTCAGGAGCAATGGTTATCTTCCTCAGAAAGCTCAACAACTTGCCAGAACTTTCCAGAAGGTTTTAGGAATTTCAGAGACACAATTGCATACGGATACATACACTCTAGAGGACTGCAAAATTCAATGACAGGGAGGCAAAAAAAGTTTCTAGTTGACGAGGATCTGTCCCAAATTTGTTCTAAGGAGTGAGAAACACAAGTGAGCATTAAAATTAGGCTAAGCGTGTCAGGCGTGACAAACAGGGCCAGAAGATGAAAGCGATGAGGACAAGTATTTCAACTAAGCATATGCCTGAAGAACAATATTATAAAACTTACTTCATCTCCAGAACTTCCTCTAAGTGTTTTCTTCTCTCGGCCCGAAGGTTGGTCAAATGAGTTTCCTTCTCTGCCAGTGACTGCTGAGTGCAGGACAGCGTCGCCTTCATGGACTCCAGCTCTTGTTTTACCTTCTCCATGGCCATCAGTAACTCCTCCACCTACGATCAATACAGAAAAGACAGAAACTGAGCATCTGGGTCAGGTATAGTCAGAGGAGCTGGGCAGTGGGCAACGCCTGGGTCCACAAAATTGAAGACACACCCATCAAAAATTCTGTACTCTCGCAGGATCAGACATAAATGGCAGTGAAAGAAATACATCTCTCATCTTCCCTCCACTATAATTCTTCTCAGTTTAGGTCCAAAAAACCCTCATTTTCTTTTTGACAAATGTAAGGGCATCAGAAGTAACAGTGTGCCAGAAACAATCCCTTCGAAGGAATTTATTTGGAAACAGTCCAGAAACTTCCATGGAAATAACAATACAATGCAGATAAAAATATAAGGAACAAAATCATAATAAATATTTCTAGAACGATTTTAGGAAATAAAAGCCATAAACCTGACTAATACCAGATGCAGAATAAACATAAATGAGTCATGTTTATTCGTTCAAACTAAGATTCTTCTGTTTATACCATTACAAAGAATTTCTTGTTAAAGAAACAGCTAGAATTCAATCGGATAATTTCCTGCTCTAAAGCTAGGTAGGTAGAGATTTTCTGAGGAAGGCAGGAAGAAAAGAAAAAAAATATATGACCAGATAGAGAAGAGACAGAATGCTTTTAAAAGACCTGTAAAGGACTTCCCTGGTGGCGCCGCCCGCGAGGACCGGGACCGCCGTCCGCGCCGCCCTCCCTCCCTCCCCGGCCGCCGAGGCGAACCGCGGACAGGCCGCTGGCGGGGTCTCCCGGGCCGTGCGGGCAGCCCGAGGGCCTCCTGGCGGGAAGCCCACCTGTCCGCGGGCGCCAGGCTCCTCGGGGCGGCCCGCCCCGGGCTCTGCGTGACTGGCCTCCTGAAGCAGCGGCGGAGGCGGCGACCCACTGTTTGCACCGCACCGCCTCCTAGGGCAAGCTGGAGGAGACAGACGCCGCCCGCCCGGCGCCTGCCGTGTGCGCGTTTGCGCCCGCGCCGGCCCGCAGCCCAGAGCCCCCGCCCGCCAGCCCTACGCCCGCCAGCCTCACCTACGGCTCCGCCCTGCCCGGGGGCGCGCTGCCGGGACCCAGCCAGGACCGTGAGGAGGAGCGGGCGGAGGAGAGCAGAGGAGCCTAGCGCCAGCGACGGGCGGGAAGCTCCAGGCGCCGCCCGACCCTGAGCTGCCGCCACCGCGGCCCTCTCACCCTGCTCAGGGCTGCCGCTGCCGCTGCTGCTGCTGCCCGGGCGCCGCCACAGCCACAGCCACAACTCGGCCGGGACGCCCGACGTCACCGCGCCCCGCCCCCTGCGCGATTCCCCAGCCCCGCCCCGGGCCGACGTCAACGCGAGCCCAGCCCCCGCGCGACCGCGCCCGGTAGGCGTCCCGCGGCCTCCTGGGAGTGCGAGTCGGGCGCGCGCGGGCCTCGGGCACTTTCCGGGTGCTGTATTTACCGTGGTATCTTTGTTAAGTCTAGCGGGGTGTCCCCCCCTTTTTTTTAATTACTAAAGTATGTCATTGTGTTAATTCAACATTAATACTAGAAAAAAAAGTGAAAATTCCCATAGCAACAGCTGCTCTTTTTCTATGCTACGTTTATGCTTTTAGAAGTAGTATAAGAGCTGTTCAATGTGCATTTTGCACATACTGTGTAAAACACATTGATGGAGAAAGAGCAGGGAATGAAGTATTTTGGCTAATCAAATAATAAACAGTGTATTGATTATCAATGTTCAGAGAAATATAATGTAATAAAGTAGATTAAGCATAAAGGTTATGTGGAATATAGTTTACTTCTATGGCTTTTCAAAATGTGAGCCTGGAGGTGCTGATTCATTCATGTATTCATTCAACAGTTATTTATTGAGTATGGTTCTGGGCAGTTTTTTTAGCCTTTGGGAATACAGTAGTGAACAAAGCTGACAAAAATTCCCACCTTCATGGAACTTACCTTCTGGACACCTTCTTGGGAAATGAAGAGGAATTCAGCAAAGGAGATTAATAAGAGGTTATTGAGGGAGGAGGAAGACCAGGAGAGTGCGATGTACTAGAAATGAAGGAAAGGAAGTTTTCAAGGAGGAGGGAATGGTCAACTGTGTCATTGTTTAAAGATGTGTCAGACTGTTGGGTAAGAAAGAATTCTGCCTGATTATAATGCCTAATAACAGAGAAATGACTAAATGCTTTTTAGTGTGAGATGAGACAAATGTAAGAATCTTTCAGTTTTTTACTTCCTTTGACTGATTTTTAAAAACATATATATTTCATTCTTTATTCTTTTCAGAACAAAATATGCAACCTGGGAGTTTATACTTGTACTAAGGAGAGGTATGACACTGTTGTTACTAATTATATGTACACTTATTTTTTTAATACATGTATCAAATCAGAAGTTATAAAAGTATACAGGGAAAAAAATAACTCTCTTCTGTCCCATCCAGTTACTCCTGAAGGCAGACACTGTTTCCAATTTGTTGTTTTTCCTAACCAGTGAAATTTTGTGCAGTAACACGGCATTTAGCTATTTTAAAATTGCATAAATATAACAAGTATTTTTATCCCCTATGTATTTTATTTTGCAGGCTTAATATTTGTTTTTATAATTTAAGTCTAGCTACCTGCAGACCTTTTTTTTTTTTTAAATAACAGCTTTATTGAGAGACAATCCACATACCATATGATTCACCCATTAAAGTGTACAATTAAATTCTTTTGGTACATTCATCACCACGATCAATTTTAGAACATTTTCATCCTCCCAAAAAGAAGCCCAAATTCATTAGCAGTCATTCCCCTGACCTTTGCTTTTAAAGCTCTCTTTTAAAAAAAAAAAAAAAAATTAATTTATTTTTGGCTGCGTTGGCTCTTCGTTTCTGTGCGAGGGCTTTCTCTAGTTGCGGCGAGCGGGGGCCACTCTTCGTTGCGGTGCGGGGGCCTCTCACTATCGCGGCCTCTCTTGTTGCGGAGCACAGGCTCCAGACGCGCAGGCTCAGTAGTTGTGGCTCACGGGCCCAGTTGCTCCGCGGCATGTGGGATCTTCCCAGACCAGGGCTCGAACCTGTGTCCCCTGCATTGGCAGGCAGATACTTAACCACTGCGCCATCAGGGAAGTCCTATATGGGAAATTTTTAAAAATATTTCCTAGAAACCACCAGACTCGTTGGCCAGTGTCACATTGACACTTAGAGTTGTAAAGGAGGATGGGTTTGGGTTTGGGTTTGGGAATGGGTTTATTACAACTGGCCCAGACCTCCACGCTTCATCCCTTAGGGTTAAAAGAGGGGCCCCCCTGCTCCCTAAGATCAAGGGTTCTCCACCCCAGCTGAACAAAATAGCAGTCTCTTAACGGGAAACAAGTGGGGATAGCGGGCAATGAACAATGGGCCACGGCTGCGGGTGATTGTGTCCGTTAGCTTTAAGGCCGCCACACAGGTCCCAGCAGTTTCTAACAGTACATGGGATGCCTATCACCCAGCAACCTTGACTGACTAGCAGTGGCACGCTGGAAATGCTGTGTTGGGAAGTACCTACCAATGAAGTACTTGTAGGACCCCAGGAAAGAAGAGCTGTGCTTTACAGCACCGGCTATGACCCAAATAGCCAAGGAGGCAGCAAGCAGCATGATATCTGTACCGCAGATCTTTTCTTGTAGCTGGAAAGCCCCAGCCTGTGATGGCAATTCCTATTTTCTTCCCTCTGGAAGATCAGTCCCAACCGCACTACCCCTGCTTCTGCTTCCTCTGAGTCTGAATGTCATCTGCCCACATTGAGGAGGAAAGGAGGAAGCCCAGGAGAGGCGTAGGCAGGAGGAATCCCACATTCCTCCTGACATCTGATTGAAGCACAGGTAAAGTGAGTCTTATGCTGTCCTTACCGAGTTCTAAGTATGAGGGACTGTACTGCACACGCAACCCCAGAGTAAGCACTGGAGATAAACCGACTTGCAAACTTTGTATCTGAAAAATCGCCTCAAATCTGAAATCACCAGTATTTCTACGCCATGTTTAGTGTCTATTTTTACGAACCAGTTTTCGAAAGCACCATCGGCAACAGGTCTAGAGCGTTCCTTTCCAAACCTGAATATTTTTAAGCAAACTTTTCATCTTCCTTAGCTAGATGAGTTCAGGAAAAACATTTCATTGATTAAAAGGGCTGCATTACAAAGGTTTGCCCCAAGACAACACAAGCTCCTCGAGAGCAGGGATTTGGGGCTGGTTTGCTCAGTGTCCCCAGCATCTACCCCAGGTGTCCTTACATCAAAGCATTCCATAAATATTTGTTGAATTAATGCCATCGCATGACCGGCCTTCTTGTGCTGTAGGATGTGAAC
The DNA here is from genome assembly GCF_949987535.1 of Balaenoptera acutorostrata. Classification (NCBI taxonomy): domain Eukaryota; kingdom Metazoa; phylum Chordata; class Mammalia; order Artiodactyla; family Balaenopteridae; genus Balaenoptera; species Balaenoptera acutorostrata. Next base: position 198,105 of record NW_026645621.1, read on the forward strand.
TGCATGACTTTCCCCCTGAGGATTAAGATATTGATGGAGCATCCTTCAAGATCAATGGCATGCCCTAGATGAAAGATAGGGATGTGTAGGAGGAAACCTTGCCAGTCAAAGCTATCTATCTATTCAGTCTTAAGTGGAAACTCAAAAGACATGCACCACGGGAGCTGGTTGTAGGCCCAAAGTCACAGCTCTCCTTACAAGGAACTGTGTCATGCTAGGAAGTCACTTAACAATCATAGCAGACACGTACATAAGTGTCAGGCCCTATTCCCAGTGCTTTATGTAGATTACCTCACTTAATCTTCACAACAAGGCTATAAAGCAGATTCTGTTACCATCACGTCCCTTTAACCGATGAGCAAACTGGGGCACTGCGTTACATCACTTGCCCAGTGTCACATACAGAGCATCAGAGCCAAAATGTGAACCTGGCAATCCGGCTTAAGTATCCGTGTGAATAACATCTGCATTGTGTGGCCACCTGGGCCTCCCAGGACCTCTGGGATTTCAGTTTCCTCACTGTCTGGGGGGCGGGTGCAGACAGTGAGGAATGATGGATACATCAGGAGGCTATCAAACCTTCTCAGCTGCTTGATTGCTTTTTGAAAAGAAATCTTACTTGGCTAGTCAAATTCATAGAAACAATGTAGGATGGTGGTTACCAAGGGCTGGAGGGAGCTGAAAAGGGGGAATTGTTATTGAAAGAGACTAGAGTTGCAGTTTGCAAGAGGAAAAAGTCTGGAGATCTATTTAACACTGAGTATACTTAACGCTACTGAGCTGTACACTTAAAAACAGTTAACAAAAGTTTCCAACTTATGTGTTTAACCACAGGAAGGGAGGAAAGGAGGAAAGGACAGAGGAAAGGACGGATGAAGGGACTCTTACCTGGCAGCTCAAGAAGTAAAACAGAAGCGGAACTGCTGAATCACTGGGAAAAGGAGCCCAAGGTCCCAGCCTCTCGGCTTCTTTCCCCAGATCCTCCCACCAGAACAGCCCCTCGGGGAGATCATCAAAGCAAAGTTTTAAAACCACTAAACAGGACAACTTCTCAATTCTCTTTGAGACAATTTCAAAAGCCTCGGGTCCAATCACACTCTCAAAAGTCTCCAGCTGAAAAGCCCTCCTGGCCCCTCAAGGCCGAATCGGTTCACACTCACCACCATGGTCCTTGAGATTGTCCACAATGTAGCCCCAGCGTAAGTGTCCAAGCTCACAGAGCACCGCCGTGGCCCCCTGTACTCAGAGTTACTCGTCACAGCGGTCTCTTGAGCCTCTGTGCGCTGCCTATTTCATCCTTGTTTGTGGAGTGAGAGCTGTGTGCTCACCCGCCGCCCCAGCTCAGAAGGCTGTTTCTAGTCCCACCTTACTTATGGGCGAGGCGCTATATCTATGCCACTGTCACCTGCACAAGGTGCCCAATTCCCCCACCTCGTCTGTTCTGGGGGCTTAACAAGTATCCAGGACTCTCAGATGGAAGGGTGGAGAGGGAGTAATTCAGAAGAGACTTAGGCACAGAGGAGCATGATGATACCCCATCCCTCCCTATCCCTCAACCAGGGTGCTGAGCCATGGTTCATGATCAGGGAGAGAATGAATGCTGGGAAAGCAGCCAACGCCATAACCAACTTGTAGCAATGAGGGCCAGAGAACTGAGACGAAAGTACGTGGGGGCCATTGGCACATATCGTGCAGTTAAAAAAAAGAAAAGAAACCAGGAATGCTAACTAAAGGACAGAACGATTATCATCTTTGACTGTAAACCTCTCTCTGCATCATCCTTGGGTCCTAAAGCGACCTATTTCCATCACACGCACATTCCACCAGCAGCCGAAACTCACCTCAGCACCCATGTTATATTCTGACCCCGTTTACATGGAGCTGACTGAAAGGCAAAGAATAAGAAAATGAGGCATTTGAAAGGGAAATCCATGCTTCCTAGTTTAGCGCTGCACAAACTCCTTTGCCCACCACAGGAAGGGATTAGGCTACTCAATCCGAGTAACCCATTTCTCTTTGTTTGGGAACATGGTGATTCTATTCAGAGGGCATAAATAAGATAAAGGACCCACGCATACTAGATTTTTCATTTGGCAAGCAGAATAAAAATCTGAACCTATACCTGTGGGAAAATAATCAATTTTTCATAGACTTATTATAGGCTTCACAAAATCTACTGCACACATATTTTTAAAGGTAAGAAAGCGGCTCTTTAATGATACTTAAAATACATGGCATGGCAAGAATTATTTAAAATGTGTTTCTGAGGCCTGAAGTTTGGTACTGCCTGCTAAAATATAGATGATTTGGATAAGGCTGTCTTCTCGGGATAAACGTGAGACCCAAGCACATCTTATCATAAAGCTAATAGGAAGGTTGGTATTCAGGCAGTTAGGTAATTGGTATAAATCCTCCCAAGATATTAGATTCCCTGAACTCGCAACAGTTAGTGGTTGTTCATTGGCCTGTGTGCATTAAATAACTCCCCTTAACCCAGAGGCCAGCAATCCACTGTTCACATAAAGTCAACACAAAGCAGAGCAAGAGGAAGCAGAGCTGAATCCAATAGATACATGACCACGACTCACCCAACAAGTGTTTTCCGAGCAGCACGCCAGGCCTGGGAAAGTGGACACGTGATCCACGGGGTCTGGATGCCCAGTCTCGATGCAAGCAGATTGGCTCCATTTTTATGAGCCATCGGCTTGATTGTCCACATTGGTGGGCATGCTTTTCGCAGGAACACATCTCTGTTCTAAGCGGAAGGCTATGCGCCTACACCTGTGACCAGCCCTGTATGAGGAGTGTACGTGCGTGTGTGCGTGCGTATGCGTGACTGAATGAATGAAAGATTTTTCAAATGTCTACATAAAGCAGATCTAATATATGAACATCTCCATTTACCAAAAGGCTTTCATTTTTTTATCATGCAGCAAGTCACTGAAATATTACACTATTTTGTGTCCAGCAACTCCCTTCAAGGAGTTATGAAAACATGAAGCATCACTGATGTCAGAAGTCACAGTCTAGCCGAGAAGACAAGTGACAGACCCGAAACAGAGACCACAGCAAAGGTCTGACACCAAGTGTAAAAGCTTCAGGAGTTCACAAAATCCAAAGTCACTAAAAGCCCAAGTTGCTGAGAGGACTTGGAGCAGTGGGCGTTAAGAAGGGCAGCAAAGATGGTAGGCTTTAGATTACCAAAGGGACGGAGGTGGCGTTTCACGGAGGTACAAAAAGCAGAAGCAATGACTTAGAAGCAAAAAGAAGCCTTCTGTTTGCCGATGGCAGTGACAGCACCTGCCCTGATCAGAGCCACAGGAAACAGGGCTCATTATAGGGTGGGGACTCGTTATGAAGGGGTAACAAGCTGCCCAGAGAAGTTGATTTGTTACATTAGGGAGTCATTTTAGGATCCTGAATGGGAACAACCGGGTGTTCCTTCCGTAGGGTGAGAACTCACCCCAGGATTCCTTTCAAGAGCACGCTCCCCTTGACATTGAGTTAATGATTTCATTTGCACTCAGCTTTCCAATATCCCACCTCAGTGGTTCCCAACTTATGGACCACAGAGTTATGCCAGAGGTCCCTGAAGGCAGATAAGCACTGCCCAGAAACGACTTGCTCCTGGCATATTGCCGCTGTCTCGTTCTAATATCTGTAGATACCATGTGAGCCATAAAACGCAAATTCACTCCAAAGCCACAGTCACCTGAGTTGCCCCAGGCGCCAGCCTATGGCTGCACATGGAGTCACTGTAACAGTAGCCCAGATGTCACTAGCTCCCACCTCCCTGCTGTTCATGCAGGACTTCAGCCTCCAGTAAAGTACCCCTCAAGCATTCCTAGGAGTTCCCAGGGATTTGGTGCCTGAGCCTGCGAACAAGGCCGTCGTCCTCTCAGCAGCCACCGGGCGGCGATGGGTCCACACAGCTCCCTCTCCTGCGCCTTCAAGCACCCCGAGGCCTCCGCAGGCCAAACTGCAGGATGGTCCATATGGAGTAGGGGAAACATCTCATTCCTCCTGGGAGCTACCATTCCCAAAGCAGTCACACCGGTGCCATACACGATAGCTTACCGAGGGTATTTTAGAAAAACAACTCTGACAGTTGTTACTTACAGCCCTCAAGCTGTGAATGAAAACTGTATGTGAAGGTGAATCTAGCGGAGGTTGGACAGGAAGAAAAATACCACGGACAGAGCCCATGCCGTGCTCACAATCAACCTTCCCATAATGTGCTATCAAAATGCACATCATCCTGTTTGACCCAGCAAATCAAACTTCTAAGCACACAAGGAAGTGAAAAGTGTAGGAGGATTTTCAACGCAGATTATTTGCAAGAGTGAAAAAGGAGAAACACACATCTCCTAGTACAGAAGGGGTTAAATTATGACACACTGGCAGGGTAGAATACAGGCAGCTGTTAAAAACGATGACATCAGCTTGGAAGTACCACTGGAGAGCTCTGCGATGCATCGTTAAGTGACACGATGCCAGTTAGAACAGCGCTCCACAGCCTGTTAGGAGGCGGGGTGAGCGGCGGGCAGGCCAGCGAACCTTCATCTGCCGCTCCCCATCGCTTGCACGACTGCCTGAGCCCCCCGCCCCCTCCCCCGTGGAACCATTCTCTTCCAGGAAACCGGTCCCTGCTGCCGAACAGGTGGGGGACCGCTGAGTTAGAAGACATTAGGGACAGCGTGATCGCATTTCAAAAGTGTGGAGGAGGGGCCGGGAAGAGGTACATATGGATATTATATGTCAGGAACAAAACCTATGGAGCTACTGACAACCTTTCTCCCTCATACCCATGCCTGAAGGGGAGTCTTTTTTTACCACCAGATCCTTTATGGAACTGATCTGGGAGACAGTAAGAGAGATAAAGAGTCCTCAAATGGCCAGATTAGTCTTCATGAGAGGAGATGAAAGAGGAAGTAGTGGATGAGAGAGGCAGGCAGCCAGCCAGCCAGCCAACCAGGAGATGGAAGAAAAGAAGTACCTGGAGCTTTTAAAGACGGGGGAGGTGGAGGTCCTGGAGCAGCTACTGAAGACTTGGTGTACGGGAGAGAAAGCTGGGTGACGTAGGTTCAACATGTTTGGCCGTGTCATGTGCTGTGTGACCCCTCCAGAGTCTACAAATACACCCATGACAAAGATCTAGAACACGCATGAGGTTTTGAGATCAGATTGGTGTTTCTTCCCCATGTTTCTGTGCTGCCCATGAGGTGAGAACAAAAGCTAGTTTAAGGTTGTACATGTATGAAAAACGCCAGGAAAGACACCCCAGAAATTGTCCCAGCGGTAACATCTGTCAAGGTTAATTAGGTACTGGTGGACTTTGTTACAACAAAAGTGTATATCACATGTATAATTTTCATGGGCATGTATTTTACTTTCACTCAGGACAGGGGTTTGGGTGAGGCAAGCAGGGTGACTACAGTGCAAAACTGAAGGAGACACTGACTCTCAGCGTCTTGCTGGTTCAGAGCCGCATGTAAACACCCCCGTGAGGGAGTGCCTCCTTCACTTAGCGCCCTACCCACCCTGCTTGCCTCACCCCATCCTGGCTCTGCTTGCCTTGTTAATCACAGTTCTGAATCTCATTGAAATTCAAACTGGGATGCTATCTGCCACACACACTGCATACAGAGTGCATTGCCATTCTGAAAGCACTTTCGTATATGTAGTTCACTGTCTCTTCATGACAATCTCACAGGCAAATGAGACTAGTATTATAATTCCCATTCTACAGATGGAGACCAGAAAGGTTAAAAGACCTGTCCAAGATCACACTGCTAAGTGACAGCAAACTCAGTTCAGCTGAGTTTGATCACCATCCCCAAGTATTTCCATGACCCCACCCACATACAAAACAAACAAAAATTATCACTCATACCTATCAGGAAAACAATGAATCTCTGAAGTGAACCTAGCCCAGATATTCATGTCTCCCGTCAAATAAGGCCCGGCAGACCCCATTTGCCCCCTTGGAAACCACGGAGGCAAAGCCCACAGAAGATGTAGGCAGCCTCTAGCCAAGACGGCGCCCCATGAGGAGCAGCCCCTCTGGATTCTCGAGTAGCAGCAGGTTTTCAGGACGAGCAGCAGGCCTTCACGAGGGCCTACAGGCAGGTCCGCGGCTGCTGGCTGGCACCAGGTGTGAGCCATGGGAACTCTGGGAGCTGGGCGGGGGGTTGTGTGTGGGGAGCATCTGCACAGGAGGCACGAGCCTAAGAGAATCTCTCAGCATTGGACATTCCACAAGGCGTACATGCAGCTACTGGTGGTCGGCACTTCCGGGTTTTCGCCTTGAGGTGAGCGGAAAGGTATAACACGGCACCACTAGCCACCAGCCTGGAGCTCAACCAGCCGGCCTGGCAGCCTAGACATTTGCTTAAGGAGTTAATCCAGGCAGACCCTGAACTACCCTGTTCATCCAGCTGTGTTTCAGGGCACAGCACGATTCCAACACTGCATGTAATAAAAATGAAGAATACCCCTCCTCCTGCCCTCTGCAGATTCGTTTTTCTCGGGTCTCACTGGTACTTTCGTTTAAAACTAAGTTTAAAAATAAAGAAATCAGCAAACCACACTCATTTGCCAAGTGTGCTTTTTTTCCTTCCTTCACAAACCTAAATCATACTTGGCAGAATTCATGCTGTTCTTGTTTACCTGTTCCTCTAAGAATATGAATCCATTTCCCTCTAGCCTGGGTTTTAAGTACATTGTTTAGCCAAGCCTTTACCTCCCTCTTCTGTTAAAAAGAGGAAAACATACAGCAAACTCAAGTTCTGTATTTGTGAAAATGTTAAGAGGAAACTACCCTAGGATGTTTACACAAGCTGTGTAAAGTGGCTTTAAAGAGGCTCTAGTATTCCAGTATTACCCATACTACATTCGAATTAATACTTCCCAGAAAAAGTAAACTTTAAATAAGATCCAATCAGGATCAACTGCACACCCACCTGAGTAGCTGAACAAAATCAATGGAGCAATTCTTTGGTCATCGGACTAAAAGATTCAAGATTGACTTTTTCCCCCTTTTAGTAAAATATGAAACTCCCTGGTAACCTGAAGTATTATTGGGTCCTGTATCTTGCAAGGATTTATGGGCAATTCATCTAAAAACTGCCTTTCAACAGCTACACGAATGGCTGAAATTGCTTGATCTCGTCAGGCAAAGAGTTTTTAAAAACATTAACCTCGGGCTTCCCTGGTGGCGCAGTGGTTGAGAGTCTGCCTGCTAATGCAGGGGACACGGGTTCGAGCCCTGGTCTGGGAGGATCCCGCGTGCCGCGGAGCGGCTGGGCCCGTGAGCCACAATTGCTGAGCCTGCGCGTCTGGAGCCTGTGCCCCGCGACGGGAGGGGCCGCGATAGAGAAAGGCCCGCGCACCGCGATGAAGAGCGGTCCCCGCACCGCGATGAAGAGTGGCCCCCGCTTGCCGCAACTGGAGAAAGCCCTCGCACGAACCGAAGACCCAACACAGCCAAAAATAAAAAAAATAAATAAATAAATAAATAAATAAAATCAAGTAAAACTTTAAAAAAAAAAAAAAAAACAAACATTAACCTCAGAAACAGAATATATATATATGTCTGTCTCGTGCTAAGTACCAGAGTTTTCAATCATGAAATTAAATATTCCTTTGCAAACTCAGCTATATCCTAAAACAGCCAATGATAACCTCTTGCAATACTCAGCATGCTGTGGAGAATTGAGTTTCTAAAGGGCCGTATACGGTCCTGAACGTAATGGGAGATTCCTTTAAGGGAGTTTTTCCTTCTGAGGAAAACAGCTGTACACCGTGGACTACTGAAAAGCCCCGCTGGGCCTGTCTTATTTATGAGATGTTTCCACAGCGGGGTCTTCTGTGTTTACATGGCGCTGCTCCTCTTAGTGAGGGTGACCACTACCGAGCCTTGGATTAGGCTCTCAGCGTATATACACACACTGCCAACCGGGCACCATGACCCTCACTTCTCAGCGGAGGAAACAGTGTGAAAAGGAACTTACCTGAGGTGGCGAAGCTCGGGGAGAAGCGGAGCTGGGATGCAGTCCCAGCAGTGAAACCGCGAGGCCTGTGCTCTCCAAGGCAAACTCCGCCCAACCCCCCACCCCCACTGCCTCTTTGAAAACCTCCTCCTTACCTGCTAGGCAGGCACACCTGAGACCAGTAGTTCCCTGGGGATAAGAATCACCCGGGAAGCTTGTTCACTCTACCTTCCCAAAGCCCCTTCCCTGGAGATTCTGACTCAGGGGTTCCAAGCTGGACCCAGAAATTGTCTTTTGAACAAATGATCCAGGTGATTCTTATCATCAGAGGACTGTGGGAACGGTCTTAGATCAGGGGTGGCCGGGGCCAGGGAGTATCTTTGGCTTTGTGGGCCGTTAGGTCTCTGTCACAACTACTCGACGCAAAAGGAGCCAGACAAAATTCATGAATGAACTGGTCTGGCTGTGGTCCAATAATTTATTTACAAAAACAGGCGGCTGGCTACAGTTTGCTGACCCTTCTCTTAGACCATTCATCATACCATTAAAAAAGAGACATTAATGCCTGCTATTTGTCACCTCACTAAGGCTATGTCTCAATCAGGCAATTGACCCAATGAAAATCCTCCCAACACCATGAAACATCACTCTCATCAAGAGGATAAAGTCAAGGTTGTGTCTGCCCTCCCTCAAGCAAGAACAGATGGAATTTACATGAGAGGATGCAGTCTCAGCCAGAGAGTAGAAGCACACTGTATTTTAATGTACAAGACACACTGTATTTTAAAGGACAAGCACACTGTATTTTAAAGGACAAGAATGAGGTGGTAACTATAAGATGCTGGTGGAGATTGTGGCGGGTTTTCTTTATGCAGTGGATTTTCTAGGGCCCCCAAAACTCTTCCTGCATCCTGGGAATTACTAGCTCAGACCACCATATCATTTTTCCCGGTACCTATTGTTATATTCTTTTTTTTACTCCCTCATGAGGATGATTGATGCTAGCAGCTGAATTCAGAGGAGCGTTTGATTTGCCTGCCATCCTCTGGGAATACCCCTGCTAAATGCAGGAAAAGTCACTCAACATCAAAGATCATTCAGCCACGGATGTGAGAGCTACTGTCACCTTATAAAGCTTACAATAGCCAGCGTCCTCTTACAATTTTCCCCAGCGCAAGCTACAGAGGTGGGGAGGGTTGGAGGGAGCACGGGTTAATACAGTGGAATTTCCTTTGGCACCAGCTCCAAGCAGTCTTTTAACAGAGATGTTTAATTGATCTTTATTGAGCAGAACCTTCCCTTCTGCTTAGAAAAGAAATGATCACTTTTCCCTCGGGTTCTATCTGGAGAAGTTAATAGCCCCAGTTTTCTCTTACAGCAGAGATACTTAATGACTGGGAGACTATCGTAAGTAGAGTTTATTGTCCAAAATACAAACCCAGTTCTAATCAACCTGCACAGTGAGATTGCCTTGCTTGTATCTGTTGATACCTGGAGGAGCTTCTCCCAACTGACGAGCGCATTGTTCTTTCCACTCAGGCTCTGCTGTCCAGTTAACAAATTGGATAGCGAGGTAATCTATAGGCCTTTGCCAAAGACCGCTGAGGATGCCCTAATGTGTATCAATTTGATCCTCACATGCAGTAGCTCCCAGGTGAGGCCCGAGAGCGGAGCCATAATCATTGGCGTACACGGTGCAGGAATATTTCGCAGGTGTGAAGACGATCATTGCAATACTTCCAGGATACAGAGACACTTCCGGGATTCAGTACAAAGACAGCTGTTACTGCTTGGCAGCTATGAAGAGTGATGGAAAAACAAACAAACAAAAGTAATACTTACAGAGTTCCTTTAGCTCTTTTATAAAGGGCTTTCTTGATATTAGCGTTACTTTTTGAAATAACTTCCAAACACAACAAGCAGATATTAATATTTCCGTTTTAGAGCTAGGAAATTTTGTATTAAATGTTGTGACTGCTGTGCTCCTTGAGGACTAGATTTAGCAGTAAACTAGAGGCTAGGACTTGCTGCTACAGTAAACTCTTACTATTTGGGAATTTGTTCTAGAGATACAAATTTCCTGGGTCTTTTTCTTTGTCCTCTCCTCCTTCTGGCTGCCGGCTTTCCCCACCTGCCACCTGCCACGCCCTCCCCAGCCCTCCAAGTTGCCATCCTGGCATGGCAGGCACCGTGACCATGATTTCTGAACCACATTTTGGAACCTGTAGTATGAAAAATACCAGTGTTCTTAGGTGGACAAGAGGACAGAACTTTTGAAACCATGATTGTCCAAAAAATCGGAGATATGTGATCACTCTTATAGTGTCGCTCTAGCATATTCTCCAATGACGAGCAAAGGAAGGTGTGGAAGGGAAGCACCTACCATTTACTGACACAGTTTATAGGCATATACTCAAGGCAGGTGTAAGGCCCGGGCCTGAGGTCTTCCCGGGAATGTGAGAGGGAAGGAGGAGGGAGGCTTTATACCTGAGATATTGGATTCCTTTTTTCCCCCCATTTTACTGAGATATAATTGTCATATAATTTTATATTAATTTCAGGTGTACAACATAGTAATTTGATATGTGTATAAATTGCAAAATAATTTCCACAATAAGTTTAGTTAACATTTACCGCCTCACATAGTTACAATTTTTTTCTTGTGATGAGAACTTTTAAGATCTACGCTCTTAGCAACTTTCAAATTAAATAACAGTATTGTTCAGTGCTTTGTGTCCACCTAGAGGGGTGGGATAGGGAGGGTGGGAGGGAGATGCAAGAGGGAGGAGATATGGGGATATAGGTATATGTATAGCTGATTCACTTTGTTATACAGCAGAAACTAACACACCATTGTAAAGCAATTATACTCCAATAAAGATGTTTAAAAAAAAAAGAAAACAGTATTTTTAACTATAGTCATCACGATGTACATTACATCCCCAGGAGTTGTTTCTCTTATAACTGCAAGTTTGTACCTTTTGACCACCTTTCCCATCCCCCCTACTCCCACCTCTGGCAACCACTAAACTGTTCTCTGTTTCTATGAGCTCAGTTTTCTTCGATTCGTATACGTGAGATCATACAGTATTTGTCTTCCTCTAGTTTCACTTAGAGTAATGGCCTCAAGGTCTGTCCTGGCTTTTTTTTGCATCTGGTATCACAGTTAAACATGGTTAGAACCATGTTGGTGTTGTTACCAGGTCCTTGTCAGGTGTCATGGGCTGAGTTGCGTCCACCACGGAATTCACAGGATGAAGCCCTAAACCCCAGTACCTCAGCATGTGACTGTATTGGGAGATCAGGCCTTTAAAGAGTAATTAAGTTAAAATGAGGCCATTAGGGTGGATCCCAGTCCAATCTGACTGGTGTCCTTATAAGGAATGCAGATTAGACACACAGAGAGACACCAGGCCTGCCCAGAGGGTGAAAGCCCCGTGAGGACACAGGGAGAAGGCGGCGCTCTGCAAGCCAAGGAGAGAGGCTGGAGCAGGCTCTTCCCTCAGGAGCCTCAGAGGAAACCAACCCTGCTGACAACTTGACCTTGGACCTCCAGCCTCCAGAATGGTGAGAAATAAATTTCTGTTGTTTAAGCTACCCAGACTGTGGTGTTTTGTTATGACAGCCCTAGCAAACTCATACAGATACCAAAAATTAACGTGGAATGAGGCCTGGAACACCTACCGCTTACATGTTGTTTGCTACATGCCAAATACATGCCAAATACTAACTCGATCCTCACCATAGCCCTATGAAGTGGGCACTATTGTTCTCACCCCCATCTTACAGACAAGAAAACTGAGGCACAGAGATGTTCAGTGAATTGCCTAAGGCCATATACATCTGACATGTGGAAAAGCTGGAATTTGAACCCAGTCACCAGTCTCGGAGTTCACTGTTTTGTCTCAATTTTCTACCTGTTATCCCCCAACTGATCATCCACAAACCTTCCAAAACTGGTTCAGGAGGCAGCGTGGAAAGCAAACCTGAGGATACTGTGCCCCACTCTTGAGAGGCAAGGACTCACAACCTGGGAAGCTTAGGAGGGACAAGGAAAGCTGGTTCATCTCAGAGGCCCATGGATGGAAGGAAGAGACACCTGGGCCTGGTGAACCGAGGGCCTCGAGGCAGGAAGGCTTTTCCCATGTTGGCTGTCACCCTGATCCACAGCTCTGCCATCAGGTAGCCTTGGGTTCCTCCAGGCACACTGGCCCTATGAGTACATGATGTACTACAGGCTGCTGGAGCATATTGGATGTAGACTCAGAAATGGTTCACTCCCTCTCCAGCAGTCATTTCTCCAGAACAAGCAGGGAAAAATTACCAGACAGGGAGGTTCACCTTCATCCTCTAGACCCGGGTTTCTCAGCCCCGGCTCTAGTGACATTTTGAGCTAGGCAATGTGTGACTTTGTTTCTTTGTTGTGTGTGACTGCCATGTGCGCTGTAGGATGTTTAGCAGCATCCCTGTCCTTACCTACTAGATGCCAGTAACACATCAGCTACTTGTGACAACCAAAAGTGTCTCCAGATATTGCCAAATATCCCCGAGGGGACAAAATCACCCCCATTGAGAAGCACTTCTCTAAGAGAAACAGAAAAAGGTACTTCCTCAAGACACCATTTCCATCTGTCAGAAGGCTGTCATAATAATATATGCAAACGTTCTACATTTATGGTGTTGTACAGTGCACAACCTGCCCAACTGCCCATGGTCATCCACCTCCTCCCTCCCTCTCCTCAAGCTTCACAGGAAAATGAGGCTAATCTGCCCTACACTTCATCGTTCCTTTCTACTTTCCCATATTTCTGAGATACTATAAGGAACCCGAGGGCTTCCTGGTCTAAACTTGGGGTTCAGTTCGGGATTGACCTTTCTCCACCCTGAGGTAAGGATTAAGAAAATAAAACCTGTGCTGATCCTTCTGATTTTCTAGTTCAGCCATTAATGTGACAGGCATGAGGTGCTGATAAAGTGGCCAATTTATTCAATCCCTTTAATGGAGAGAAAAAGTTTAAACTTTTATTGGTTTAGCTTGCCCCAAAAGCAACTATCAAATGTTGGCAGGATACAATGAAGGCTTACCTTGTTAACATAGTTAAGTCTCTCTCTCTCAGAACTAGCCCATTTAGCTCCAGGGTCCTTAGCGCACCCGACGCACTTACACAGCATTTAAGAGCTTTACACAACTGGAAGGTCACATCTTTATTTCTTATCGCAGGAACACGACTTCTGTAAACTTTATTTCTGTCACAACCTAAAGCAAAATTATTGTAAAATGAGTGATTTAAACCATACATTTTATCATCATTAAAAAGCACCTTAAAAAAAAAAAAAAAGCATCTGCTCTGTGCTAAGGATAAGAAACGACTCCTGCCCTTAAAGCCTGCATTAAGGAGGGACATGAAAATTTGAATCACATGAGATAAAGAAGCATAACCTTTATGCACAGAGGTTCCTTGGAGGCAAAATGTTATATCTAAGTGACAGCTTCATGATAACCCTGAAGCAGAATCTAAAAAGCTGAGGCTATGCAGAGGTGGAGTAGGAGGTGCATTAACTGCAGAGGGAGCACCTGTGCAAAGACACTCAAGCCTGACACCTGCTGGGCACTGTAAATACTGCAGGTGGGGATGACTAAAGGCCAGGGGTCCAAGTGTGAGAACAGACAGAAAGGAAAATAGAGATGTTGGCGGAAGCAAGCCTGGGAGACAGCATGGCTTGTATCCCACAGGTGATGAGGACTGGGGTTACCACTGGCTCAGTAAGGGTGCCTCCGCTGATTAGGAAAAGGTGCCCCGCTGCTGAAGGACCAATTAGATAAAGGGAGTGATCCCAAAAAGCTCCCCTTCCTCAGGGCCAAAGAGCCCCAGGAGGCTTGGCCGAGCACAGTTCAGACTACACGCCTCTGGGCAGAGCACACGCTGGGCGGCTAGTATGCACTAACTCTGTGTGGGCAAGCCATTAGCAGCATTATTTTAAGCGTATCTTTTTATGTTAGAAGATCACTCAACCCGAGTAGGCAGATCAACTTAGAGGAACTGAGCCCAGGGGCCGCGAAAACACCCAGGAGCTTCTGCCATAGTCCGGGCAAAATGTAATATGGATGAAGAAGCAAATTGAGGAGGAGGCCAAAATCTACGAGCTAGACCCACTGGATTGAAGACATAAAGTTCACTGAAGGAACTCTGAAGAGAACAGGCTCTGCAATAAACTTTTCTTACATTCAATGTAAAATATTAGGCAAAATTAAGTACTGTGGCCTTTAAGGTCCTTTCAGCTCTAATTTCTTTTGATTTCTAACTTATTACTCTGGTTAAGTAAAGTCCCTTCAGAGGTACAGAACAGTTCCTACACCTGCATTGGATGCAAAGAATAATCTGACTTCTCTTCACCAGGGGATGAGTTGAACTGTCCTTGCAGAAGAGATAACAGATGGTGTGAACCCCAGATCCTAGAAAAAGGCCAGGCACACGATAAGTATTCAGCTTTTTGAAAACAAAAGAACAATCATTTCCTCTCCTAGATCTTCACACCCTTCCTCTGCTGGCTACTTTCTTTCAGCTTATAAACATCCTCAAGTATACCCACTTAAAAAACTCTCAGACCTATGATTCTATGGATCTTCTTGTGGGTAACTTAAGTCTCTCCCATGCCTTCAAACTCTTAGAGGAAAACATAGGCAGAACACTCTATGACATAAATCACAGCAAGATCCTTTTTGACCCAGCTCCTAGAGAAATGGAAATAAAAACACAAATAAACAAATGGGACCTAATGAAACTTCAAAGCTTTTGCACAGCAAAGGAAACCATAAACAAGACCAAAAGACAACCCTCAGAATGGGAGAAAATATTTGCAAATGAAGCAACTGACAAAGGATTAATCTCCAAGATTTACAAGCAGCTCATGCAGCTTAATAACAAAAAAACAAACCACCCAATCCAATGATGGGCAGAAGACCTAAACAGACATTTCTCCAAAGAAGATATACAGATTGCCAACAGACACATGAAAGAATGCTCAACATCATTCATCATTAGAGAAATGCAAATCAAAACTACAATGAGATATCATCTCACACCGGTCAGAATGGCCATCATGGGGCTTCCCTGGTGGCGCAGTGGTTGAGGGTCTGCCTGCTGGTGCAGGGGACGCGGATTCGAGCCGTGGTCTGGGAGGATCCCACATGCCGCGGAGCGGCTGGGCCCGTGAGCCACAATTGCTGAGCATGCGCGTCTGGAGCCTGTGCTCCGCAACGGGAGAGGCCGCGGTAGTGAGAGGCCCGCGCACCGCGATGAAGAGTGGCCCCCGCTTGCCGCAACTGGAGAAAGCCCTAGCACAGAAACGAAGACCCAACATAGCAATCAATCAATCAATCAATTAATCAATAAAAAAATAAAATCTTTAAAAAAAAAAAAAAAAAAAAAAAAAGAATGGCCATCATGAAAATATCTAGAAACAATAAATGCTGGAGAGGATGTGGAGAAAAGGGAACCCTCTTGCACTGTTGGTGGGAATGTAAATTAATACAGCCACTATGGAGAACAGTATGGAGGTTCCTTAAAAAACTAAAAATAGAACTACCATACGACCCAGCAATCCACTACTGGGCATATACCCTGAGAAAACCATAATTCAAAAAGAGTCATGTACCAAAATGTTCATTGCAGCTCTATTTACAATAGGCAGGACATGGAAGCAACCTAAGTGTCCATCATCGGATGAATGGATAAAGAAGATGTGGCATATATATACAATGGAATATTACTCAGCCATAAAAAGAAATGAAATGGAGGTATCTGTAGTGAGGTGGATGGAGTTAGAGCCTGTCATACAGAGTGAAGTAAGTCAGAAAGAGAAAAACAAATACAGTATGCTAACACATATATATGGAATCTAAGGGAAAAAAAAAGGTCATGAAGAACCTAGTGGCAAGACGGGAATAAAGACACAGACCTACTAGAGAATGGACTTGAGGATATGGGGAGAGGGAAGGGTAAGATGTGACAGGGTGAGAGAGTGGCATGGACATATATACACTACCAAATGTAAAACAGATAGCTAGTGGGAAGCAGCCGCATAGCACAGGGAGATCAGCTCGGTGCTTTGTGAACACCTAGAGGCGGGGGATAGGGAGGGTGGG
Organism: Balaenoptera acutorostrata; assembly: GCF_949987535.1. Classification (NCBI taxonomy): domain Eukaryota; kingdom Metazoa; phylum Chordata; class Mammalia; order Artiodactyla; family Balaenopteridae; genus Balaenoptera; species Balaenoptera acutorostrata. Next base: position 214,242 of record NW_026645621.1, read on the forward strand.
AGGGAGGGAGATACAAGAGGGAAGAGATATGGGAACATATGTATATGTATAACTGATTCACTTTGTTATAAAGCAGAAACTAACACACCATTGTAAAGCAATTATACTTCAATAAACATGTTTAAAAAAAAATGTTGACCCTGATTTATCTAAGTAGTGGCAGTTCATTTAAATTTTATGTTTTTCTTTGTAGTTTTTCCCCTTTTCCCCCAACATCTTGGAATAAGAAGTTTCACAGTGAAAAAAAAAGTTGTTGCTAAAAATCAGGTTAACTCAAATGCCTATTGTGCTACTGTGAGTCATTTAAATTCATCAGGACTCTTAGAAAACTTTTAATAACAAGAGATATGTGTTCCAGGAGGACAGCTACCATTAGAATATTTATCTCATTTGGAGAAGATCATCCAATAGAAATCCCCTCAACCTTACTGAAATAAATGCACTAGAAAAGTTTAGTCACTAAAAGACATGCCTTGAAAACATTAAAGCATTTACAACTTCAACTGCTGCAGTTGAATATAATTCCAAAGATACTCAAATTTTAGAAATGTAAGGCTAGCATGATATCACCTGACCAGAGTAAAAACAATGGTTTCCTCCTTGGCTCTTGCATCAGATGTCAATTCCCACCCTTGCCCCACTTCCACCTGCTCTATTTTTTAATCACACTGGTGGATCTCAAAATATTTCCCTATGAAAATAAAAGGTACAGAAAATTATCGTTGGTTTTTGATACGATAATTTAATAGGGCTATCTGGATTAGGCTGAAGATGATCTTAAAATAAAGAAAAAATATTGCTAGGTAATACCATTAAAGGAGAAAACTAGGAGATATGATTAAATTACTGAGGGATTATCTTAAAGTCTTTAAGACACTGTAGGAAAACAGATGAAGTTTTCCAATTAATTATATCTATTCATTAGCACAGGTTCGGCATTACTTCACATTTCTGTTGGGAAAGCAGCTCCAGTTGCTATATACAATACAAAAAAACATTTAAAAAGCATCTTAGTCACACTGACCTCTTCTTGATTAGTCCTAATATATCAGATTTTAATATGTGCAAAGTCTTCCCAATAAAATGGGTAAGCTGTGATGTATTAAAAGGAATACAATGCATCTTTCTCTAAAACAAGAAAACTAATTATACATATGTGTATATATACACACCCACATATATATATTAAATTATACACACACATACACCATACACACAAGCAGAGAACCCCAAATTAGATAGAACCGGCCAATAAAGTAGATTATATCTCCCTGGAAGTCACAGAAATGCAAAATAAGACAATGCTATTAATTAAGTAGAAAACTAGAACACAAAATTACAAATAAAATTATATAATTATACGTTAAGTTTTGTGTGCATTTGCGTGTGTCAAAAACCAAATGAAACATACTAACATATTAACTGGTTGGTGTTACGGATGTTTAGAGATTAATGTTTTTTCATTTGAAAATTTCCTCATAGAAAATGGTCGTGTATTATTGATTGTGTATTATTTTTATAAGAAGAATTTACTTCGAATTTCTAAAAAGGAATAACAGATATATGCTTGCATAAAATGTCAACAGAGTCTATTCTAATTCTGAAACAAGTTGAAAAAATATTTTCTCAAGACATTCGGCAAGTATCACCTAAAATTAAATAGACAAGTCATCTAACTTTGTGTTCAGCTTGGCTTTCTTCATCTTCTGTAATAACCACATTTGTGGAACAAATTCCTATCAAAGGTTCAGACCTAAACAAAAACTACTGAGTAAAAACACATCTGTTTTGGCTTTTTCTCCGAATACTTCCCAGTATTTGTTAAAATTGAGATCTTTATATTAAACTACACGCACAAATAAACCCTACCAGGACCAAATGTTACAAAATACAGCATGAGGCAAAGCAAATATATTTCACGACAATAAACTAGGTACCTTCAGGAACAACTTAATTTCTTTTAAGCCATCGCGATAAAACTGCCAATGAAATCATGTCCAGCTTTTTATTCTACAATGTTTTGAATTTCCCTAAAAACATCAAAATATTTCCTATTTCCTCAGTTAATAACCATTTCTATATTCTGACATGGCACTTTATGTGGGCAGTAAAGAAATATTAAAGCAAGCAGAAGAGTGATTAAAAGCAGTGACCAATGTCGGAGAGAGCTGGGTCTGAATCTTCAGTCCTGACTCCTAATTTTATGGTCATTAGAAATTCCTTAACTCCCCCTGAACATTACTTTTCTCACACATAAAATGACAGTAGTAATATTACACCATAGAATTGGAAGGTTAAGTCAGATCACATATATATAACTCTTAAATTACTATATTAATTATATTAAGCAAGCAAAACTATGCTAACTAAAAGAAAACAGCCAATGGTATTGATTCCCAAGGAAATGGAGGGAAGTAATGAAGGAATCCTTCAGCCTTTGAATAATAGTCAAGTTTTTCTGTTTGTTTAACCTATTTCCATCTGAATAAGTCAAAGGCGAAAAAGAAATCAATCATGAAGTCCAGTCTGGAGATAATTCAAGAAATCAAGAGATTATATTACAACTAAGTCATGCAACTCAGGTGGAATCAGTAAATAGATTTTAAAACAAACTGGGTCTGGGTAATAAGTAGGAAAATAATACTGTTGCATAGGTCTCTTGGGTCTTTGCTGAGGTCCACAAATTCTCACAACTTCCGGTGACTAAACAAGTGCCTATCACTTCCCTAAGGAATGGGAAATAAAAGCAATAGGAATAATTATACTTGGTCCATGACCAAAGGTAGAGTAACAATCTCTAGAAAAGAAGCTTACTGGTCAATATTCTTCAACCTCAAATTTGATTTCTCACTGAGATACCAAGAAAAGTGTTTGAGTTTGGCAATCCCAAGAAACTGACATTTTCAAGTCAATTATGATACAGTTTGGACCTTACCAAGTTTCTAAATGTACATGTTGTAAAAAAAAAAAAAAAAAAAGGCATACCACAGAAATAGATGTGGGTAGTGGCAAATCGCTATGTTAGAACACTGAACCTGATTCAATTTCAGCCAGATACTTTATATTCTGCTCAAATTCAGTCTGTCTCAGATATTTACTGAGAATAACATTAAATTAACACCAGGTTGGGGGTGAAGGGTTTAGCCTTACTGACCCATACAATAACTGGTCTTGAGAACACTAGGAACACTGTTGATTCTGTACCCCTTATACTCATTGAAAGAAACCAACATTTCCAGGGAAGTCAAGACCAATTTGTCTTGCCAGATGCTTAGAACAAGGAATTACAAAAGGACAGTTTAGAATATACTCCACCTTCCTGGGTCATGTGTTGCTGTCATCAAAGGAAAAATTCTTTTTTTCCTCTTTTGGAGGAGAGGGGGTGAACAGGTGGTGGTTGTTTACCTGAATACAGAATAGACTAGTATGAATAAAATAGAATGAAAAGATGGTTGAGAAAATACATAAATAGAAAAGTCTGAGCTGGAAGTTTCTGGTCCCTTTCTTTCCGGTCAGCCTGTACTTTGGTCCTAATGTATATGACAGTGTCCCAAAATGCTTAGTCTACATTCATCAGGATTATGTGCATGTTGCGTCTAGAGCACTTAGAGCAAAATTTTTCTTCAAAGAATTTTACCTTTAGGTTGAAAAGAAATATGTTCCTTGTAACATGGTATAGAAAAATATTCCACAAATGGGACTTCTCTGGTGGTGCAGTGATTAAGAATCCACCTGCCAATGCAGGGGACACGGGTTCGAGCCCTGGTCCAGGAAGATCCCACATGCTGCGGAGCAACTAAGGTCGTGCACCACAACTACTGAGCCTGCGTTCTAGAGCCCACGAGCCACAACTACTGAGCCCAGGTGCCACAACTACTGAAGCCCATGCGCCTAGAGCCCGTGCTCCACAACAAGAGAAGCCACCGCAGTGAGAAGTCCGTGCATCACAAGCAAGAGTAGCCCCCGCTCGCCACAACTAGAGAAAGCCCGCGCACACCAACAAAGACCCAACGCAGCCAAAAATAAATACAGAAAATAAATTTATTTTAAAAAAAATTCCACAAAATAAATCTGATCATCAGCGGAATAAAATTTCTGTGCTGCCTATTTTATGCCAAGGGCTAGTCTAAGTACTGTAAACAAACGTAAACAAACACAACCTTTGGACCAGAAACCAGGTTCTTCAAACGACACTTGAAAACCTGAGATCCTTTAGGCATCCCATAAAATTTGTTTCTTTAACCCAAATTTCACAAAAAGGCAAAAATAATCATATTCAATCTGAGTAATTTAACCATGAGAAAAGTGCCCAACGCAGAGAAGGTTATACCTAAATATTTGTTTAGTGAATAAAAGACACAAGAGGTGAACTGCTACAGCTGGCCAAGACTAGAGCAAGAACAATGATCAGAAATATACAGGTTAAAGAATTTCTCTAGTCAGGAAAAAAAAAAAAAAAGCTACATATTTTTAAATGTCTGAATGTTTGTTTCGCGGGGTTAGAAGGCAACATAAGGAGAAGTGGTTCAGTACCCTGGATAGCTCCAGGGAGGCACAGTTTCTCAAGTCCCAGATCTACTTAGTTGCTGGTGTCTTCCAGCTGCAATTTCCCTGTTAAAGGGCTCTGTCATTTTTTTTTTTTTAAAGGAATTCCTTTATTTTTATTATTTATTTATTTATTTATTTATTTTTGGCTGTGTTGGGTCTTCGTTTCTGTGCAAGGGCTTTCTCCAGTTGCGGCAAGCGGGGGCCACTCTTCATCGCGGTGCGCGGGCCTCTCACCATCGCGGCCTCTCTTGTTGCGGAGCACAAGCTCCAGATGCGCAGGCTCAGTAGTTGTGGCTCACGGGCCCAGCCGCTCCTTGGCATGTGGGATCTTCCCAGACCAGGGCTCGAACCCGTGTCCCCTGCATTAGCAGGCAGACTCTCAACCACTGCGCCACCAGGGAAGCCCAGGGCTCTGTCATTTTTAAGCCAGATTCATGCCCCATAAAAACAGAGTAGACTCCTCAACCCCATCCTCACCCCGAAACACATGGAACAAATACGCACACGGAGAAGTCTAGCCTGTTCGTTAGAAAGAGAGTATCTTCTGTCCTGACCAGGGAATAAACCTGTCACTTTAGAAAACTGATCCAGGAAGTCTTATCTCTTGCTGTGTGACAGCTGATCCTGAGAGGGCTCACCACCCAGATCTAGAGTAAGGGTTTACCCACGGGATCGATAAAGTAGCTATCTTCGAGTTGAAGTAAAACGTATTACCAAACCATAATTCAGTGTTATAAACTCAAATCAATAAATCTCTTTCTGAAGAAGACTCTACCGGAAGCATAGTACCTCTCCATAACATTCACATAAGTGAAGCAACTTACCCATGAGCTATGACTACAAAGTCGTGGTAATGATTATAAAGTAACAAGAACTGTAAAGTAAAATGACACCATTTCATATCTCAAAACTATACAGAGCTAAAGTAAAATACTGACAAACAAAAGAGCCTCATCTTTACTATTCTACTTATTTTGCTTACCTACTGAGTTCCTAAATCTTTGCTTGTTACTATACCGTAGCAGTCATCTTATGGTTGGACATTTATTTGCATAGTTTCTCCCATACTAGATTGCAAATTTCTTGATAGGAGGGATCATGTATCATTCACCATGGCCAATGGTATCCTGGACACAGTAAATGTTCAATAACTGTTTATTGAATTAAACTGAGTTGAAGTAACTCATCTCTGGTTTATGAAACTTCTGTTTTCATAGCGATACGAGTGGGAGCCATCCCAGGACACAATCATGTCACCGTAGAGAAAAAGGAAGAGTTGTTGGTTCTTATAGTAAACGTAACAAAGAGATTTGGGGCATCTGGAAATATTTACCCCATAAAGAATCCTATGAGAGAAAGTAATACAAACCATACCTTCCCTTCTGCTGAGAAATCACAGAAGATTCTATTTATGTCGTATTTTTAAATCCCCAAAGACTGTATTATGAGGGAGAGAAATATAAAAACAATTGAACCCTTGAGGAAAACACAGGTCAAAAGAGATTCCTTTTAAAGAAACAAAAAGGAGGCAGGGAAGAAAAGCAAAGGGGGAGAGGAGGAGGGAGGGAGGGAAGGAGAAAGGACGAAAAGAAAGATGATGCTAAAAAAAAAAAAAAAAAAATAAGAAAGATGATGCTGTTAAAAGTGATGCTGGAGACCAATGAAAGTTATTTCTTGACAGATGGTGAGAAGCTTAGGAAAAGCAGCACCACCCAAAAACTGTACAAGTAGAAAATAAGCTTATTCTTGTTGGTCCATGGATTATATTACACGGAATAGAGGAATGGTGGGTATGTATGTTTGTTCGTTTGTTTGAAGATTACTTGTTGGGCAAATGCTTCCAGGAAATGCTTTGGGAGAGTTCACTTAGATATCTTGCAACAGACGCTCAACTTCAATAATCTCAAAAACTGCCCAAGTTTTCCAAGGCAAATCCACATTGTATGCTCAGTCTCACCAAATTCATATACGCTGTCCATTTTTTATTCTTACGTAAAATTTATCTTACATGAAATTATTAAGTGTTTTAAAATAGTTATTAAGAGTTTGGAGCACTCATGTTAGAAAATTAAGTGTTACCAAGTGAGGCTCCTTTTTTTTTGTTTTTTTTTGAGGCCCCTTTTTAATTCAGGACGTTTTCCATTTTACTGGGAATCAATTCTGTCCGGTGTTTCTAATCCAGCATGTTAAAAAATCATCCTACAAGGCCTCTGATCTTGTTTAAACACTAAAATTTCACAGTACAGATCCAAATTTCCATAAAAGTGACTCTGCTAGTGAATCCATTTCATTTGTCCCCTCCATCTGCAAAGAATAGATTTTTCTTTTCTACCTCAAGAACACCTAATCCTTACATTTTAAGAAACAGTACTTGAGTGCTTTTACTGCCAAAAGTCTCATTGTAATATAGCTGGAATATTCCCCTGTGAGTACTAGTTAGTGCTATTGCTTGTTCACACATGCTTTTTTAATTTCAAGTATGATTAGTTATAGGCAAGTCACTGAATATTTAAATTTGGTACAGATAGGTTTTCAAACTACCTGTGAACAGAAGCCTGTAAATTAGAGGGAGTGTGGGAATATGAAATCTGAGCAGAGCTGTTTAAAATCTGGCTGTTCTACATTATGCTCCCTTCCTTACCTGTAACACCTGCTTTCTGCGGAACCAGAAGTCTGTGTCTCCTGTGGCTTAGGTTTTAGACCGGGGTGAGCGTTGTAACAGCCTCACCATAATGTCTGGCATGTTCCAGACTCCCCCGTGGTTGAGAATATGCATAAGTTGAGATGGAGCAGGGAACAGCAGAATCTTCAAAGCCGAGAGAGAAGTCCAGAGACCACAGGGAGACCTCAATGCCCATTACAGGCTTAAAGAAAATAAAAATAAAACTCTAGAATAGCATTGACTTGCTAAAACCCAAAATGAACATAAGTATTAAATTTTTACTAAACTGTAAATCAAACCTTAACAAAAACCTAAGTCATCAGTTTAAAAGGAAACCAAACTGTTGTAATTCTAAACCCAGAGGCAGTAGTGCGGTGTGAGATAAAATGCGTGAGACCAAAAATTGGCAAGTTCTGGATTCTTTTTCCTATTCTGTTTCTTCTGAAATGTACCACCGAGCATATCACTTAACCCTCCTAGACCCTGGATTTCCATTTTTTCATCTGTAAAACAAAGAATCTGGACTAGAAAATAACTAAACTTGCTTCCAGAAATAAACAGGCATTTCATTCCATTTGAACTCAAATCTGACTTGCACTTGAACAGTTCTAAAAAGAGAGAACACTTTGTGTCTTTTATAAATGTGTTATAAGTTTCCGAAGTTAAACTCTAGTTCCTTATGAGGGTAATATGCGTTTTTCTTTCAAAACAATTCCAGATGATAGGAATGAGGACAAAGACCTGAAGAAGTGAAAATATATATATATATATGAATCTATGTGTGGGTATATGTATCTCCAGTTCCAGAGTATATTCTCATTTTCTTCCAAAATCCTGCAAAGTTATAGAAAGTAGAGCATAAGGGCCAACAGAGCGGCTCCTGGCTTGAGGTATGTCTCCTTCACCACTCCTCTGAGTAAACCAAGGAGCCAGAACATGTCAGCAGCAAGAGAAAGCTTCCTGCAACATCATACGAGAAAAGGCCCATATCAGAGTCTAAAGCTAGGCTGCCAAGAATTGCACTTAAGTTGTCGGAACCACAAAGGACAAGGTATCTGCCGCTCCTCTCCTACTGTATTCCATGGTCTTATCATGAGGGACAAAACTACAGCCAGCCTGTACTCAGAGCTGTGGTCCTGCCCTGGCAGCTTGAAATCCTAGTCAGACAGGCCACATGATGCTAATGGAGAAGTCTAAAACATTTAGCAGCGTCAGAAATGAAAAACAGCTCAAGAAAACCCAATGAGGATCCAAGCACTGAGAATGACGTATTTCCTAATGACCAAATCCAAGTTTGGTCCACTGAGACATAGGCCGTCTCTTAGAGTGAAATACCTTAGACAACATTAATTAATACTGTGAGTGATGGTTGTTAAAAAGCAAGGCAGAAGAAATAGTCAAAGTTTAACCTCAAGGAACATGTGTAAACCATAGCTTTGAGAGGAGGTGGCAAACATATAGGTGACTTCCCTGTTCTGTTTATCTAGCAAACAGTCCTAATCAATAACATGAGTCTTTTCTATAGTACCTGGCTCTCAGTTCCACAGTCTTTCTCAACAGCCAGGCCTTACTAATCAACCTGAATTGGCATGAGAAAGAAAACCTATTTACCTCTTTTCCTATAGGAGAAAAGAGCCCTGTGTGTGGAGAACTGGGAAGCCTTGTTAGTCCTTTGGGCTTCACCATTAACCAGTTAGACAAGTCACTTTGTAATTCAAGGCCTCTCCACCCTTAAGAATAAAATTTCGAGTAGGGCTGGACTATCTCTAAGTTTCCTTTGTGTGTTCAAGCCTCATATATTTATAATCTTAAGCGATGGGGAGTATCTATGACGACTGAAAAAAGCATGACTATCCCATAACTCAAAGAAATCAAGTTACTCATTGAAGTTATCAATTATCGTTATTTTTTTTCCTCCTGAAGAGCTGCAGATACTAATTATAAGATTCTTTGTCCAACAGTGGTTATTTAAGCCAGGAAATATATTCTAATCCAACTCCTTCACAGATGAGGAATTAGATTTTCAGAAAGGTTAACTGATTTGCATGTCATGCCAGTAAATCTGAATACCCAGATTATGATTATCAACACCAAGGTTATTAGCACAATTATTAGTTTTTGTGGAGTTTACAGAGTGGTTTCCAAACTGCAAACCCAAATCTATTGACAAGCCAGTACCTCTCCTCCATCATGGTCTCGTTTGTGGTGATTTCTTTGTACCTGAAGACATTTAAGGTGCCTACGTTCTTTCGATTCCTTCTGATTCCTTTTGATTCCTTATTCATTGAGCACATTGTACTCATCCATTCATACCTGCAATTTGCCAGTTTCCCAATTTAGCATCTCTGAAATATTTACTAGTGGGGAGTATACTTCTTTACCGCATCATAACTATGCAAAGTAAGACCTTATCTAACACAAGCCCTGTGGAACCCAAAGGGCAACCATTTACTGCTACCTTTTTGTCTATTGTCTTTTACCTGCATGTAGTTGCCGTTTACGCTTCCTTGAGCGGAAATTAATTAACTCCCTAAAAATCATCATGATACGGCATAAAATGATCTTAATACGTCACTGTGTCTGTTGTCTAAGCTTGAATCCAATTTTCAAGTGCTTTATGTTGATTTGATAAGCAAGAAGAGGCATTTCAGGTTGTACATGAAATAAATGAACATAAATTCACCAAGTGACCATATTCCTGTGGGAGCAAAAGGAGGCATGGTATTTAGCATAAATGAGTGTAAGTGGTGAGTTAGATAAGTAGTCAGGAGACCCGAATTCCATCCTCAACTTTCACACTAAAGGTACAAACTTGCACAACTTTCCTCACTTCCTTGAGCCCCAACTAAAAGTGAGGGAGTTCAACTCGCTTTTCTAAGATTAGATTCATATCTATCATTTTATGACTACCATGGGCAGCCCTGAATACCCCCTCCTCTGCATGTATGGCAGCTCTTCTGGGCAGTTATCTAATACTTCACGTGGCAGCGTACACCAGCCCCTGTGCTGTGCTTCGCCAGGATGGCCCACTGCCAGACCGGCAGGCACAGCCTCCGGCCCTATGACGAATCCCAAGCATCCCAGGGCAGCAGTCAGTAGCAGCCTGCTTCAACAAAACCTAAGAAAACAAAACTTCTCATCTTCACCTTCAGTCTTTACTACACGGGACAAATTTAAGACCTTAATGGCTACTTTTTCCTCCAGTGTAAAGTGCCAGGCCAGCTGGCTCTAAAATACTTCATAAAGCATGCAAAAAGCCCCAATTCCATAGGCATGTATCACTGCACTAAGAAGGGACCTTGGAGAGTTTTAATATTAAAAACTGAGACCCACAGAATGGAGATGTTAGGACTAGAACCAAGCGTTCTTGATTCCAAACCGGTGTGCTCCCAAGGGGAATTTATCAAAGTACAGAGAGAATTCACAACTTCTTACTTCAGTGGATTTTAGTGGGTGTTTCTGTAACACATCATGCAATCTAGTGTTTTCTTAACATTCATGGTGAAAATTTTAGAAATCTCCACATCTTGATTGTTATAGCGAAGCAGTAATGAGACAAAGCATTTGTTCTCGAGCTAAAATCACATCTCCTTCACTTATATTTGGCCAAGTTAACTTCTTTGCACTTCTTTTCGCCGTCTGAAAAATGGCATTAAAAATGCTTTCAAATTATTTTTGAAAGTTAAAGACAGATAGCTAATGTAGCATTAGTAGGGCTGTGCCTTCACACATTCCTTAATGGAGTCAAAAGACATATGTTGTCTGACGGTCACAACAAATCTTACAAATTAAAGTATCTCTTCAATGTGGCCTGATATCCCAGTTGGCCCTTGGGCTAACATCCTAAGATGCACTAGTGATCTTGAGGACATTTCCTGCAAAGGTCCTGGACTGATACTGTTCTTTGTTTCCAGGACTCTTAGAACCAAGCTGCATGGAAATATGACTGGGAATTTGAGAAGATATTTTGTTTTTTAAACACAAGTTTAAATAAACTTAAGTAATGGAAATAAAAGAAAGTTCTTATCTTTTTTTTTAATCTCAAGATGGTACAGGAGAGGCTTCAAATGTACCACTTCCTGGTAATGTAGAAATAATTTCTGAGAACCTTAATCTCAACACAGCAATTTAAACCAACACACGTGTGCATTCATTATAAAAACAAATATCAGCTGCAAGATGTATTATTCAATGTAGGATCAGACAACTAGTCCTTAATACCTTACCTGTCTAGTAGAAATCACTACAATGCAACTTATTTTTACTGTGTATAATGTCACTCTAATTTACCTGGAAAGGATTAAATTGTGTTCAGCATTTTCTTTTTAAGAAGCATGAACTCGTTAAATTTAAAAGTTTTTTAGTTAAAATGTTTATAACATAGAATCCTAAAATAGTTTTCTCCTGATAGTCTGCCTTCCTCTATATGTACAAGCAGTCATATGTGATGATCTGACTGGACCTGTTTAGAAAGAAAAGGCAACTCTGCCCAAGAAGCCACTTTGCATGAACCTGAGATGTGGTGGAAGAAGGAAAATCACTGGACTGACTGAAGCAGACGAGTGATGATTAGGGATCAATGAAAAGAGAACAGTAAACTGAGGGCCATGAATCCTGGCACAGCAAACAGGAGTAAATGAAAGTTTTCAGGAAAATAGTTATGTGGGATGCATATGCAGTCAACTAACCTTTGACAATGGTGCCCAAAATACAAAATGGGGAAAGGATAGTCTATTCAATAACTGGTGTTAGGAAAATTGATACCCACATGTGAAAGAATACCATAGACAAAACTTAACTTGAAATGGATTAAGGACTTAAATGTAAGACCTGAAACCATAAAACTTCTAGAAGAAAACATAGGTGGTAAGCTATTTGACATAGGTCTTCGCCATATCTTTCTGGATTTGACACCAAAAGCACAGGCAATAAAAGCAAAAATAAACAAGTAGAACTACATCAAACTAAAAAGTTTCTGCACAGCAAAGGAAACAACCAACAAAATGAAAAGGCAACCTATAGAATGTGAGAAAACATTTGCAAACTACCTATCAGATGAGGGATTAATATCCAAAGCATGCAAAGAACTCATATGCCTCAATAGCAAAATTTTTTAAAAAATCCAATTAAACAGTGGGCAGAGGACCTGAATAGACAGTTCCCCAAAGAAGACATACAAATGACCAACGGATATATGAAAAGGTGCTCAACATCACTAATCATCAGGGAAATGCAAATCAAATCCACAATGAGATATGACCTCACTACCTATTATAATGTTTATTATGAAAAAAGACAAGAGATAACAAATCTTGGTGAGGATATGAATAAAGGGAACCCTTGTACACTGTTGGTGAGAATGTGAATTGGTGCAGTCACTATGGAAAACAGTATGGCGGTGACTCAAAAAGTTACAACATAGAACTACCGAATGATCCAGCAATCCCACTTCTGGATACATATCCAAAGGAAATGAAATCAGTATCCCAAAGAGATATCTGCATTCCCATGTTCATTGCAGCATTATTGACAATAGCCAAGAGAAGGAAACCTGTGTCCATCAATGAACGAAGAAAGAATATGTGGTATATATATTCAATGGAATATTATTTAGCTATAAAAAAAGAAGGAAATCTTGTCATTTGTGACAACATGAATGAACTCGGAGGGCATTATGTTAAATGGAAAAAGTCAGACTGAGAAAGACAAATGCTACGTGGTATCACTTACATGTGCAATCTTAAAAAAAAAAAAAAAAAAAAATTGAACTAATAGAAACAGAATAGAAGGGTCCTTGCCAGGGTCTGGGAGATGAGGGAAACAGGAAAACGTTGGTCAAACGTACAAACTTTCACTTTTAAGAAGAATATGAATAAGTTCTGAGGATCCAATGTACAACATGGTTACAGTAGTTAATAATACTGTCTTGTATACTTGAAATTTGCTGAAACAGACTTTAAGCATTCTCACCACCAAAAAAAACAAAAACAAACACAAAAACAAGGGTATGGGGGTAGAGGGGAACTATGTGAGGTGATGAAAATGTTAATTAACTTGATCAGGACCAGTATTTCCCAATGTCTAGGTGTATCAAATCAGTTTGTACACTTTAAATATATACAATTTTATTTGTCAATTATACCTCAAGAAAGCTGGGAAAATAAGAACTAATATTTAGTAAATGAAAAAAAGTTATGAGGTAGGTGTTTAGGAAATATTAATCAGGAAACACTGTACAGACAGGACTAGAGCAGACAGGTACTGCAAACAAGGAAGTAATCTCTCTCTTCTTCTATGGCAATAAACTAAGAGTACCCAAGCCTGACAGCAATTCATCAGCAATGTCCAAAAATTCAGTTTCCCAAGAGAAAGAACAAACGAATAGGAGAGAAGAGATGCTACGTATATCCTCAGCCCATAGCTTTATCTGTTTTCAGTCTACAAACCAGTTTCTTACAGTCCCCTGGGAATAGGAACATGAACCTGCAGGAGGATAATGGCTGCTTTAACATCTCTCTCTAAGCTCATCAACGATGTGCTAATAGTTCATACATTTAAGCCAGACACTCGTAACTCATTTTCAGTGGTGCAATTGTCTAATAAATTGTTGGAAACTTTAAAAAATCTTCAGTGTTCCATAGAAATGGAAGCCTTTTCACAATAATTGAAACCAGTAATGCAAAACAAATGTATTTCCTTGATAAATTTAGTTTTAAGTAAGCTTTAATTTATATGCTAAATTTTTAAATTTAGTTCAAGTTTTGGCAGAGACATGTTTATTTTAATTGTTGGCCTTCAAAACTCTAGCTTAGGAATAAGCATCTGCTTCTTTTCAATTTTCCGCATAAACTGGGTAAATTTCTTCAAGTTGCAAATGAGGGGTGAACATACACTGTATTGCTTCTGGAAAGGTTACAAACTTGCAACACTTTTTGTGACTCCTTTAGGAGAGATCTTACAGCATTACCCTTAAATCTTAACTAGGGTTCTTATATGTACTTATATTTAAGCTGTTTTCAAAGAACGTAATACATTAGCATCTAGACCTTGTGCCCAAATAGCCCTCTTTGGAGCACTTGTCGAATCTCTAATAAATTTTGAACTCCTCTCATTGCTTTATAGAGATTCACAAAACACATGGATCCTTTCTCTAAGATGAAAAACCTCCCAGAGGAAAAGCACAAACACAGCCTCAGCCCACCTATATTGGAGACCCTGTAAACAATCTGACAAATAATAACATACAGTGCGTATTTCTCCAGCTATAGCCTTTGGAGGAAATCAATAAAACTTTCAGAAAATTAAAGTTAGAGCTCTTGAAACACTGTAGGAGGTATATTCATCCTTTGCAAATAACTTAAGAAAACTGACTTCTGAGAGAATTCAATCCCTATTATAAAATACTCTTCCTTCACCAGTAATGGCAACACTGGTAAAGGCACTGCTAAGCATGGTTGCACCCATCTGAACCAAGCAGGCATAGAATCTAGGTAACAACGCCCACTGGCTATTAATATGATTGAAACTATCTGTGAATTGGGACTCAGTTGATATTAACATGTAAAACCCCTGAAAATCTACAAGAGCATTTTCTTCTGGGGTGTTTTATTTCGTCGGTTTCTTTTTCAGTCTACCTTTTAAGGTATTACCCAATCGCCATGTTATGTATGGTGTCTAGCCATGGTACTGATGTTCATGATTCCATGAAATGGCATCTTTGCTTTACAAAGTATCAGGGTTATAACAGAGAGAGTGGTGAAGGACTAAGAAACATACTTTAATAGAGCCAGTTAACTTGCTGGACACTAACATCCAGTCAGGAGCCTCAAGTAACATCTCTGCCCAAAAGTTTCAATTGCTAAATAGCAAGGGAATAATACCAAGGCCCAATCACAGAGTAGCAAATACCAGAGGCCTGGGAAAATCCCAAGAGAATAGCTTCAATGGCAGTGATTCTCAAATGTTCAAGGTACACAACAATCACCTGGTGAATGTGTAGAAACAGTTTCTGAGGCCGATCCTCTGAGATTTTAATTCAGCAGGTCAGGCGAGGTCCATGAATTTATAGTTCTAACACGGCTGGCGGAACCAGAGCTGCTGCTCTGAGGAACACACTTTGAGAACCACTGCCCCACCACTATTAAATCAGAGTCGGCAGTCTTCTAAAAGGCAAGGTGACTTGCATGTTCATTAAAGTTTGAGAATCACTGCTTTAGGAAATGAGGCAACAGGTTTGTTTGGTTTTTTCCTTCCTCCTGTGATATCAGGATAGGGAGATGGTGAAAAGAGATGTTTTCAAAAGAAAGCAAGTGCTTAAATCACACTCTTTGTCATGAAACAAACCTATCTGGCCACCTTGCTCACCTTCCTCAATGAAGCATCACTCACTCCTTCCTTTATCCACCTCTCCAACCTCACTGTACCTTGCCTAGGGCTCACGAGGAGACAGAGGTTCCATATGAACTTCAGATCTGCATGTTATAGATTTCCCGGGAAAATCTAGAATTCATATAATTGTTTTTCTAGTCCATAAAAATTACACTGGCATTAAACAAAGAATCAAGTTTGAATTACATACGTTTGGAAAACTTTTCATGTAAATAACTTCACAAGAAATTCACAGAAAAATATTTTTTTAGACTGATTGGCAACAGGGCCACGACAAGAGCAAGAAATGTCAACAGAAGGGCCTCCTGTGGTCACCCATGTCTCAGAGATGGAGGAAGGAAAGATGGCCTCTTGACTGATTTGCACTGTATGTAATTTTACATTACATGTAATTACGTGGACTAAACCAAGTGTAACACAGAAGACTAAACATGCTATCATTCCATGTGATGAGCCTCTACAAAGAGGAAAAAACAGAAGATGTGAAAAAAAACACTTTTTTTCTACTTTAATTTTGTACCTATATGAGATGATGAATGGTCACTAAACTTACTGTGATAATCATTTCATGATGTATGCAAGTCAAAGCACTACGCTATATACCTTAAACTTTTACAGTGCTGTATGTCAATTATATCTCAGTAAAACCGGAAGGAAAAAAAAAAAGTGGAAGATGTGAATATATCAAGCTTTGGCAATGGGAAAGGCCTAAGTCCACGTGACTAATCACACCTCCTTCTTGCTGATTCAGGCTATTGTAGATTCAGCAGCTCCAGCAGCGAAACAGCTTATCTGTTAATAAGCTACAGAAAGAAGAGCCCCAAGTCCCATCACGCACTGCAGAAATGTGAGTTGAACTGGCAAACATCTCCCAATCCACCACAACAACCCCTTGCCTCGCTTACCTGAAACTTTCACACATACCACATCTCCCCAATTATTTCCATAATCAGTGAGCCTATTGCCGATCTAAAACCTGACACATACATGAGTAGATTCCAGGTCTGTTAAGTACCAGGAGCAAAGGAGGACACAGAAAAACACCGCATTTAGTCTCATTTTCTCTGAGAAATTCAGTGCACTGCAAGACAGCACTGGACTGAGAACACGGAACCAAGGTTCTAACACCAGTTTTTCTACCAGATACCTTGAAGCAAGTCACTTGGCCTCTTTCATCTCATTTCTTTCGAAATTAGACTACATTATCATTCAGATACTTCCATATCTAGGAGTCTGTGATTATGCTGAGTATCCATGCTATTAGAAAGCCAAAGAAACAGCTACTCAGAAGCACATGGAAAATAACCATCTTGGATGAGACTTCAGAGCTGCAGTGGCACTAGCTCCACACAAGGCATCCTAATCCCAGGTCAGAACTCGGTACTGCAGGCTGCCCAGAAACTGGGGCATATAATAAGGTGATGGGGCATATTCATATGAGCATCCTTCCTAACTTATTCAACCAGAAGTCTTTCATGAATACCACCCAGATGCTGAACTTAGGATCGCCATCCTTAGGTATCAGGGATTAAAGTATGATCCAAAGAGTTCAAGTTGCCTCCAAAATGTCTGCAACTGCATGGAAGTTGAAGGCCTCACTCACCTCATTCCCACCACATCCTGCAAATCCTTTTCTTAGAAGGAAATCAGAAACTCCCTTTTTTGAAGACAGATGGGTAATTCATGTACAACCATCTATGAGACTGCCTGCATGGGGCCTCCTTGTTTGAAGACTACAGAGATTTTAAATTAAAAGAACCATCTATGTCAACTCTGCCTAGATGATGTGTTCAAAGGGAAGACTCAAAGCAGCAAACTAGAGGGAACTTTTCGTTTACTTATTTCTAAAAAGCCAAATAAAGCCTCTAGGAATGGTTATCTGTCATTTCCTTTCTCAGCACCCACTGTTCCTTCTTCTGGCTGCAGTCACAATTTTTATTTGCAAACCACGACTACCGCCCTCAGTGGACCCATGTCTTCTGTCCCAGGGTTCCTTTTCCTCTAAGAATTTTATGATCTGCATGAATCACTTTGCATAGATAACTAAAATTGATCATTAAAATCTGAAATTAAAAAAAAAAAAAAAGAGCATGCAACACCCCGTTCTTATTTTGCTTCAAGGATACTCCTACTGAGCTCATGGAGCTGAAAGCTGCAAAAACTTGAAGGATCCTCCTCTCAGGTTGAAAGACTAGGACATGAAGTACCCAAGTATGCCACACAGAGTTCAAGAAAAGGAATACAGCCAGATCTTCCATCTAAGTATCAGGAAGAAATCGGAGGTAGGGAAAAGAATTGGGGTAGCTCAGCAGTAGCCTTTTTCTTAACGTCAGAACCCTGATTTTTATTCCGAAACAAGACTATAAAACAACATTTCCCAGACATTCTCGCATGGAGGTGTAATCATGTGACTGTGTCTGGGCCAATGACCTGCAAGAACAAGTGTTATGCTGGCTTCCAAAAGGCTCTGGCAAAAGTCCAACTTAATGAAATGAAAATGTCTGATTAGACCTTGACTTGTCCTGACAACTCTGGTCACAGGGAAAGCAGTCTTATTGACTCATCATGTCATTTCGCTCAACTATTAATGCAAGGAGTATCATGAGGAAGAAAGAACTGCTTGCAAATGGACAAAATAAGCAACAAATACCCCTGTCAACAGTATTAAATTATTTATCAATCACACACTACAGGTTATATCACAGTAGTTACAAGGATGGAGGCCACTGGGTCCTCACCAACAAAAAGACTGGTTCTTCCACTTTTAGGACAGTTATGTAGAGCAGGGGTCCCCAACCCCCCAGGAACCTGGCCGCACAGCAAGAGGTGAGTGGCGGGGAGCGAGCGAAGCTTCATCTGCCGCTTCCCATCACTCACATTACCACCTGAACCATACCCCCAACCCCCCGTCCGTGGAAAAACTGTCTTCCACGAAACTGGTCCCTGGTGCCAAAAAGGTTAGGGACCGCTGATCTAGAGGACTACAGCGCACTCAGCGTTTATCAGGAGTCTGTGCTTTCATAGAATCTACTCTTCAGTAAGTCTACGAATCTTTTATCCTTGGCCCTAAACGCCAAAATCAGGGTTGTACTTTATTATAATCAAGGTGTTCAGGAATTTCTGGTGAAAATGAAAGTTTATACTCATATTAAAAGTGAATAAATGTTTCTGAATCTACCTTTCATCTTTGGTTAATATGTTTCTTACTAAACAAGCCAAATTCATAAAGGAAAAGACAGGTTACCTCATAACACTTTCTTTTCAACTAAAGCAGTAAAGACCCACACTAACACCGCATTTTTTTACTTCCAAATTCTATACATCAGGCTTCTCACAGAAACTTTCACTTCAGCCAGTGGAATACCTTGCAGGAGGCAAGCACTCAAGAAATATTTGTTACGGTGACTTGAACATAGTAACACATTAGGTGAACATTATAGGAAGTTAGCCTAAGGGCTCTTCACTGAGAAGAAAACAGCTTTTTACCATGTTCTTTATTGCCAAGTGAAAGGATATACATATATAGCCTTGTTCGCTCCAAATGTACCCTCTCCACATCACTGACATCCTGTAAATGGCCATAAATCACAACTGGTCCCTGTCATGAGAAAAACTGTGTGTCAACTTGAGTGTGTCTGCCTTAAAAGACAGGTGCAAGGGTAAAATCAAACATATTTAAGTGCTTGGGAAAGAAACACTGCTCTACAGAAGCAAGGGACTATTAGGAATTATAATTAGGAATTATATATGGAATTATAGCAGGAATATTCCTATATATAGGAATTATAAACATATACACCTTTTATAGCAATAGACTCCAGACAGGAAATCAGGATGAGACTGGTCTATCCTGGCATTCATTTCATAGAGTTTAGTTTTGTCTGATGAATATTTAAACCCAAAGCACTGCAGTGGTAGTGCCAATATATGTCATATTTTCAGTTGCATCTCCTTTCTGGACTAGGAGCGCCCCTAACTACTCATAAGCCTTAAAATCCTAATTATTGGGTAGACCAGCGGCAGACTGGAGTGACACGAAATTAAGGTTGACTTTTAAGAAAATAGGCACATGTCTTGTACTGCTCTATTAGATACACTTTGGCATTTTGCAGAGCCCAAATGAATTACAGAAGAGACACAGGTACTGTTAATACATCACATGCCTTCTAAAAATCCTGGAAGACGTGGGGAGTCCCACATCATTTCTTTGGGACTAGAGACGTTGCCAAGGACTAAAATTGATGATGCATAGAAGGAGAACCCTCCAAAACTAACTCCTCTGCTTTGCTGACCCAAAGGAAGCCAAAGGAAAGAGACTCTCTCACTCCAAGTAACTCCCTAAACTAACAATGTTTAGAAAAAACAAGTATTTTCAAGATGGTTCAGAGTTGGAGGATAGCAGGCAGAGAGTAGAAACTGACTTGGATTTGATTATGGGGTCACGAGAAAGGATCAGAAATGTTCATTTTTAGTTGTTATTACTGAAGTTTTTATAAAATCCCAAGACATTCACTAGAACTTTACTAATTAAGACACGTAACCCACACACGACTAGACTACAAATACTTATAATACATGTTTTTGGTTTTTGGTTTTTGAGAAAGAAATCTCAACTACCAAAGGTTCACCAGCTGCAGGACTTCAAAGGCAGTAATAGGAGCAATGGTCTCCAATGACTCAATTTGGAAAGAAAAATCTCTCACACAACCCACCCATTAGACAAGATGACATATACATCTACTTCAGGACACCTTACGTTTTGGATGAATAGCCTTGAATTTACTTCACAGCCAATAGCTTGCCAGAGAAAACTTCGAGTTGGATCCTATTACTTAATACACTAAATCCACAGCTCAAAGTCCATCTCACTGGATAACTGAATAGAACTAGCGATGGGAATTAAAACTGAGGATGCCAGCAGCCCTGATTTCACTGTTATTATTTGTACTGTGTGAAATGATTTTCATATTGGCAAGTATGGGATCTCTGAAACTGTGCACTCTTCCTATCTACCATGGTACATAACGATTATTTGCCCATGCACGCTCTGAGGGGCAATGTGGTACAATGAAAGGAGCCCTGAGCTTGAGTCAAAACCAGTTCTAGTGCCAGCTCTGCCACTATCTGGCTGAAGACCTTGGACCACACTTTAGGTCCAAGTTTACTCATTAATTTATTTAATAACCATGATTTGATCACAGACCTAAAAGAACACAACATTGCTCAGCTGTAAAAGGGGGGAAACTAGACCTAGTTTATAGAACTGGTGTTAGATTTAAATGAGATAATGGGTGTACTTTGCATCCAAGACACATTGGTGCTAGTCTTCTTCTACCACAACTATCAGGCACTGTGTTCAGTCTAAAACACCACTGCAGGGAGCACACTGGAAGCCCTCATCACGTTTGTCATCACTGGGTAAAGCCTCTTGCCTCTTAGTCAGTAAAATCCATGAAGGCCAGGATTTTCTTCTTTCTAATACACAGACACATCCTCTGAACCTGCATGTGCCTCAGCACATAGTAAGCACTTAATAAATAATTGTTGAATGAATAAATTCTCTTTTATTCCTTAAAATAACTCTGGATCAACTAATATTTTTACCATCTTACAGTGAGGAGGCTGAATAATGAGATAAACTGTCTATAAAATCAGGTGATAAGTCCCTTCCAATTCCACAATGCTATCTATAGTTTTTATATTTTCCAATAGTTCATCATTATATCATTCTTCCTAAATAATTGCTACTTACTCACATTTATTGGTTATTGCTTAAATAATAGCAAGAGTCTCCAACTATAAAATCTACTCCTATCTTTAAGGAAAATAAAATATTTGAACTATAAAGAAAATCATTTGTTTCTAAGAAAACTTTATTCTCACATCTACACACAAACTATCTAATGAGGTTATTCTTAAGAAACTCTTCCAAGTAATTTTCCCAACCTGAACTTCCATATCCTTTTCGCCAAATAAGAAGCGAAATAAACAATCAGTCAAGAGTGATATTAAAAACATGGGGGCATGGGGCTTCCCTGGTGCCGCAGTGGTTGAGAGTCTGCCTGCCGGTGCAGGGGACACGGGTTCGAGCCCTGGTCTGGGAGGATCCCACGTGCCGCGGAGCGACTAGGCCCGCCTGTGAGCCACAGTTGCTGAGCCTGCGCGTCTGGAGCCTGTGCTCCGCAACGGGAGAGGCCGCGTAGTGAGAGGCCCGCGCACTGCGATGAGGAGTGGCCCCCACTTGCCGCAACTAGAGAAAGCCCTCGCACAGTAAACGAAAACCCAACACAGCCATAAATAAATAAATAAATAATTCCCATTGGAAAAAAAAATTGTTTAAAAAAAAATAATAAATAAATAAAAAATAAAAACATGGGGGCAATCCTGTCCCTAAAACATTTCTTCACCAAAATTTGGATTCTTTCACTGTAAGAGCAGCAAGATCATCTTTTTTACTATCTTTCAGAAGATAACTGTAGCTTCCCTAGTCTGGGGCCCTAAATGAGAAAGACCTCGGTTAGATGCAGCCAATGTCACAGGGTCTCGTGGCTCTGAATCAGTATTTCCACACACTCCCAATCATAAATGCCCCAGAGACCTCCTATCCCCAAAACGGACACTGCTGTATCTCAAGTTCAGGTTTACAGAATGATGGCCTCCTCCAAGGCCTTCCTTAGAAAACGTATTCCCAAATTTGCCATCTCACCTCACGCTTCCTTCTCCAAAAGCAGCCTACTCTTTACCACTTATAAGTCTTCTCCTCTAGAGGGCTGAATGTATATTGGGGCACTCAGCAGATATTACACTCTACTCCATCAAAAGGATCTCATAAATTTGTTTTCATTTAGTAATTAACATTCCTCTAGACTCGCAGAAGTGCTGAGGGCAAAGTCATAACGCTTTTAATGGCAAAATCAAAATGGAAGCCCAGGTCAGACTTCACATCTAATGCTGTTGCTGGCAGACCCAGTGATTTTGAGACCGAGCAAGATGATTTTATCGTTAAGGCATCACCACTGCTGTGCAGGGAATTTCTCTTTCATTACACCTCAGCTCCGTCCCACCTCAAAACGCTGGGTAGAGTTCTAACGTGCTCTGAAACCACAGCAACTTATGACAGAGCAGCCATCATGATGACCTGTAAGTCATCAAGATACATATCAACCACTGGCTATGTTATTAATACCTGAAGTATCAAATTTGCTAAGGAAGCAAAAAGGAGCTTCATTCTTCCTCAAGGGGAATCAGAAACCAGTATGTTCAAGAGAGGATTTCCATAGGAAAACCGCCCCTGCCTCAGACAGCACCTACCATCAACATGTTTATGGGCAAACACAGTATCAGAAAAACATGCTGTGAGTCTTAGAAACAGCATATGCCTCATTTCATAGGGGCTGCTATGGTGCTAGGCATTGTTTTTTGTTTTTGGGGTTTTTTTTTTTTACTGCATTTCAGAGAAATAACCGTAAAATGAAGGTCTATAACCAGCAGATAACACAATAAACAACAGCATCAACTTCTGCACCCTTTTTGTGAATGGTTTCCCTATGCTTTAATTGAAAAGGTAAGTTTTAATATGCTTTGTGTTTTCTCTCAAAATAGTTTGGGACCAATTCTATTCTAAGACTTCTGTATTTACCATCTCCATCCAAGGTCCAAAGATTACAGAATTTACAAATGAAGGACACCCCCCTACACACACACACACACACACACACACACACACGTCAGTAATAGAGGAGCTATGACAACAAAATTCCTGAATGACAGAAAGAAACACAGAGGACAGTGGCTTGAAACAGCAATGGTGGTCACCACAAGCTTTGTCCTAGAGTTCAGCTCAGGTCTTTCTGAAAGCCTGGACCAAAAATTCACAAAAACAAGAAGCAGTAACACAGTTCACATAACTTTCCTGAGCTTAAATATATAATAGAGCTGGGTAACTGTCCAACCTAGGTTGTATCTTCAGGGAATCTCAAACTCTCATAAAAAACCAAGGTTTCTGGCTCAAGAAAAGGCTTAAAGTTAGAGATGAGCATTGTTAAATCACTGGTTCCTATTCACATTTCAACCCTTGAAATAACGTTTCACTACTTGTCTCAGTCACCAGCGACTCTAGTCTGTCTTGAGAAAGCTCACACGCCTCCCTGGACTCAGCCATCTCCTTCTCACCGACAGGTCAGGTCCAATGCAACCAAAGCTTAATTCACTTTAAAAGATATGTGAACTATTATTCAAGGACAGTAGCTGTCTGTTCACAGAAGCTTCATCCACATCAAGGCAGCTGAGTTTGTGAGCTTGATTTTTGTATTCTTCTTTCATTCTGTCAAAATTCAAGCTTACAGATATTTCCACTTTCAGTCTATTCTTTAATAAATGTCCCGCTCAGTGGAAGACAGGACTCAGAGTTTCAATGACATAACTGTATATTTTCCCAAGAAAATTGTTTATGTACCTTTCCATAAATGTTTTAACTTTTTCACCTAGAATATAAAATCCTTGAAGAAAATGTCTGTCTTCTATAGTTTAGCAAGATACATGCTCAACACAATTTCCAAATCACCTTTAGTACCAATTTTAACCATGAAGAACACTGAAAATTCTACTGTAAATTATCAAATATATGGAAGCAAATATATAAATGAAATTCTTCTGTCATTTAGTACCAAGAAGAGAGATACAAATATAGGATAATTTCTCAAATGAGTTTCAACTACTTAATGTGCTACTTTAAAGCATATTCACAAACAATAGAAATAATCAATCTGAAGAACTGGATTCATCTCTATACACAAGGGACATTTTTATACAGTTGCTCGAAGAATTAGCCACACAAGCACAATAGGTACCATAAAGATTAAAAGAAAGTAACTGCATTAAAAATACTTCAGTTTATTAAAAGGAACGGTTCCTATTTTATATGTATACACATCTATTTTTATAGAAAAGAACACATCTATTTTTATTCTAATTTCCATGACTCACTCCCCACCCATTCACCGAGGAGATAGATAACAGTTGATCCTATTTTTCACCTTTTAATTTATTCTACCTGGAGAAATAAAATTCATCACTGTCCCATGTTATTTTCCCTCCCCTTTGGACATTTATCCACTAAATAAACATCTACTACCCACTGCTGTTAAGCAGTGTGCTGGGTCCTGGGGCTCCATCCCAGTCTCCTCCGCTGGTTTCCCCTATTTGCCCCAATTTCTAAGCGCTGAAGTGTCCCAGGACTCAGCCCTGTCTCATCCTCAAGTCAGTCTACACATGCTCACTTGGTGGTCTCAGCTAGTCTCCTGGTCTAACTAGCATCTATCCTATGCTGACCACCCCCATGTTTATGTATACTGCAGACCTCTTTCCTGGGCTCCAGTTTCACATATGGACTCACCAACTCATCCTCTGCCAATAGATGTTTTACAGATCTCGAACGTTTAACAGGCCCAACTAACTCCAGATCTTCTCCACCAAACCTCCTTTCAAAGGATGAAGTTGATGACAACTTCGTCCTTCTAGTTAGTTAGGCTGAAATCCTTGAAATCATCCTGACACCTCTTTCTGTCATACCCCACATCCAAGCTATCAACAAACCTCTCTTGGAAGGCTGGCCAAGGAGACACTTTGACGTAAGCTTCTGCCCAATCCTGACGCCTCTGCCTCCCTCCCACTATGTTGTTCCCAAGGGCACATGCTTACAAGTATTCTACACACTAAACCCTGTCTGAGTCTACTTCCCAAATGATCCAAATGCTTCAAGTCTTCACTACAAACATCCATTACAATATTGTGCATACAACAGCTTATCCCTACTAGAAATAAAACAAAGGATGATTTTAGCTGATCTATGTGTAGAATCGTATAGTTATAGATTCAGAGATTAAGGATATTTCTTGTCTTCTTTACAAGGACACTGAATGCCTCATGCTGCCTTACTACTCTTTTTGTTTATCCTTCATGCAGCAATGAAAGGCTTTAAATAAATCTTATCCATTCAAGTCCAACTGGTATTTTTTCTTTCTCTTCCCTGAGGAGCATCTTTTTTCTATACTACCACTTCTCTATTACTTCAGTTATTCACTGCCTTTAGTTGTTTATCTTATTTTTTTCAGAAATATTCCTTCATAACAAGGAGGTGCTAAAAACCTCATTTCACAAGTAGGTATGAAAAAGAAATATCTTGAACACCTTTCCTAAAAAGAAATCTAAAGGTAGGTAATTTAGTACATAAGCCTTTAGGAAAGCATTAGAAGAAAGTAAGACAAAGTCAAATATCAACAATTTACTGAACATAAATTCTCATTACACAAAAAAGTATCTCTCCTTATAACTTCAAAATATTAATAGGGCAACACAGCAAAATATCAAGTGTCAGATGCAGCTAGACTACAAAATGTTATGTTTTTATTTTAGAAGTATGTTTTTTATTATTGCTGAAACGAGAATTTTAGAAAAAAAACTACCATCAGTTTCTTAACATGTAATTTATTTGTAAAAGTCAACCAAAACAATCTGAATTCAATCATCAGCTCAGGAAGCAGATTCCATGACATTTTTTTCCCCCTAAATGCTAAACGACACAGGCAGCGATAAAATATGCAGAGAAAGAACCATGTCACAGAAGATGTGACAATTTTGATAAATGACGATAAACTGTGATGTAGAACAGCCGTTTGTAAGCTGCTGTTTTCAAAAACATGTATTTTAATGATGATTTTTGCCAAATATCATTTTAGAGAGATATTCTGTAATAAAACCATTGACAAACAAAATTGGTACCTTATTATAAATTAGAACAGAAATGTATTTAAGTTTTTCAGCAAACTTGTAATTTTGCTTTGAATGAGAATGCATTTTAGATCCAGTCAGTTCCTTACAATGTTAAACACAGTCATCATCTGACCCAGAAATCCCACTCCGAGCTATAAAACAGAAATTAAAACATACTTTCACACAGACCCTTGTACATGAATGTTCATACATGCAACATTATTCATAAAAGACAAGAAGTGCAAACAACCCAAATGTCCATCAAGTGACATATCATATCAATAGAACAGAATATTATTCAGCAATAAGAAGGAATAAAGTACTGATACATGCTACAATACGGATGAACCTTGAAAATATTATATTAAGGAAGCCAGTCACAAGAGGCTACATATCATCATGTTTATATGAAATATAAATTCTATTTATATGAAATGCCCAGAATAGGCAAATCCCTAGAAATAAGATGTAGATAAGTGGTTGCCTAGGGTTGAGAGTGTAGAGGGAATGGAGAATAATTGCTAATGGATATAGGGTTGCTTTCTGGGGTAATGAAATGTTCTAGAATTGTGCACCGTGATGGCTGCACAACTCTCTGGCTATACACAACCTCTGAATTGTACACTTCAAGTGGGTGAACTGTATGTGAACTACATCGCAAAAAAGCTATTTAAAATGCCAGTTAAAAAGGCCAGTCATGGGCTTTCCTGGTGGCGCAGTGCTATAGAATCCACTTGCCAATGCAGGGGACACGGGTTCGAGCCCTGGTCCAGGAAGATCTCACGTGCTGCGGAGCAACTAAGCCCACGAGCCACAACTACTGAGCCCAAGTGCCACAACTACTGAAGCCCGCGCGCCTAGAGCCCACGCACCGCAAGGAAGAGTAGTCCCCGCTCGACGCAACTAGAGAAAGCCCACACACAGCAACAAAGACCCAACGCAGCCAAAAATAAATAAATAAATCAATTTACTTTTTAACAAAAGGGCCGGTCATGTTGTAGCTGTTTATAACTTGTATAGACTTTTCAAAGTCTAAATCCCTAATTATTAAAATATGTTTCTTACTGTCCACAAACCTCATTTCCTTACATAAAACCATCTGCCTATTCCACTATAAATACTACACGTAGTGAAAGAAAGTGCTTCTAAAATTAAATCATGTTTTCAAAACAGATTTCTCCTTAATATATTTAATTTTAATGATTCGCATGTGAATTATCCACACTTTCCATTAACTATGGTTAAATTTTCAATCTCAGATAAGTATCCCCCAATACAAAAGCACATTAACAGGCCATTCCTCTCCCAACACAAGCTGTGTGGACTAAATTTTTAACGTATTAGCTTGAATTTTAAAAAGCAAAATTAAGGAGGCAGATCTGTAAGAAAAGCAAGCACATGAAGTCTCAGAAGTTTAGAATGGAAAATATTTTCAAGATTGATCCTCTTCAGGACTACCGAAACTTTAATACCTAAGAACTAACCCCAGGAATTTTGTGATATTCTCATATCACCTTACTTTTTAAATTTTTATTGGAGTATAGTTGATTTACAATGCTGTGTTACTTTCTGCTATACATACCTTACTATTTTGCCTTAGTATTTATATTTACATTAAGTTGATTCCTTTCCTTTCTTTTCTTTTTAACTTAGCAATGTATGACACAACATCAGTGAACTTATGGGTTTGGTAAGCTATCTGTACTAGTCGAACAAACATTACAATAAATAAAATTTTAAATGGTGATGTGTCTATCACTTAAAAACATCTTGCACATGATCAGTACTACATCTACCACACTATGGGAAACACTGATCTAGTTTTATCTTTTATTTTTATGGGTGAGAAAGTTGAACTTCCTGGTGACTCTCAAAAGTCTGTGCACATCAGAACCTCCTGGAGGGTTTGTGTTAAAATAGAGAGTGCTGGGCTCTTCCCCAAGAGCGTAGGTCTGGGGGAAGGTCTGAGAATTTACGTTTCTAACAAATATCTAAGTGGTACTAATGCTGCTGGCCCAGGGACCGCCCTTCAAAAACCACTGACCAAAACCTACTAACCCCAAATTAGTCAGACCAGAATTTAAACTAGAACCCAATCTTCTCTTAGATGCTCTTATAATTATATGCTCTAGCACACATGTTTAATGTTGCTGAATTTTATTCACCTTTCACTTAATTTTACTCTTTTCAATAAAGGTGATTATTAAATGCTAAAGATCAGGTTTATACATTTTTAAGACTTCAGAGTTGTTATAAAATAGTGATTAATAAAAATTTAAGGAAAAGAACATTACAATCACCTTTGAGGACCCTGAATCCCTTTTCTTGGTCACATACCCTCCGTTAGTCCTTTGAGATAAACATTATCTTCAAGTTTGTGTCTTATCATTCACTTGCTTTTCTTGTTAATTTTCTCATAGCTGTATCTCTAAATAACATATTGTTTAGGTTGTATGTTCTGAGCTTTATACTATATCTTTTTATGCTATTTGCTTTTTTATTCAATATGATGTTTTTGAGATGTAGCCCTCGGTTTTTATCAGTAATTCATTGCTTTCATGGCGGGACATTATTTCATCTACAAGAAAACAGCACTAAAATTGTTGACTTTTTTTTTCATTTTGAAAAAATCAGAGGTAAAAAAGAAGTTGCAAAAATAGTACAGAGAAGTCCTATGTATGCTTCATCCAGTTTCCTCCAATGGTTACATCTTACCTAACTATATTACAGTATCAAAACCAGCAAACTGGTTTTGGGACAATGCTTGTGTATAGTTTCATGCCATTTTATTATATATGCAACTCTCAATTTTTAAGTTCTTTTTTTTTTTTTTTTTCTCGCGGGCCGCACAGGCCGCGAGACCAAGGGCCGCGGGGACCGGGCCGGCGCGCCGCCCCCGCCCCGCCTCAGGCCGCCCGCGCTTGGGCCACCGCCCGGCGACGCGAGGCCAGTCCCACCCCGCCCCCACCCCCGCCTCCGGCCCGGGGGTCGCTCACCTTCCGCGTTGCCCCAGACCACCATGCCCGGGCACAGCCGCCTCCTCCGGCCTCGCTGGCCCCGCCGCCGCCGCCACACGGTGCCCTCGCCTGGGGCGGGGAGAAGGGCCGGGAAAAGAATCGCACCGCCGCGCCGCGGTCCACGCTCGCCCCACGCTCCCAGCGGCCAACCTGAGCGCGCCCAATGGCTGCTCTGTCCCGCCCCCTCCGACGGGCGCGCGCGCCGCGGCTCCGCCCCGCCCCTCCCCATGCGGCGGCCGGCGCGCTCCCAGGCTCCTCCCCGCCCTTCCCGACCCGCGGCGGTTCCGGCCCCGGCTCGCACTCCGCCCCGCGCTGCGCAAGCGCCCGCCTCGCGCCTAGCCTCGGGCGACCCTGAACCACCTGCGCGGCGCCCCTCCCAGGCCCGCCCGCGGAGGTCAGCCCCTCCGCTGCACGTGACCGTCTTGCTCGTGGGGGCGGAGAGGAGCGCGGCGCCTGCCCGCCTTCCGCATCCCGAGACCTGCGCGCCTCCCGCTGGGGTTGATGCGCTGTTCTCCTCTCTGCGAGTCCCCGCCCCGCGCTGCACTCCCCAGTCCGGGAGGACACTAGTTCAGGGACTGACCATGCTTAATCAAGATCATTCTATTGATATTAATGAATATCTGAGTTACTTCCTTTATTCCCCCCCCCCCCGCCAATTAAAGACAATGCTCCTACCTATTAGAAAAATGAAAATCCAAACACTGACAGCCCCAAATACTTGCAAGAATGTGAAGTAATAGGAATGCTCATTCATTGCTGGTGGGAATGCAAAATAGTACAGCCATTCTGGAAGAGAGTTTGGCAGTGTCTTACAAAACTAAACATACTCTTACTATACGATCCAGCAATCGGACTCCTTGGTATTTACACAAAGGAGTTGAAAAATTGTGTCCACATAAAAAACCTGGACACAGATGTTTCATAGCAGCTTTATTCATAATTGCCAAAACTTGGAAGCCACCAAGATGCCCTTCGGTAGATGAATGGGTAAACAAACTGGTGCATCCAGATAATGGAATATTATTCAGCACTAAAAAGAAATAAGCCATCAACCCATGAAAAGATATGCAAGAACTTTAAATGCTTATTACTAAGTGAAAGAAGCCAATCTGAAAGGCTACATACTCTTTGATTCCAACTAAGTGATACCATAATGGTGGATAATGTCATTAGTCAAAACCCAGAGAACATACAACACCAAGCGTGAATCCTAATGTAAACTATGGACTTTGGGTGCTAATGAAGTGTAAATGTAGATTCATCAATTGTAACAAATATACTTCTCTGCTGAGTAGTTGATAATGGTGGAGGCTATACATATGTGGGAACAGGGGTACGTGGGAAATCCCTGTACCTTTCACTCAGTGTTGTTGTGAACATAAAACTGCTCTAAAAAAATAAAGTCTACAAACTTTAAGCTATAAGATGAATAAGTTCTGAGGTTCTAATGTATAGCATGGTGACTAGTTGATAACACTGCAATGTATAACTATAATTTGCTAAGAGAACTTAAAGGTTGACCCCAAAACATATACATATATATTTATATATTCCTCTTTACCATAAATGTACGGCTGTGTGCCTGGCTTCTCTAACCTCTTCCAATCATCTATTTTTATTTCTGCTCAGTACCATGCTGTCTTAATTGGTAGAGTTTTAGAATAGCGAGTCTTAATATCTAGTAGGTCAAAAATCCCCAATTCACTCTTCCATTTGCTGCTAAGAATCAGCTCGCATGTTCTATGTGGGGGAGGGAGGTGAAGGAAATTCATTTTAGCTTCATAAAACCTCTAAAACAATTTGGGGAGAATCACATCTTCTGTAGATTGAAATTTTCTATTGAAATAAGATTTATTTCTCCATTCCTTTAGTTGTTCTTAAGTGTCTTTGTTCTATAATTTTCTCCATATAGTTGTTGCCTATTCTTGCTAGAGTTATTCCTAGGTACTTTATAATTGTGATAATATTATAAATGGTATCTCATTGCCTTTTCTAAATAGTTGTAGCAGAGTACAGAAATGCAATTGATTTTGTATATTGATTTTGTTTGCAGTATACTTGCTAACCACTTTTATTCATTCGAATACTTCATCTGTAGATTCTTTTGGTTTTTCCACAGGGACAAGATATCCTCAATGACTAGTGATAGCAGTTTCTTCTTCTCCAATGCTAAGAATTCTTCTTTTTCTTCCTGTGTAAGACTTCCTATATAATGCTGCAAAGAAGGATTATCTTATCTTGTTGGTGAAAGGCGTCTTATCTTGTTTCCAATATTAAAAAAGAATGTTTTCAGTGTTTCACCATTAAATATCACATCTGCTGAATATTTATACCTTCTAATGATAGTCTGTTCATTTTGTATCATGAATAGATACTGAATGTTATGGAATGCATTTTCTACATCTCCTGAGATTAAATTTTTTTTAAATCAAGAATTCATTGGGGGAAAGATGGATTGAGAGTTTGGGGTTAGCAGACGCAAACTATTATATATAGGATGGATAAACAACAAGGTCCTACTATACAGCACAGGGAACTAAATTCAATATCCTGTGATAAACCATAATGGAAAAGTATGAGAAAGAATGCATATATATGTAACTGAGTCTCTTTGCTGTACAGCAGAAATTAACATTGTAAATCAACTGTACTTCAATAAAAAACTTACTCTGCACCCATAATGTGTCACAGTGTTCTAGACAGTAGAGGTAAAGCAGTGACCAAACAGATGAAAACACTGGCCCTCAGGGAGTTCACCTTGTATTAAAGGAGAACAAACACAATGAATAAATAAAATGCATAGTTTGTTACATATTGATCAACACAAAAGGCAAAAATGAAGTAGAGAGGGGAACAGGTAGTGTGGGGAAGGAGGTCTGCAACTTCAAATGCAGTGGTAGGAATGGGTGTCATTGACAAAATGACATCTGGCAAGAGCCTGCAAGCAGAAACAAGAGCATAGCTTGTATGCAGTACGCACTGCAAGGCAATATGAAGTTCTGTTACAAATTCTGTGAAGGAAAAGTGAATTTCTGAGTAGGTTCACTGGAAAATATAAATGTTAACATACTATTTTAGTTGCTAATTCCCTATCACAAGCAATGAAGCTTAAAAATCTTACATCAAAAAAAAAAAAAAAACCTTACATCAACTATTAAGTAAATTTAAAAAACAGCTGAAACCATTATAACCACCAGTAGTACCAAAGTAGCATTCTTATTAAAAGTATGAAAATAACCATTTCAATATAGAGTACAGAAAGATAACAAAAATTATTCTGTTGTTCAAAGTAAATTATTATAAAATTTCAACTTGGGTCACAGAAGCCTATCAAAAAAATAAGTATGGGAAAAGCATAAATGGAAAAAAGAAATATTCACAAGTACAAGGCCTAAAACTCATTGTAAGTACTCCCCATAAGTTATCTGACCCAATCCAGGGCTAACACTCTAAAGAAACATGAAAACAAAAAGACAATCACTCAGAGACCAGATGACAGAAAGAGGAAAGGAATCGTTTCAAAGATGTGTTACAGAAAGTTCAAGTACAAAATTTTCAAATGAATATTGAGAATGCAAAAGGAAAAAAGACCCAGCAAGTCTAACTAGCAATGAAATAAATAAGCAAAGACAAAAAGAGAAGTACATCTAAACACACAAAGACTGACCAAAAGAGAATAAGGAAACTCCTAAACCAAAAGGTCACAGAGGTGTCCTATCCAACATTAGCTCATGGGATGATGATAGGTGTTTATGCGGGGTGGGGGTGGGGGGTGGGGGGTGGGGACGACGGGGTGAATAGGTCAAAGTTAATCTATTAGATTCTTTATGCAGTACATCTCAGAATCTTTCAAAATGCCACTGTGAATTATGAATCACTAACCTACTTTGGGGGTAGGGTATGGGGGGCACAGAGTTAAGTATGCATAAGAATGTAGTCTTTCCCATGCCAGCTCACCACGGAACCCTTTATTTTGCCCAAAAACAAAAGTCTGTGAGAAAAATGTTGTCCTAAAGGATGGTAAGACAGATGAAATTCATAAATCGCTTTGTAAAGGAATGCTAAAAAAAAAAAAAAAAAAAATTTAAGGAGTTTCTGGTTGTTGTTTTTTTCTTTTATTATTGGTAGAAAGCCAGCCAAGAATCAGTTGGACTTACAAACATGAGTACATGGATGAATAAAAGATAGAAAAGAGAATAAATCAAAATTCTGATATATTTTACTGAAGGGGATATTTGGATACAAATGTTGTTATGAAGCAGTCCAACTATGCTAAAGTAAAGAAAGAAAAATGCAAGGGTTGTACTCGTCCTAACTGACAAAAGTGAAATAAATCACCAGGATGGAATGGTATCCAACCAGAGTTCTGGATGCTCTTGAGGACGACTATGAATTTGTAGGCAAAGTTAGATAGAATCATCCAAATAGCCCCAAGTTTGGCTCCTACAAAGGCCCTGGAGAAGACCCAATAAAATAAGATTCATTGTGGATTTGTTGGAAGTATAGGGTAGGTTGAGGGAATTTTTAATTAAGAATAGACTCAGACACTGAAGTAAAAATAACCTAATAGAAGAAACACCGTAAAGTTATAGAATCTATAGATATCTGTATTAATTCTATATCTATAGGTAGATTCTGTATCTATAAAGAGAAATAGATATAAAACACCTGAAATTTTTTGAAGTGGTAAATAAACTGAGGCAGGAAATAATGTTTATTTAGACTTTCGACACATCTTAGACAACATTCTTCAACAAAGGCTTAAAATATTAAATCACTATCAAAAGAAATATTCTGCCCCAGATAGGAAAGTGGCTTGGTGGCAGAAAACAAAAGGAAGAAATAAGCAAAATTTCAAATATAGTTTATCTCGGGTTATTAGTGAAAACTAGTCTCATTTGTATAATATTGAAAAATGGAGCACATGGCAAATGTTCAGGTTTAGAAATGAGCAGTGAAATGCCAAGCGCCAGAGATAACCGACGGAGAGTTATTTATTTATTTAGTACAGTCCTGGCAATGACAAGGGTCATAGCCAGTATGATCCACGACATTCAAGGAAGCTCTCCACGTGCCAAACACCACCTGAGTTACTGTATGTGCATTACTTTGTTTAGTCTTCACAACTTCCTACAGAAGTAATTGCCATTTTATTCCATGAGTTTACAAGCTAGACAGTAAAGGCTCAGAGAGGAAAGTCACTTCCCCAAAGATCACTAAGGTAAGTAGGTGGCAGGAATAGTAGCTACTAAATGATAGAGCTAAAATTTGAAACCTGGCAACTGACCCCAGAATCCTTACCTACTTTGGGGGTAGGGTATGGGGGGGCACAGAGTAAGTATGCATAAGAATGTAGTCTTTCCCATGCCAGCTCACCACGGAACCCTTTATTTTGCCCAAAAACAAAGCACTGCGAGAAAAATGCTGTCCTAAAGGGTGGTAAGTCAGATGAAATTCATAAATCACTTTGAAACGTTAAAGGAATGCTAAAAAAAAAAAAAAAAAAAAAAAAAAAAAAAATTAACTACTGCACCAATGGTTCTCAAACTTGAGCATGCATCAGAATCACCTGGAAGGTGTGTCAAAGACAGACTGCTGGGCCCCATCCCCTCGAGTTTCTGACGAAGCAGATTTTGTGGGTTCCGAATTTCTATTTCTAACGAACTGATGTTTCTGCTCAAGGGCCCACACTTGGAGAAATATGGTCCTAAGCCACAGGTGGTGAAACAAAGAAAGCAAGAGATCACCATAAGAATGGTCTCGGGAAAAGGAGAAAACCTAGGTGAAGAAAGCTGGCGTGGAATTAAGGAAAGGAGGGATGAATCATCCAGTAAATGGGGTCAAGCTAAAATCACATGGAAATTTTCCTGGGCCTTTTGCTCCCTGGGTGGGCAAAGAGTCTTCCTGGGACCTCAAACAGCCTAAAACTATTCAACCCAGCTTGGGGCACAGTATAAATTTAATGGCAAAAGGATGTCCCCACGTTCAGGATCTCTGTACTCTGGCTACCACCACAAACCTTACCCACTGACAATGCCTAGAACTCCTTTAACAGGAAACAAAACGTTTTACTTTGTAGCAAGAAATAGAAGCTTGAGAAGGAAATAAGTCCTAAAAAGTGAATATATATCGCTGTCTACAGATCTCATTCCAAATGTAAATGACTGCTTATAGATTAACCATAGGTCTAATATAACATGGCATGTCTAATATTCTTAAAATTACAAAAATTCAGTTTTATTACTTTGGAGAGGAAGCATGATGCTACATGCAAGGCATCAAATTTGGTGTTAGAACTCCTATATTTGGGGATAAATGACTTCTGACAAGTCTTTTTTTGTTTCTTTGTTTATATTTTATTTTTGGCTGCGTTGGGTCATCGTTGCTGCACGTGGGCTTTCTCTAGTTGCGGCGGGCGGGGGCTACTCCTCGTTGCGGTGCACGGGCTTCTCATTGCAGTGGCTTCTCTTGTTGCAGAGCACAGGCTCTAGGCACGTAGGCACGTGGGCTCAGTAGTTGTGGCTCGCGGGCTCTAGAGCGCAGGCTCAGTAGTTGTGGCGCATGGGCTCAGTGGCTCCGCGGCATGTGGGATCTTCCCGGACCAGGGCTCGAACCCGTGTCTCCTGCATTGGCAGGCGATTCCTAACCACTATGCCACCAGGGAAGTCCAGACATTTTCTTCATACGTAGAAAAGGAGCAGTAGGGACTTCCCTGGTGGCACAGTGGTTAGGAATCGCCTGCCAATGCAGGAGACACGGGTTCGAGCCCTGGTCCGGGAAGATCCCACATGCCGCGGAGCCACTGAGCCCATGCGCCACAACTACTGAGCCTGTGTGCCACAACGACGGAAGCCCGCGCGCCTAGAGCCCGTGCTCCGCAACAAGAGAAGCCAGCGCAATGAGAAGCCCGCGCACCGCAAGAAGAGTAGCCCCCGCCCGCCTCAACTAGAGAAAGCCCACGCGCAGCAACGACCCAACGCAGCCAAAAATAAATAAATATAAAATTAATTAATTTTTTTAAAAAAAGGAGCAGTAATTCCCCACAGAGATGTGAGGATCAAAAGGGATCCTATTTGTGAAAGCATTTGGTCAATTATAACTCACTTTTTCAATTATAAGGTGTTAGGACTACTTCGGGGAGTAACACGTTTTATACAAGCTGTTACTAGATGTGCACTGTATTCAAGTTTAGGGTGCATATTAACGTCCAGTGTCATTTATACACAAGAGATGCCTTCTAGGCTCAAGAGACAAAAGTTACAAGCGATAATCAGGCATTCATGAAGCTGGGATTTGATAACGTTTCTCCCAGTCTAAACGCAGTGGGAAAAATCCAGAACTGAAAGTGGACACAAACTACTTAGTATTTTAGGAAAGCAGGAGAGACACAACAGGATTGGGAAGAAGTATCAAGTCTATCAGAAGCTCTCAGGGACGCCTGGCGTCTACCTACAGAGGCTGCAACCAGCATATTCTTAGGACAAAACCCTAAGGTAGTGGGTGGTTTTTTGTTTGGTTTTTTGTTGCCTGAGAGTGAGCTACTGTCCCGATATCTCACTCTAAAACCTATAGAAAGAGAAGGGCTGTGTTCCTCCAGCTGTGGCACCTCAGGGTAGGGTCCTCTACCTAAGGCTCTGAAAAAGTAAGGAGGGCACAGTGCTACCTCATAGTACAAAAAGGTACGTGAAAGACCTATGTTCTCCTTCCTCTGCTGCTGGCAGGCACTAAGATGAGGAAGAGATGCTCAGAAGGCCATGGCATGGTGATGGAGGAGTCCAGTCTGGCTGCGGCACCTTCACGACCTTCGGAAAACTGTCGGCAAGCTTTCAGTAGAGTAGGTTCAGGCCACAACGTGCATATTCATCTTTCATCTGTTTAAACAAGGCACTCAATAGTAGGTGTCACTGGTCACTTCCTATTGAACAAAGCCTACAAGATTTTAGGTAAGCATCAAGACACTGATGTTGGGTCAGGCGAAGATTTCTTAGCTATGACACCAAAAAGTATATTGATAAAAGAAAAAAATAAGCTGGGCTTCATTCAGATAAAAAATAATGCATTTCAAAAGACACCATTACAAAAGTAAAGACGTGCCATGAACTAGGAAAAAATATTTGAAAATCATATATCCAATCAAGGACTTGTATCCAATAATGACACGTGTTGGCAAGGATATGGAGAAACTGGAACCCTCATGCTTTGCTGGTGGAATTGTCACATTCGAAACTGCTACTTTGAAACACTGATTCATCATATGACCCAGGTAATTACCCCTAGGTAACCACCCAAGTGAAATTAAAACTACATGCACACATCAGCCAGAGCGGCGAAAACGTGGAAACAAACCAAATGTCCATTAATTGGTGGATGGATGAATAAAATGTAGTATATCCATACTATAGAATATTCTTTGGCAATATGATACATGCTACTGCATAACCTCAAAAACATTACGCTAAATAAAAGAAGCTAGACACAAGAGACCACATACTGTATGATCCCATTTATATGAAATGTCTACAAAAGGCAAATCTATAGAGGTAAGAAGTAAATTATCGGTTGAATGGGTCTGGGGGTGGGAATGAGAGTGATTCCAAACAGGCACAAGGTTTCTTTTGGAGGGTGATGGAAATGTTCAAAAATTAGATTACATGATAGGTGCATACAACTCTACAAATTCACAGATTTTACTAAAAACCACTGAATTGCATATACTTCAAAAGAGTCAATTGTATGGCATGTGAATTATACATCAATAAAACTGTTTAAAAAATAAAGAAATTTAAAAGAGAAGTCAGGGACAGCCCTGACCCCAAACCTCACTATGAAATGTTAACATATTTACACAGAAATCTGCCACTTCTCCTGATGTCGCCCTTCCAGAAACTTGACTCTTAGGATGACAAAGAACACGAACGAAGAGTAAGAGACCTCCAAACAGGGTCTAAGATAGCCGTGGCTCATTTATGCACTTTAGACTACAGGAGAAAATGGAAGTCCTCCCCTCGCCCCTACCCAGCCTGAGATGAAAACTTAATGACGCATAGGTACAAATGCAGGGCACCTAATTTGCAGCTCGATTATCTGGTTTTCCTCAGCAGCTACATTAACTAAGTGACAGTTAATACTGAGGATGGGATCAGAAGCAAACTATCAAAGCACAGGCCTCTGGGTCTGGTCAGCCCCTTACAACTTCACACCACTGAGGGCAGGGCAGCAACGGTACCCTGGTGGCCAAAAATGGTTATGACATCTGTTATCTGAGGCTGGAAAGAGGATCAGTTTCTCAAAATGAGGTCATCAAAATGGCCATGGGTATGCACCCATTTATGATACAGGTTCTCTTGCCTCACTCAAACCAACTGAATCAGAACCTCCAACAATGATACCTAAGAATCTGCATTTTTAACAAGCCCCCTCGATGATTCTTATGTTTTAAATTTTATTGTGCACAAGAGCCCTTTACTTAGAGAATATTAGAGATGGAAGGAACCTTGATGATCATCTAACCCAAAGTTCACATACTGTAGATGAAAACACTGGGGACCAACGACGTAACATGATTTTCAAAGATCAAATAGTTCTTTAAACTCTTTAAAAAAAACAAAACAAAACTATGTCTCTAGTCCTAAAAATTGTCAAGAATACTACTGACAAAAGAGAATATAAAATGTACCTCGTAAATATTTTCTTCAAAGATTGATGAAGATAACATGCTTCATCATTTAAAGGGATATGTTTCTGCTCTCAGGAAAATTAATCCAGAGCACCTCATTACCTGAAGCTGCCAACTAAATGAGTCATCATAACAGTTAAATTATTTTTTCCTTGTTGGTATGTTCAGCTTAATTATTGCCTTTTTTCCCCAAACCTACCTCCCTTGAGAAAATGCATAGGTTATTTGACCCAAGACACCAACATTCTTACAGATCACAAGCATTAAGTCATCATTTCCTCTGAAGCCACATCTCCAGGGCTGCAAGTCATATTTTTATATTAATGCAGCCTGAATTCTCCTGTGCGTGGGTCCTAAATCATGAGCTAGCAAGAGGGAGGAGATATGGGGATATATGTATATGTATAGCTGATTCACTTTGTTATAAAGCAGAAACTAACACCATTGTAAAGCAATTATACTCCAATAAAGATGTTAAAAAAAAAAGATTACATTCTATTGGAGGAAAACAGTCAATAAACAAATATACAAATTAATTAAAAAAAAAAAAAAGTGGGTCTGTTTCCAGGGGCCTATTTAGCCAGTGGGTTCATCACCCGAAACCTCAGGCTCCCTTTCATTATTCCTGCTTGATCCTGCCTTTTGATAATTTCCAGTAAAGCACTGTTGTCTTATTTTCTGCTTTAGACAAGCTTAAGGGAGAGTTTCTTAAGTCACTTGACCAAAATATATTTTGGAGCATGGAAAGAACATAGTTTCTTTTTGGGGGGGGGGGGTTGTTTTCACAAAAGGATTACTTGGATTCAAAATCTTGTTCACTGACTTGTTAATCGTGACGTAGTGACATGACAAATTTCTCAGCCTGTTAGAGGCTTTAATTTCTTTTTCACAAAATGTTAAGAATAACACCTACCTTGCAAGGTTTTTTTGCAAAGAGTCTAAAAAACACGTAGCACGTAAAATAGATAATATATGTAACACGAACAGTGTCTATTGTATATATATAATTGTCAATGAAAAAATGTTGCCTGCCGTATCAGTAAACAAAGGATGTTGCAGCCATCAAGCCATCACATTATAGCCGCCCCAAGAGTGAACCCTGAGGAAACTCAGGATGGAAACAGGATGCCCACCATCTAGCAGTCAACTGCCACAGCCTCCCCTGATGGTGCACCCCGAGGGAACTCAGGATGAGAAAGCACAGGATACTGGCCCACATAGCTGAGGTGCATATCAAAGGAAGGATTTCAGTGAGCCCAGACTTTTGCATCTTCCCAGACACAGAAAAACACTGAAAATTCATTAACTCGAGATGTCTGGTTTTCTTTAATTAACAGGAATCTTTCGATGTTCCGATGACCTGGTCTTTGTTGCAAAAACTCCTATAGTTGATGGTTCCTTCCTCTCCTTCTTGGATCAGTCCCTCAGAGAGAGCTGAGAGGCTGTGTCCCAGGCTTAAGTCCTCAGTTTTGCCCACCCAATAAAACATATTTCTCAACTTTGAGGTTGTGCATTTTTTTCAGTCAACATCATATATATGTTAAATATACATGTATAGAATATATATACACAAATATACATATATATTAGTGTAGGGGGTAAAAACATGGACTTTTCCTTGTTATTTAACCACTCTGAAACTCAGTTTCCATTTCAGCAAAATAGACATATTAACAGGTCCTAAATCACAGTGTTGTCAGAAGGGCTAAACACACATAAAGCATGTACCCGCTGTCTGGCAAACAGTAGGAGCTCAACAAATGTTGTCCAATGGCAAGGCAGCCCTCAAGAGACCAGCGGTCAGTACGTGGTGGGTATTATGATTATTGTTCATTTCTTTCAGGGGCAATCTGGAAGCGCAGAGGCAGAGGTTTGGAGGAATTTTAGGGGTCCACACAATACACCCAGGTGGGAACAACACAGATCCCCTGAGTGGGGTTCAGGGAGCACCTCAGCAGCCCTGGCCCTTCCTGCTCTCTCAGTTGGGAGGGTCTCAATGCTGGACTTTGTATTTTCAAAAGATGGCCCGGGCCTTCTTCAGAGAAGAGGAGGTGACAGACAGCATGATGATGGCTGATGAAGGTGTGGGATGATGAGCGGAGAGTCAGCTTGTACCAGAAACATCAACACTCAACCAATGCCTGGCTCTACTTCCTCACCTGTTGATTGATGACTAGGCTTTACCTAGTTTCAGGACGAGAGTAAAACACAAGGATTCGAAATAGAGTCACAAGTGTAGAAAACAAACTTATGGTTACCAGGGGGGGAAAGTGGGGAGGGGAGAGGGACAGATTGGGAGATTGGGATTGACATATACACAACACTACCTATAAACTAGATTACTAATCAGGACCTACTGTATAGCACAGGGAACTCTACTCAGTACTCTGTAATGACCTGTATGGGAAAAGAGTCTAAAAAAGAGTGGATTATATGTCTATGTATAACTGATTCACTTTGCTGTACACCCGGAACTAACACAACATTGTAAATCAACTATACTCCAATAAAAATTTAAAAAAACACACGCAAGGATTCTCCAAAGATCTTATGTTTGGACCTGATTCCTAGATCTTCTTCTGGGAATTGGGGGTGGGAGGAGAGAGAGTGAAGGAAACAGTGGGGTGGGGCGGGGGGACGTGCATAGGGAAATGAGCGCTTCATGGTGGAAGCACTGAAGCACCACAAAAGGAGTTCCATCGATCCTGGAGAAATCCCCTCACGTCCCCTCCAGGAAAACTTCAAAACTCAGGACTGTCGATTCAGCGCACCTGAAAAAAATAGAGCAGATGGACGTCAGGACCCCGTTGGGATCCTGCAGCTCCATGGCTGCGGCCCCAGCAGTTTTTGAGGGCAAACAGCTTACTCCAGAGTATTGATCCAGCCACAGCAAGGTGCAATCTGCTTTAAAAAAAAAAAAAAAAAAAAAAAAAAGTCTGTTTGAGAAATAGACCCACAGACACAGAAAACAAAATTTCGGTTACCGAAGGGGAAAGGGTGAGGGGAGGGATAAATTAGGAGTGTGGGATTAACAGAGACACACAGATATATGATATATGTAAAATAGATGAACAACAGGGTCCTACTGTAGAGCACAGTATTACTGTGCTCAATATTACTCAATATCTTGCAATAAACGATAATGAAAAAGAATCTGGAAAAGAATATATATATACGTATGTATGTATACGTATGTATGTGTGTATGCATAACTGAATCACTTTGCTGTACACCTGAAACCACCAACAATGTAAATCAACCATTCTTCAGTTTAAAAAAATAATTTAAAAATAATTTTAAAGTCTGTGTATGTACAGCAACCCTACCCCGTCAAGCCGGGAAGACGAACAGCAGTTAAGTGTAGACAGAGGCAACCCACCACATTGTCCCCAGCACGCAACTCCAGACATGGTCAGAAGCCTTTTACTGCCTGAGAGTTTTAGCACATGAGGGGGAAGCTTTTCAACTCAATTAGCATTCAATGGTCCTGATGCTCAATCACAGGGATCAGCTGGGAAGTTACTAAAGCCATTACCAGGGGCTGGAGTCGCCAGCTGAGTTTGAAATGTCAGTGCCTTTCCCCTGACACCACCTCCCCTCTTCCCACTGTCCCTCCCAATCAGAGGTCCTGATAATTTGGTAACCTTTCACAACAGCAGGCAGTCATCCTTCAGTCTTGGGATCAGGGACTTTGAAATACCCAAGGAGTCAATTACAGCTTGGCTCTGTCCCTGGGAAAAGAAAGCAGCATCCGAGAGGTGGAAGGAATTGGGGTCCTGGGCAACGCGGGCACGTGAGTTCCGAGGCGCCTTCTCCCAGATGCTGCCTGCATCCCACCAAAGCTTCCGAGGAGACCACAGCCTGTAGGGGTAGAAAGAAGAGCCTGGGAAGACCCAGCTCAAGGTTGCTCTAAGCAAAAGAGAATATGAATGGAGAATTGTCTCGAATTAGAGGAGGATTGCAGGAATGTAACCCTTTGTATTCTAAAGATCTGACAGTGAATTGGTAGGTAGGTAGGACCTTGGCTAGTTGTTAATCAATACCCATTGGCCCTTTCTCTTTGCTGCATCCAGATTCCCTTCGACAGCCCCCTTGCCTCTGGGTGGGGCCCTGGAACGAGCCCTGACCAGTGGACCATGCGCAGAAGTGGCTCTGTCCTCTCTGGGCAGAAGAGGCCAAGAGCGTGCGTGCCTTCTCCAAGCTCCCTTCTTCCAGCGCCGGGGCTCGGAGGACCTGAGGAAGGTGACGCCACAACGTTGAAGGACCCGGAGTCCCTCACATCTGCAAAGAACAGAGTCTCCCACTCCAACCCTAGCCAGTAAATCGAGCAAGAAAGAAAACTTGAACCTGTATGGATGAAGAATGTCGCCTGCCCTATCAGTCAACAGAGTGTTGCAGCCATCAAGCCATCATCAGCCATGGCAGCCATCCCCGATGGTGCACCCGGAGGGGATTCAGGATGGAGAAAAGCAGGATGCTGGCTCTAGAGAGTTCAAATGCACATCAAAGGAAGGATTCCAATGAGCCCAGACTCCTGCCTCTTCCCATACACAGAAAAATGCTAAATTCATTGACTTGAGATGTCTGGTTTTTCTTTCATTAACAGTAATCTTTTGATGTTCCGACTACCTGGTTGTTTTGGGGTTTAACGTTTTGTTTTGTTTTGTTTTTGCAAAACTCCTATATGTCCTGGTTCCTCCCTTCCCTCTTCAGTGCAATCTCTCAGAGCGATCTGACACTGCCTCCCGGGCTTAAGTCCTCAGCAAGTCCACCAAAAAAAAGATGATTCTCAACTTTTAGTTGTGCATTTTTTTCAGTCAACACCTGCTAAGCCACTGAGATT
This sequence comes from Balaenoptera acutorostrata, assembly GCF_949987535.1. Taxonomy (NCBI): domain Eukaryota; kingdom Metazoa; phylum Chordata; class Mammalia; order Artiodactyla; family Balaenopteridae; genus Balaenoptera; species Balaenoptera acutorostrata. The sequence continues at coordinate 258,146 of NW_026645621.1, forward strand.
TTAGGTTGTTTGTTAGTACAGCTACCATCAGTTATCCTGACTGACAAAATGACATAATCAGAATTACAAACAAAAATATCCATCATATATATATATATATATATATAAATATATATATATAAATATATATATATAAATATATATATATAAATATATATATATATAAATAAATATATATATATATATATATATATATATATATATATATATATATAAACAACAAAATAACTGAATTAACTGTCCAAAAAAGGGAGCTGGTTAAATAAAGGATGGTACACGATACAGCCGTTAAGACACGTCTTTAAAATGATGCTAATGACACAGGGACACGATAAAAAGTGAACTTATTGTGTTTTATACTGCAGAGTAGTAACCAAAAAGTAATTGTAAAATAATTTAAGTACTTTGCTTAGAGTCTTTGAAGGGGATTTATGGATCACAGGTTTTTTTTTTTAAATTCTCCCTTTCCCGTCTTACTACAGCACTTGCTCCCACACTTCCTTCTTCAAATATTCGTGCACAAAATCCCCGCCACTAGCCTACTTACCTCTAGCCTCCCCTTCCTTTTTTCCCCAATACTGTACCCCCAAAACTAAAGGACAGTCCACCATGCAGAAAAGGAAGAATAGGTGGGAGGAGGGTAAGACTGCTAACAGTCATACATCAACAATGCTCACCCAGAACCTCTGGCAAAAGGAACTTCATTTTTCTACATCTTTCCAGAATCAGAATCTTGCTCACCTCTGGCCCAGGCTCAAAGGGAGCTCTTGTCGTCAGAGAAAAATTAAGGAGTTCTCCACTGCCTGTGAAAGTAACTGAGGATGCTTTCTGATACATTGCAGGCACGGAGAGAGAGCATGTTTAGCTTAGTCAAGGCCTCTTTTATGACATGGAAAGAAAAGAGGTGAAAGTTACATTAAAATGAAGAATCAAAGAGTTCTTTGATTTTTGAAAGAAATCATTAATTGCATGACTTTTGATCAGACTGCATGTCTTATCAAATCTGGAGCTCATACTTGCACGTGGATGAATAATACAAGAGTCCCCACAAGATCCCTCTTCCTCTGCAGCCCCATGTTTTTCTCCCTTTGGCTGGTGACAGTGGTTTTGCTCCTCTACGTGAGTTGGATGGGTTGGGAATGTGTCACTTTGAAAAGAAGATGCCCTAACACCTCTCCATAAAAAAGGCAGAGTTCTGGTTACCTCAGCCCTCCCATCCATTCTGGGCACCCACTCAGGGCTCCAAAATGATCTTGTTGGCTGGGCCTTCACAGTAGATAGGTGTGAATTAAATGACGAAGCTCTGGGCTGCGTCAGACAGAGGGGGCAAATCATAGTGTCTGATAGGACAGGTATTTTGCCTGTTTTTAAATTTCTACACGATGGGGGATCCTTTTCTAGGCTGACCCATCTGGAAGTTGCTTCCCCCCCCCCCCCCGCCCCAGGTATCAAATTCAGCCTCAACAGAACATGGGCCCTCAGAGATGCCACAAACATAGAGACCCCAGAATGAGAAAAAGGAGAGCGCTGTAAACCTGGATCTCAAGGAGGACAGAAACAGGCATTTTGCAGACAGCATGAAAGGAAAGCACAGAAAATGACTCCACTTAAAACAGAATTTTGAAAACAAAAAACAAAAAAACAAAAAACAGAATTTTGAGCTACAACAGCTCCGGGGACTTGAATTCTCTCCAGTTAGTAAATACATAGTTTGCACCATCTTACCACAGAATAATCTGAGATGAGATGAGAGACAGGGTACTAAAGATCGACAAAACCTAGATTTTGAGTGAGGAGGACTCTGAAATGGGCAAGAATAGAGACATCTGCACTCAATACAAAAAGCTGAGAGTTTTGTCCACCCTTGTGAGGAAGGTATTAAGAACCTCAGTAAAGGGGCTTCCCTGGTGGCGCAGTGGTTGAGAATCTGCCTGCCAATGCAGGGGACACGGGTTCGAGCCCTGGTCTGGGAAGATCCCACATGCCGCGGAGCAACTGGGCCCGTGAGCCACAACTACTGAGCCTGAGCGTCTGGAGCCTCTGCTCCGCAACAAGAGAGGCCGCGATAGTGACAGGCCCGCGCACCGCGATGAAGAGTGGCCCCCACTCGCCGCAACTGGAGAAAGCCCTCACACAAAAACGAAGACCCAACACAGCCAAAAATAAACATAATAAATAAATAATAAATAAAAATTTTTTACAAAACACCAAAAACATAAAATCTGGAAAAAAGTTGAACACCTATATACGCCCTGCAGACTTTACATTTAGTATTTTGAAGAAAAAAAAAAAAAAAAACAAAGAACCTCAGTAAAAATGACTTCGAGTCTTCAATTACTTACTCCTTTTCTTAGTAAAAGTGGAGGGAGATAAACCACCTTAGTAATCGTTACGGATAATATCCGGACTATGGGTGTGTCACTGGCAATCTCAGAAAGTGGGTCTCTCTTGCCCTCCTGGGGCCCCTGGGGCTGTGCCAGCCCACCGGCACGCCCCATGTGGGGTGTCTGCTAGACTAGGGCATGGGTGGGGAGGCCCAGGTGTGAGGGGCCAGGTAGAGTACCTCTGCCTCCCCCCTGATCTCCTCCACAAAACTGCCCCTCCTCCTGAAGCCTGACCCCCAAGTCACACGTTCCTTATCATGACCTCACTGGGTAGTGATGACCTCACCGGCCTTCTAACAGTTTCCATGGCCGCGTAACTGCCAACGTGCTGCCCTGAGAAACTTCCCTGACAGTTCTCCACCAGATACCAATCTCTTTGGTTGTCTGAGTGAGAATGTGTGACTGGATCGTCTATATTAACTCAGACCTGTGCTCTGTTCCATGGGTGGGCAGTGCGGCAGGTACACCGAGACCGCCCGGAGGCATGGTGTCCACACAACCTCACCTGGCTGCCTCATGTTCCTGTGGGGTTTGCCCACTACGTATACCTGAGCGCGTTCCCAGCTGTAAGTAATACCAGTGACCTGGGACACCTTCAGGGACCCACAGTGCTCACTGCTGAGGACAAGTGAAAGGTCATCCCTGGACAAGTGTGCAGGATGGTCCTGATCTTTATAAATGTAGCTTCCCCTTTGGGCTACAGATGCTTCCATTCAGACCCTTTCCTGATTGGCCTCTTAGCAAAAGACAAGTGCATTTTTGTTGGCAAATGGTAAATGGAGCAGTTTGAGGAAGAGGGCCACTCTTGAAACACACCTTCAAACCCAGGCACCTCTGTGCTGTCATGGAGACATCTCTATCGGTGCCCTCACACACATCCCATCCTGAGCTGCTGAGTACTGGGGGAGAGGGTGGTGCCATATTGATGGGAAGACCGGAAGCACCAAGAGGGCTGTTGAAGTGCTAATGAGACTGGAGGGCTGAGGAGATGGTGTCCCAGGAGGCTGGGTTGATGTGAGCCTAGACTTGGTACCCAGAACGCGGTTCTCAGTCTCCTGATCACTCTGCCTCAGTACTTGGCCTTGTTCTAATCTACATAAAAGTATCAGAGGACTAGAGTTCAGTGTGGTCGAAACAGGCAGTATAAATGGGGCCCAAGAGGGGTTGCCAAGGTGGGAGGGGTTCTTCACCAATTTATATTAGATTATTTTTTTCCAAAACTTGAAAGACATTTCCATTAAAGCCTCAGAAGTGACAGACTGCAAGAAATGTTTTCTCTGTTGTGGAAGGGAGAGATGGAGAGGCTCACGGTTGCAATGACTTTCGGGTTCTACTGTTTTCCCTGGAAACGGTGAAGAGACTTCCTCATGTGCTGCAGCCGTAGGCTCTAGGAATTGCTTTTGCAGCCAGTGTCCCTTCTCTAGGGACTCACAGAGGTGATGGGCCAAGGCTGTGTTTTGGATGTCAAGTCGATTAAAGGTCTTCAGCCAGAAACTGGGAGAGACATGAGAGAGGGAAATTCTGGCAGGAGGTTGTGTACAGCGGAAATGACTGATCAGTTCTGATTTTCTTTGCAGCAGCAATGGCTCCCGTTTCTCCCCCTACCCCTGGCCACTACCATGTCCTCTACCGAGGGTGTGGAGAAACGCAGTTGGGCTGGCATGGGGAGACATACTGCCTGGCTGGTGGCTACCGGGCCTACGGGGATGTTCCTTTGGCCACGCCAGCAAAGGTGGAAGCAGAGAAGCCAGTCCCCAGACATGCTCCCAAGAGAAAGCGCGCTCCGGAAGAGTCAGACGAAGACCTGGGTTGCCCCAGACCCAAAACCCGGCGATTGGAGCATTCATGCAGCTTCGGACTACAAGGTGCTTTGATTCTCAAGCAGGGTGGCCCAACCTCTGGGCACATTCCCTCTGCAACAGCCCCAGTAAACGAAATGTCCCATCCTTACTTTCTCAAGGTCGGCAACAGGGAGTCCCCTCCTAAAGAAGGTTCTCTCGCATTGCCACTCTCTCAAAGGCTGCCCCCAGTGTGCTTCCCACCTGTGGGCCTGATCAGCCTAAGGGCAGAGTTGTCTCTTCCCTTCTCTGAGTCGGACCAAATCGTCTTAGTAACACCTCTTCACAGTGGTGACCGTGCGTTTCACGGGGGCTGCTGCTGAGCCTTTATCTCATCCTTTCATGGTGGAGAGAGGGAGGATTATAATGATTTTTACTTCTAGGGGAGAGGGTGGTGCCATATTGATGGGAAGACCGGAAGCACCAAGAGGGCTGTCGAAGTGCTAACGAGACTGGAGGGCTGAGGAGATGATGTCCCAGGAGGCTGGGTTGATGTGAGCCTAGACTTGGTACCCAGAACGCGGTTCTCAGTCTCCTGATCACTCTGCCTCAGTATTTGGCCTTGTTCTAATCTACATAAAAGTATCAGAGGGCTAGAGTTCAGTGTGGTCGAAACAGGCAGTATAAATGGGGCCCAAGAGGGGTTGCCAAGGTGGCAGGGGTTCTTCACCAATTTATATTAGATTATTTTTTTCCAAAACTTGAAAGACATTTCCATTAAAGCCTCAGAAGTGACAGACTGCAAGAAATGTTTTCTCTGTTGTGGAAGGGAGAGATGGAGAGGCTCACGGTTGCAATGACTTTCGGGGTCTACTGTTTACCCTGGAAACGGTGAAGAGACTTCCTCATGTGCTGCAGCCGTAGGCTCTAGGAATTGCTTTTGCAGCCAGTGTCCCTTCTCTAGGGACTCAGAGAGGTGATGGGCCAAGGCTGTTTTGGATGTCAAGTCGATTAAAGGTCTTCAGCCAGAAACTGGGAGAGACATGAGAGAGGGAAATTCTGGCAGGAGACTGTACAGCAGAAGTGACTGATGAGTTCTGATTTTCTTTGCAGCAGCAGTTCCTTTGGCCACGCCAGCAAAGGTGCAAGCAGAGAAGCCAGTCCCTAGACATGCTGCCAAGAGAAAGCGCGTTCCGGAAGAGTCAGACGAAGACCTGGGTTGCCCCAGACCCAAAATCCGGCGATTGGAGCATTCATGCAGCTTCGGACTACAAGGTGCTTTGATTCTCAAGCAGGGTGGCCCAACCTCTGGGCACATCCCCTCTGCAACAGCCCCAGTAAACGAATGTCCCATCCTTCCTTTCTCAAGGTCGGCAACAGGGAGTCCCCTCCTAAAGAAGGTTCTCTCGCATTGCCTCTCTCTCAAAGGCTGCCCCCAGTGTGCTTCCTTCCTGTGGGCCTGATCAGCCTAAGGGCAGAGTTGTCTCTTTCCTTCTCTGAGTCGGACCAAATCGTCTTAGTAACACCTCTTCACAGTGGTGACCGTGTGTTTCACGGGGGCTGCTGCTGAGCCTTTATCTCATCCTTTCATGGTGGAGAGAGGAAGGATTATAATGATTTTTACTTCTAGGGGAGAGGGTGGTGCCATATTGATGGGAAGACCGGAAGCACCAAGAGGGCTGTTGAAGTGCTAATGAGACTGGAGGGCTGAGGAGATGGTGTCCCAGGAGGCTGGGTTGATGTGAGCCTAGACTTGGTACCCAGAACGCGGTTCTCAGTCTCCTGATCACTCTGCCTCAGTACTTGGCCTTGTTCTAATCTACATAAAAGTATCAGAGGGCTAGAGTTCAGTGTGGTGGAAACAGGCAGTATAAATGAGGCCCAAGAGGGGTTGCCAAGGTGGGAGGGGTTCTTCACCAATTTATATTAGATTATTTTTTTCCAAAACTTGAAAGACATTTCCATTAAAGCCTCAGAAGTGACAGACTGCAAGAAATGTTTTCTCTGTTGTGGAAGGGAGAGATGGAGAGGCTCACGGTTGCAATGACTTTCGGGTTCTACTGTTTTCCCTGGAAACGGTGAAGAGACTTCCTCATGTGCTGCAGCCGTAGGCTCTAGGAATTGCTTTTGCAGCCAGTGTCCCTTCTCTAGGGACTCACAGAGGTGATGGGCCAAGGCTGTGTTTTGGATGTCAAGTCGATTAAAGGTCTTCAGCCAGAAACTGGGAGAGACATGAGGGAGGGAAATTCTGGCAGGAGGCTGTGTACAGCAGAAGTGACTGATCAGTTCTGATTTTCTTTGCAGCAGCAGTTCCTTTGGCCACGCCAGCAAAGGTGCAAGCAGAGAAGCCAGTCCCCAGACGTGCTCCCAAGAGAAAGCACTCTCCGGAAAAGTCGCACAAAGATCTGGGTTACCCCAGACCCAAAATCCGGCGACTGGAGCATGGTGCCAGGAGGTAGACCCCACAGCATCTTGCTGGCTGAGGCACTCTGAAGAGAGGGCAATGGTTTAACTGCCTAAGGCAGCGAATGCCTCTTCCTGCAGTGACCCGCCCCGTCCCCCCACTGCCCACTGCCACAGATCACAACCTGCGTCGTTCCGTTTGAGCCTTCCTCAGCCAGGAGCCTCCTGCCACACTAAATGGCCAAAAGCAAGGAGCCTCAGAAACTGAGGTTTGAAATGACAGTCTGCCCTGAACATCCCAGGGCTGAAGCTGGCCTGGAAGAAAACGGGACGTTCCTCTGCTCAATCCTCACGGGCCCCTTTGTCAGCTGAAGACAGAAAAGTCTGCACTCTGCGAGCCGAGAAGAATGCAGGAGCAGAGACAGGGTGCAGAGAAGCCTTAGCAGTCTACCACATGGGCTCCTGCTCTGAGCCATTGTCAGCGGCCACCACCACAAACCAGGGGGGAGCTGGGTTCTTTGAAACTGAAAGCAGCAATCTGTGGCTTCCCAAAGAGCCTCCTGCCTGGGGTCTCAGGAGGCAGGATAGAGAGACCCAGGAAGACCTGCTCCCTGAAGCAAGAACAGGATGGAGAGTCAAGGAGCACGCACCCTGCCCCGAGGTTCACATGCTCCTTTATTCCCAGCCCTTTCTGTCCCCAGGGGGGTCCCTTACTGCTCAATGTTTTTCTGTAACAGACTTCTAGGGTCGCCAGTGCTCACACTTAGGTCACTACCCCTGTGCTAGGCACTCCTGCTACCCAGGAAAGGTGCCAAAGGTGGAACAGCTCCAGGGGGTGCCAGGGATCAGAGCAAAAACTGGAGAGGCTGGGGATGAAGGAGTTTGGGCACAGTCCCTAAAGCATCTCAGTGGTTGAGCTTCTGTGAGAAGGCACATCCCCTCTATCGGTGTGTGTGTGTGTGTGTGTGTGTGTGTGTGTTGGAGGGAGGGGGTCCCCAGAGGAGGCAGCTAGGGGGAGGGCCTGAGGCTGGAAATGGGGAGTGGCGTGCGGCCTCTGAGCAAGCACAGGCACTTAGCCCTTGAGGTTTCTGGGAAAGCTAGAGCCACAAGGGCCACGAGATAAGGCAAGTGTAGCAGCAGAGCCCAGGTGCCAGGTCTTTCCTCAGAACCTATACTTCTTCACGAGGCCAGGCCTTCCATGCTGAGGTAGGAGGGATCCTGGCCAGAAGGTCGGCCAGCAGCCCTGGGAGGAAGGTTGCTGCGATGGGGGCTCTGCTGCCATGGAAATGACTTCATTTCCTTCCACTCAAATAGCCTACTGACTGGGTTCCTGCTCTGTTGAGGAAAAGGGTCGTTGACTCTCCCCAGAAGGGGTTCAGTTCACATCCCAAAAGTCCCTCTCTTCAGGCCCTGGGGAGGTGTAGCAGCTCCTGAGGGCACTCTTTCCTGAGGCTGGCTGACAGAAGTCGGGGGGGGGGGGGTTCCTGAGAGTTCCCGGGTGCTGGTTGAAGTCCCCAGAGACTGGTCAGGCAGGTTGGGGAGTCAAGTAGGTGGAGAGAGAAGGTCGGGGGCAGAGGGCCCCTTCCTGAATCCAGAGCTCACAAGGTTCCCCCATTTCCAGAAACTCTCTCTTCCCCCACACCAGCCCACATGGCCCCATACCGGGAAACCGGGAGCCCAGAGCACCTGTGGCCGCAGAGACACTGGCACGCAGCCCTCGGAGTGGGCGGGGCCGGCTGCAAGCAGATGGGGACGCGGTGTGCTCCCGGGAGGCCTCGGGCTGAAGGTGGCCCTCTGAGAGAAGCGGCCCAGCTTGGCCAGGAAGGTTAGAGGCGGGGGAGAGCAGCCTAGGGCGCCCCCTCGGAGCAGTGGGAGTGGGAAGAGGCGCAGGGGCGGAGGGAACCCGCGACGGGAGGCGAGTGGGCTCTCAGCAGAGGCCAGCTTAGCCCGCGGGAGCTGCCTCGGAGCAGGGGGCGGGAGGGCAGTGCCGCCCCGGGGCTGCCGGGCTTCGCGGATCGCGGCTCTCCGCACACGGCTCGCAGGGCCCTGTGACTCTGTATCCCCTCCCTCACCCCGCCCCCCTCGCGAGGCCGCGCCGCTGGCTGGCCTGTGTGGACGGGCACAACCCCATCGCCCGCCCCTCTCACACCCGCCTCTGCCCACCTGCCTGGCCCTGCGCAGCTTGCGGCCCGGGGGCCTCGAAGGTCCCCGCGCACTCAGCCAGCGGCCTCTGCTGTGTCTGCTGCTGCGGCCGGGAACCCGCGTCCGGACCACGCCGGGCACCTCCAGCACCCCGAGTCCGCGGGAGCGCACGCCGGCCCTGAGGCGAGACTTCCCGCTTGTGGACGGGGGGCTGCAGTGTGTGCGGGTTGGCGGGGGCCGGTGGGGGCCTAGCCTGGCCCTGGGCAGGGGAGGAAGTCCGGAGCATGCAGAGCTAGTGGGGAGGCTCCCTCACACCACCCCTGGATGTCCTCTCCATCATCTATGGATGCCCTTCCCCTTCTCTGTCATCCCCTCCCTGGTGGGAACCCCTCAGCCCAGGCCTCAGCTGCTCCTAGTATAGTCTGTGTGACAGTGTGAGGTGGGGGACCCCCCCCCCGGCTGGCCCAGGCCAGGCAATGTGTCCTGCCTGATCCCAAGACCTAAGGAGCCCACCCATTTGCCTTGACCTCCCTCCAGCCACAACGACATGCCCCTGGTCCTGAGGCAGTTTTACAATGGGCTCCAGGATGTTAATCTGTGCAATTTCAGCCATGGCCAGACCAGCTTGGACAGGCTGAAAGACGGTCTCGTGGGTGCCCAGGTACCAAAGGGACACACAAGGTGCCACCATGGCTGCTGGGGAATGTGGGGCAGTTTGGGGGCCTCAGAGACCACAGGTGAGTCACACTGGAACTAAGTTACCATAGTGGCTTAGAAAGTGCCATGCCATGGATGCTGGGGGCTACAGGGGTCACAGTGAGCCAACCTGACGGGCATCCGAGTACCACAGAAAAAGCAACGCATTCCATGTGACTTCTGGGCACAGTGAGTGCTGTGCCAGCTGAGGAGGCTATGAGAAGCCCAAGGAGTTCCAAAGCCCAAACCAAGCCCTGGCCTTCCCTCAGTTCTGGTCAGCCTACGTCCCATGCCAGACCCACGAACGGGATGCTGTGCGCCTCACCCTGGAGCAAATTGACCTCATCCGCCTCATGTGTGCCTCCTATTCTGAGCTGGAGCTTGTGACCTCACTTAAAGGTAGACGGGGGACTTGCCTGGTAGTCCAGACGTTAAGACTCTACGCTTCCACTGCAGGGGGCTCGGGTTTGATCCCCGGTGGGGGAACTAAGAGCCCTCATGCCGTGCTGCGCGGCACGACCAAAAAAAAAAAAAAGGTAAACAGACCGGTGGTGGTAGGTGCTAGGGACTTCAGTAAGCTACCCCTGCCTCTGAAAATGATCATCTGACCTACCTGCCCCCAGCTCTCAACAATACCCGGAAGTTGGCTTGCCTCATTGGTGTGGAGGGCGGCCACTCACTGGACAGTAGCCTCTCCATCTTGCGGACCTTCTATGCGCTGGGTGTGCGCTACGTGACACTCACCCACACCTGCAACACGCCCTGGTGAGCGCAGTGCAGATGGTAAGGGCCCAGTGAGGCAGGGATCTGCCCAAGATCACGCTGGGGCCCAAAGCAAGTTTACCCCTGGGATCCGGCCCTGAACCTGGGGTGGGGAGGGGAATGGAGGTTCGCAGAACAAGACTGAATCCCCAGAAGGGCCCTCCTACTGCCAGGCACAGCCCAGTTTGGGTCCCTCCTCTTGCACCAGGGAGTTGCAGGTGTAGACGGTTCGACAGAACCTCTTTCTAGGCTCTTGTAGCCAAGTCATGGCCACCAGTCAGACTGCCTCCTGGCCATCCTGCAGGGCACAGAGCTCAGCAAAGGGTATCCACCCCTTCTACAGCAATGTCAGTCGGCTGACCGGCTTGGGCGAGGTAAGGACCCGGGTTCCATACCCTGCCCCACATGAATGTACAGCCCCGCCTGTTCCCTACAGATAAATGCACACAAGGTAAATGCAGCCCTGATGCCCTCTCCCCATCCTGTCCCTGCAGAAGGTGGTGGCAGAAATGAACCGCCTGGGCATGATGGTGGACTTGTCCCATGTCTCGATGCTGTGGCACGGCGAGCCCTAGAAGTGTCACAGGCACCTGTCATCTTCTCCCACTCAGCTGCCCGGGGTGTGTGCAAGAACACTCGGAATGATCCTGATGCTACCCTGCAGCTTCTGGTGAGAGACTGCCCTGGCCCTCACACCTAAAGCAAGAGGTTCAAACCGGGAGCCCTTGAACCTGAGCCTCTTCTCCCTCAATTTCCTCAAACCCCAGGTTAAGTATCTTCTGCCCCCAAAACCCACGGTCCACAGCCCCTGAACTCTTGAGCCCTAGGTGGGGGTCTAGGTGCTAAGATACTCCACCAAACCCGGAAACCCAGGGCCAAGACACCACCCAGACCAGGGCTGCGGCTCCTCCATTCACACAAACCCAGAGAGGAGACGACTCTGACCTCAACACCTTCCTCACAGAGGCCGAGAGAGGGAACAGGCAGCTGGCTGTGCTGGGGGCCAAGCTGACTGTCCACCGGTCCGCCCCTGCAGAAGAAGAACGGTGGCATCGCGATGGTGCCCTTGTCCGTGCGGGTGCTGCAGTGCAACCCGTTAGCCAACGTGCCTACTGTGGCAGGTGAGCCTCACCCTGGGCTCTCTGAAAACTCTGATTTGGAGCTGAAGCTGGCTCCAAACTTGGGGAGGACTTCAGAAGAGCCCCAGTGGTTTGACCCACCTGTTGGCAATAGGTACAGCTCCCAAACACCCAATAACGGACGGTACACAGCACCTTGGTGCCATGTGGAACTGGAGCCACGGAATCAAAACTGCGGTACTGATGGGTAGCAGGGAGGCTGTCAGACACAGAGCCCGGGCGCTGCCCATCTGTGCCTCTGCAGGGGCTCCTAAAGCGCACTGCCCCTACCTCTGGCCAAGGGACTGGACAGCTCCTTAGGTCTCTGGGGTCTTCATCAGTTGTACTCTTGTTCCTCTCTCATCCTCCACACCCGGGGAAAGGAGCCCCCACAGGTTCTCAAGGAGACTGGGAGGCAGGGTGAATCGTGGGTGGGAAATGGCCCAAACAGGGGGCTCTGGGGTCCACTCCAAATCTGAAGTCCAGTCTAGAGCCAGCTGGGATCACTTCAGATCAAACCTCAGGGCCCTCGAGTTGGTACTCTCGGTGCCAGGCCACGAAGGAACTGGACTGGTTGGCCTACAGGCTGCAAAAAGGGGAATCAACAGAGGCCAGTCATCACCCCCACCCCTGCCCTGGAAGCCCCACACTGCTGACTTCCCATTCTTCAGATCACTTCGACCACATCAGGGCAGTCACTGGATGCAAGTTCATCGGGATTGGCGGAGATTATGACGGGGCTGGCCGGTGAGTGCTTCCCCATGGCTTGTCTCGGGCTGGCTGGGCAGCAGTGGGGCTTTCACAGCCACCGTGCCCACCACACTGTGGTCCTCATGGCCTTGACCATAGCCTCAGGTGTGCTGGCCCAACTGGTATCTCCCCTCTCCCAGGGTCTGCTTCCTGGGCTCTCCTGTCTGTTTGGCCCTACTCTAGGTCATCATATTTGTCTAAAACACCACACAGAGCTCATCTGCCCAGCACCTGCGCCCACCCAGTGCCAGCAGACCCACGGCCTCTGAGCAGACTCTTCGCAAGGTCTGGGCTGGGCTGACCATCGTCTCTGCCTGCAGCTGGGTCTGTGCATGCAGGGGGGTCAACCCAGTTCTTAAAAAGCTTTTCTTCTCTTTATAAATGGAGGCAAAAATTGCATTCAGTGAAAGGCATAGCTCTTAACAGTACAATTCAATGAGTTTTGACGAATAGTCGAGGCGCTTTTGGGGCCTTCCTTTGAAGGATGAAGAGCAGGAGTGAATCATTTACTCTCTGCAAGTCTCCATTTTCCATATCTGACCAGGGCTGGGGTTCAGTGGACCCTGGACACATAGGGCTTTGGTTCTGACTCAGGACCAGGGAACAGGTCTGAGGCCCAATAGCTGGCTGGCTGGCGGCCACACAGGTTCCCACAGGGGCTGGAGGACGTGTCCATATACCCGGTACTGATAGAGGAGTTGCTGAGGCGTGGCTGGAGTGACGAAGAGCTCTGGGGTGTGCTTCGAGGAAACGTGCGGCGGGTCTTCAGACAGGTGGAACAGGTATGCTGGGCTGGGCAAAAGAGTAGCTCTGAGCAGGTGGTCTGAGCAGGTGTACGTGGGGGTGCTGTGAGAGGTGCTGCCCGCTGACTGCCGCCTCCAGGTACGGGAGGAGAACGAAGGACAGAGTCCCTTGGAGGATGAGTTCCCAGATGAGCAGCTGGGCAGCTCTTGCCGCTCCGTCCTCCCACGTCTGCATCAGAGAGAGGATCTGGCTCCAGACCAGAAACTAACCAGAGCTGCGGTTCGTGGGAATCCCACTTTGTCACCTAAGTGGTCATTCTCAAAATCTTGCCCCCACATGGGCCCAGGCCTCACAGTTATTGCTGCCTTCCCAGTCCTCATTGTTTGGCTCTGGTGATCCAGTTAATCCTGCCAGATGTCACTTTGGCAGCCACAGATACCCCACAAAGTTTCCTTGCATGCGAGCACAAACATTTCCTATGTATTATTCTCTTCTGATAATTCTTTCAATGTATCCCTTCTGGCTTTGTGCAAAGCGATTCTTTGTTTTGTACACGGGGACCACATCTGGGAAAACATCGCCGCACCCTCATAAGTGACAGGGGGAGACCCGAACTGGCCAAGCCATGACAGGAGCTCGCCGCTGCTGAGCTCTACAGATCCCGCCCCTTCCACACAGTTCGCCAATTCCGCGGCGAGCTCATCTTTCTTGATGTTCTTCCCTTAGGAGACGTGTACAATGCAGCAGGAGTCTCAACCCGTTCCCCGTGGTCACTTGTGCTAGATGGAGCTTTGCAGTGTTCTGTGCCGGCCGTGGGCTGCTGGTGGAACACTGTGTGACAACTGCCTGCACAGGACTTCAGGGTTCATGAAATGTCTGTCTTCCCAGCCTGACGCTGCTAAAAACCACGCTTCCCAGAGAAGGAGAGAGATCCAGCTGGTCCACACCTGCATACACATTTGTTGACATGTGCAGATGGCGGCAGGCTCTAGCAGGACCCACATCAGCCTAAATTCAAGAACTCCGGTGCCAGCCCTTGACAGCAGCTGAAGGGGGGTTTACAAGAGATGCAACCTCGAACCATACCCTAGGCTGAGTCAGAGGTGCTGTTGGAAGAAATAGGCCGTTGTGTCACTTTCCCGAAGAGTTTGGCCACGAGAAAAGTCCCCCAGAGCCCAGCACTGTGGGAGAGGCCTCACCCACAGAGCAGGGCAAGTGTCCCAGGCAGGGTGCCCCGCGCCCGGCACCCCGCCAACGCAGCAGGAAGGTGCCCCCCCCTACGCCCCAGACAACGGGAGCTCTCCCTTCCTCAATAATTGAGCTTCTCATCCAAAAGAGGTTCTCTTCCCACCCAAACATTAGAGCTTCTAAATATTTCAGGATCCCTGGGTTGTAGAGGGTCACTCGCCGTGCCCTTTGGATAAATGAAGCCAACGGCAGCTGCTTCTGGGCTGGCCTTGAACAAAACCATCAAGATGGAAAATCTCTGCTCCTGCCCTTCCTCCCGTCACCCCCCGTCAAGCCTTTCCTGCTGCATGCAATGACCCGGCTCTTTTGTGAGCAGGTGAAGAACACCCCCGGTGCGTGCAGTTCTGTGGTCCCTGCAGAGATGAGGTGGGTGCGGGGGACCCTCAACCATGCTGGCCTCTGCTGCCATCCCCAGGGCCCTTGATATGGGCTTCAGCACAGCACAGCCAGCCTCAGGAGGCCTGTGGGACCACTGGGGCCCCGGTGCCGATCCCCTGGATGTTCCTGGGAACGCTCCCACGACTCCAAGGCGAGTCCTGCCAGCACCCAACTCCACCAAGCTGGCACTCCTTACCTTTTCCGGATTCCGTTCGCAGCTCCCTCCTCATACGCATTCTCAAAGCTTCCAAGAGGGGTGACCCCACTTCTCTGCTACAACTCCACCCTGAAGGCAGCCCCCGCCTGACAGCACCGCCCCCCCCCGCCCCCCGCAGGGCAGCCCTGAGTAGCTGCCCCTCCACGTGGACTGTCCGTTCCCAGGTCCCACGCCAGCCCGCCGAGGGGTGGAGCCTCCAGGAGAGCCACTGTCCGCTCGCACTGCCCCAGCATCACCACCGCCACTTGCCGCCACTCTGCACTTGCCTCCTGTGTGCTTCCCCACCCCGGTCCCCTGCGTGGGTCCCCCGCTGCGCGTACACAAGCCTGTGCAGAGACAGAGCACAGCCACCAAGTCTGAGCCTCGCCGCTGACGTCTGTGCTTGGAGAGGCTGGAGGAAGCTGCTCCCCAGTCGGCTTCACCGCAGAGTCCTGGTACCCAGTCTGCCTCCAGCAGGGAGGTGATGGGACCCCACGGAAGGATGCCCAGAAGCTCTCCCGGCCTGCGGGGTCTGGGGCTGTTCAGCTCTCTAATGCTGGGTCCTTCGGAGATAAAGTCTTCAGTCACCTGCCTGGGCACCCCATCCCCTCTGAAGATACAAACTAAACCTCCTCCAGGGTCTTGGCCTGGAGGGAGGAGCCGTCCAGGGTCAAAGCCCATCCCTCTCTCTTCCCACCTCTAGACCTGTGGGAAGGGCTCAGGCTAAACTCCCAGTGCCTCTTCTCTCAAACCCTCAAATGATAAGAGAAGAGGTATGTCTGTCCACCTTGCAGGGTCCTTACTCCGCCTGCCAGTAGGTGACATGGTCCTGGAGGTGCTTCTTAAACTGCCAGTCTCACTGTCTTAGCCTCAGAGTTACACACGCCCAGGAAGGACCCCGGGTACACGGCGTCCCGTTACTCCCAACTCTACTCCTGAGCGTCAGGGTTAGCTGACAGCAGGGGACAACCCATTTCAGGGATTTCTCATTTCCAAGGGCTCTTGAATGCAGAAAGAGCCCTAAGAGTCAAAGGAATTTGGCTCCAGTGGTGAAGTTACAAGTCATCTGGCAAACACTTGCAGCTGGAGGGCCAACTAAGCACCCCCTTGAATCTCACCACACAGACTCTGCTGATCCGGGCTGGCCGGTGTGGTTCTCCTAAGGTTGCTTGTGCTATCGATCATCTTGCTGTACCTCCCAGTTAAAGATACAGCCTTAGGAAGATGGCTGGACCCAGACCATCAGGCAATCATATTTACCCATTGACCTACCCTCTTCCTCCCTCCTTCCTCCCTCGCTTTGGAAGCTTTAGCGAAACATATTTCACTTCCCACTTTACAATGAAATCATTAGCCTCTAAATAATGCACCTTGCATGGATAGGAGGGCAGGCAGTCTGCACACACACCTGTGCTGGTCGCTCTGCCCAGTGAAAGGGAGGAGCAGAGTATTCCCCAAGGGGCTTTCTCGGCGCTTCGGAGGCTGAAATTTGAGGGTTGACGGGGTGTGCACGTCAGGAAGTGAAAGAGAGAGACTCCAGCTGCGGGAGAGGAGGGGAGAGACTCTCAGTGGTCTTCCTAGGTAGTGAGCTGTCGGAGCGAGTGGCATTCCTCCCCATCTCGCCCATGAAACTGTAAACACAGCACATGTCTCTGTGTCCTTTTCCTAACAATGGATTATTTTTTAAAATCTTTTAACTCTGTGTGTTGTTGTACAGGAGGGTCACTGAGGGATATATTTGAGACTAGGACCCCTAACTCCATGAATAGCAAAGTTAATATCTGATGCAGCCAGGACGTTGCAAAGCCTCTTGGGACCCCAGGCACCCAGGATCGCTGTGCACGGAAGAGCCAGCTGCCCATTCGCTGCTCATCCCCCTGCAGGCTCCCCTGTCACTTGCTTACCTGGCCTCCTGTCTGTATGTTCCCTGTTGCAGCTCACGGTGCTTGACTAACTGAGCCCGAAGCATTCAGAGCCTCTTCTGCTGGGTGCTCAGAGCACTGATCCCAAGAGCTGCACCACCAAAACAGGATTCTAAGGGTCGACAAAATGGGAAATCTTGCAGTTTATCCTCTTTCTAAGGACCCACTGTACTTTTTGTTAGTAAAGCCTCTTAGATAACCTTTAAGAAAGACACCTGGGTTTTTTCCCAAACTCACTCAACTTTTCCCATAATGAAATTTTTATTAATATCCCGCAGACTTGTGCTTCACAAAAACACTCAGGAAGTCTTTTCCAGAAGCGTATAGGTCGTGTCTGCAACAGTAGTTCTCGTGCAAATGCAGCAGTGAACTTTGCATGACTGTTTCAAGGATGTTTAATGAAAGCCAAGGGCATGATTCCTAAAATGCAATTCAGTGAAGATAATTATACAAGGAAATAAACTAATATGGTTCAAGTCATTGGCCTTCTGGTAGACCAGTGAGAGGCATCTGCCTCAGACTGCCTACAGGGGTGGATGGGGCGGGGGACCTTGGATGGTCACTCCTAAAGGGCACTCCTCTCCCAGACTTTGTAAGTACTAAACAGCCCACAATTCGAGGTTAGACTCTCAGAGGGAAATCAAAAGCACTGTTATCTTGCTTTAATAATTGAGGATAGGATCTATATGCTTTGGAGAGGAGAAAAGCAAATGGCAGAGATGCCATCCAAGTAGGAAACTTGGTGAGCTAATCAGTATTCTCCCCTGAATGGAAGTCTCTATCCTCCTCCAGGACTGAGGCAGGGACGGACTTGCCTGAGGTCATATAGTGAGTTGGTAAGAGGAGAAAGTCACATCCAGTTCCCAGACTCTGTTCAGCGATTACTCACCCTACCAACAACCCAAAGACCTCAGCTCTTCTTGAATATCTTGAACTGAGTTGTGGGCTTGTAAGGTGCCCAGAAGTTTTGTATGGTTTTGTTTTATTTCTAGTAAGTAGCTGGAAGTCTGAGACCACGGTTGATGCACAACCAGAGGAAAGGGAAGGAAAAGAGGAAAAAGTAGATGAAGTGCGTCCTCCTGAACTCTTGCTATTTTGGCTTCAAACTTCACTTCTCCGTACTCTGACCATGAAAATACCGATGGTCATGGTGATGGCAGTGGCTGTGATTTACTGAGCACCCACTCTGTACTCTGTCCCGTCTTAAGCAGGCTCTCTTGATTCTCATGCTGGTTCTGTCTCATTTTTCTGACTTTTAAACCTTGGAATGTCCCACCCACTCCTCTTCTCCACCCTCACTCACTCCCTTGATGATCTCATGCAGCCCCAAGATTGTTAATGAACTACACACTGATGATCGTATCCCAGCCCCGGCCTCTCCCGGGGCCCCGGATGCTCACACGCCTCTGTCTACCCATCACCTCCACTTGGGTATCCAACAGACTACTGCTGCTTAATGCGCCTGAAGCCAAATTCTTGGTTCCTGCACCCCACAACCAAAGGGTTCTCCTTTCACCCAGTTCTCCGTTTCAATATGTGACAACTCCAGTTTACCCATCGTTCAGGACAAAATCTTTTTTTTTATTGCAAAAGTGTTGTTTCTTTTTTCTTAAATTTTTATTGGAGTAGAGTTGATTTACAATGTTGTGTTAGTTGCAGGCTTACAGCAAAATGAAATCAGTTATACAGATACGTATATCTGCTCTTTCTTAGACTCTTTTCCCGTACAGGCCATTATAGAGTATTGAGTAGAGTTCCCTGTGCTATACAGTAGGTCCTTATTAGTTACCTGTTTTATACACAGTAGTGTGTACGTGTCAATCCCAATCTCAGGACAAAATCTCGAGGTGTCTCTTTGTGTCTCACTATTCACCCAACCCACCCCTCACACTAGCTCATCCTACAGGTTCTACCTACAGAATATTTCCAGATTCTGACGGTCACTTATCACCACGACCACTGCTGAAATCCAAGCTCTCTTCCTCTCTCACCTGGAGATGCAGTCACCTCCGACCTGGTCTTTTGGCTTCTCCACTTACAGTGTTGTTGTTGTTTTTATTGGAGTATAATTGCTTTACAATGTTGTGTTAGTTTCTGCTGTACAATGAAGTGAATCAGCTATAGGTATACATATATCCCCTCCCTCTTCCCCCCCATCCCACCCTTCTAGGTGGTCACAGAGCACCGAGCTTACAGTCTTAAAAGCTACTTTCCACTGAACAACCAGAGTGGTCTTTCTAAAATATACATCAGGTCATTTCTCTGCTCAAGGCCACCAGTTGTTTCCCATCTCACTTACAGTAACCCTGCCAGGCTGTATGATCCAACCAGCCCCTGCGTGCACACACACACACACACACACACACACACACACACACACCCTCTCTGCCCTCTTCTCCTTGACCCCCACTTTCCCACCCCTCCAGCCACACAGAGCTTCTTCATGCTCCTTGAACTTGCCAAGCACTCTCCCACTCCAGCACCTTTGAACTCGCTCTTTGCCGTACCTGCACATCTATATGGCACCTCATTTTCGTCCAGGGTCTGTTTAAGTATCATCTTATCAAAGATGCCTTCCTTGACTGTCCTTTAAGAAACGTCATCCCCACATGCATACACTGTCTCCCCTACCCCTCAGCCCGGCTTTATTTTTCTTCTAAGTATCATAACCACCTGACACAGATGTCATTGCCGTTTTCCATCTTCCCATGTTAGACTATTAACATCCGAAGAGGAGAGACTGTTCTGTTTACTGCTTGATTTCCAGCACCTAGAAAACGCCAGAGTATGGATTTATATGTTTATATTATTTGTTAAATCAATGAGTGCAGGTACCGTGATCCAATTTTACAGATGAAGAAACAGAGACTCTTAGAAGCTGATTACCTGCCAAAGACCAGTAAGCGGTTAAGTTCAACCAGTAAGTTCATCAGACACTGGAGTCTTTGCCTTGGTGTCCAGTCCCCTGTGGTGCCACCACGTCCATCACGTTCACAACAATAAGGCATCTCCTTCTCCCGACCTCTCTTCTGCTGCTTCCGGGAAACAAACTGCTCTCGGGAGGTGTGGTGGGGAAATGCACAAACCAGCAACAGGCAGAGAGAAGTACAGGGTGTGTGCGGTTTTATTGGTGCCACACACCCGGCCTCTTCTGTCTCTTGTAATCGAGTTGCTGAAATGTGTACGGCTGGCCCAGATTCCAGGGCACCTACTCCAGAGGAAAAGCGGGGCTTGCAAAGGAGGCTGGAGATGCCCACAGCCACTTTGCTGAGCCTCATCACACACGCTGCTCAGGCTTCTGGATTAATCATGAGATGTGGAAAAGAGCAGGAAATCTACCTCCGTAACTGCAGCTCAGCTGGGTTCCTTAGGACATTTCCCAGCAGGCAGAGTGATCCCCGCTTTGCCAGTACTGCAGGCCCATCATTAAGCCTAAGATCCGCCATCTCCTCCTGGGAACAGAGTGCCTGACTCGCCCTCCCACCAAGACCTGCCGGGGGAGCCAGTGGACGCCCCTGACCCAGAGCTGCCAACAGATGCCGCCGCCCACCTGGCTGCCACAGGATGGGGCCGGGAGGGACAGGGCAGCTGGCCCCAGTCCGGCTTCCCGCTCCCCCTCCCCCGCCCCTCCCCCCCAGCGCTGACTCCCCCCAGCTCTTGTCAAACAGAACCAGCTCTGCTACTTACCAACTGTATCACCTTGGGCACGTTATTTAATCCAAGCCTCGGTTTCTGTGTGTAAAGTGGGGGTCAAGATCACGCTTACCTCCTAGGGTGGCTGTGAGACTGACTGAGATGAGGTCTACATTGCAGCCAGCACAGTGCTTGACCCGTAATGGAGCTGGGTAGGTGGTAGCTGTCATCAACACAGACTCAGAGGGCTGGCAGGGGTATCAGAAACCTTTCAGCCAGTGGGAGGCACTGCCAACGACACCCCTGGTAGGCAGGGAGAGCTGGACCAGTTGCCAGCCAGCCCATCCCTCAGTCTCGGGGGCAACTGCAGGGGTTCCTACCAGCCCCTCCCTCCTTCCTGCATCTGATTCCGATGCCATCAGCAGTCAGTGAGCCCAGAGGGACTCTCCAAAGCTCCCCTGGCTTTCCAGTTTCTAATTTCTACCATGATAACCTACCGTGGGTCCAGAGAAAGGCAAACTCTTGGCCACCTGAGGGACAGGGAGGCAAGATACCCAGTCTCGCTGTGGCTGATGGTAGAAAGCACGATGGCAACTCAGGTTTCTAAGCTTCCAAAGACAGTGGGGCCAGGCATGTGCCTACCAGCTTGGGTGAGTCTATTGCTACATCTTGGGGAACTGTGTTAGCCGCCTGGCATCCTGTTGCTGACATGACCTGGCTCACAGTGAGAGTGTTAACACACAGAAATCAGCAGACGTTGCCAGTCAAGGTGCCTCCCTTACCCCTACCCCCAAGAGCTGGTGAACGTTTATCAGCCCACCACCCAGCAAGACTGTTCTCGCTCCCCACCCCTGCCTTGGTGGCTTGTAACTATTCCCCTCACACTACACGCCCATCTCAAGTGTTCCTGAAATAAACCGCCAGAGACAGGTGATGAGAAGCCACTGGGGATGCGGGCAGGGGGGCTGACCCCCTGAGCCAGCATTAAGGCTCCGCCTCCCTCCTTTCACTGTCTGTGCTCCTTCTCGGAAGAAAGTTCACCAGCAGGTATTTGGATGCAAAGACTCATCACCAAGATCTTTGCACCAGTGCTCCGAGGTGCATGTGGAGCAAAGAGGCAACCAGAAAAATGACTCAGAGCCCCGGAACTCTGACCTCTAGGGGACCACCTAGGGTCACAGAGACTTGTGGACTCCGCCCAGACCCCATGGAGAGCCTTGTGAGGAAGAGCTTGTGGGGCTGGTGGAAAAGGAGGGCTATCCAGTGTCAGCCAGCATCAGCGAGCTCAGCAGAGACCTCAGCTTCTCTGGGGTCACATCTGCATCGCCCCTTGAGGAAGCTGAAAGGAATCCAGGGCAGCAGCCTTGAGGCTGAGGGAGACGGAGCATCTCTGCCCCCATGCCCTTCACCAAATGGACACTGGCCGTTCTGTTCCATCAGGAGCATCGCTGAGCAGCAGCAGCTTCTCCAAGGACCCGGGGGCCCCGGATACTGGGAGTGGCACCGCGGGACCCCCGATGGGCATCCCCCTCCCTCCCCCTCTCTCCCCCACGGAACCCCTTTCCTCCGCAGCAGTAGGTTTCTCCCTGAACTTTACCCTTAAGGGAATCTGGTGCATTCTCTCCTACAATATTTATGACCCACATCAATTTTTCATTCATCCCATCACTCAGCTTCTCAGGCGAGTTTGGAAACTTTCCCTCTGAGTTCTCCTTCTGCTGAGGGTGAGATGGGGACCGGAGTAAAGCCCCAGGGACCTGCTGCACCATCCGCCCCGCCATCCTCCTGCCCAGAGAGCCAGTGTCTGCCACGTTAACTGCCAGCCCGTCCGCCCCTCTTTCTAAGCCGCTCACAATCTGATTACACCTCAAAGTCCGACCTTACACCCGACCTCTGCGGCCCCTGGCCCCCCCCCCCCCTTCTCACTGTGATCTGCAAACACAAAGCTTCCCCTCCCTCTCTGGGTGGGGAAAGGGGTTCCTATTGCTTCTGACCCTGTCCTTCCTTTGGTGCATCTGGCCCTGCCTCATGCTCCAAGCCCAGACCAATTCCACATCTTCCCCCAAGCCACGTTTCCCCTCATCTAACCCCCATACCATCTCCTTGCTCATCCCTGTTTCACTTCAGCCAGTAATTAATGACTCAGTATTTAGCTGTTCTTTAACTATTCTCTCTGGCTGAAATGTAAGCTCCCTAAAGACAGAGTCTGCACTTTCACACTTCTGTGGCCTGGTTCCCATGGGGCTTACGGTATATAGCACCAGCTACGTAGCAGGTGCTTCATAAATAACTAGATACAGAAATAAATAGCAAAGAATAAAATAACATAATAAAATGATAAATAATAATATAATTATAAATAAACGATTTAATACATAACTTGGTGGAAATCATTTGGACTTTTCTCTAATTTCTACCATGGGTCTTGGTAGAAGACCCATGGTAGAAATTATTATAATTGGGTCTTGTTTTTATCTGGTCTAGTCTCAGATGTAATGATGATAATACAGAGATGTTCTTATCTCTGAGAAATACGATAGTATGTTAATTATATTAATAATAATAACGATTGCTCCAATTTATTGAGCCCTTACTCTGTGCTGGAAGCAGCAAAGTGTTTTGCAGGCACTATCTAGCTGACCTTTCAGGTAAGTGTTGTTATAACCCCCATTTCACAGGTGAAACACAGAGAGGTTGTGACTTGTCCAAGGACACACAGCTAATACGCGTTACAGCAAATGCTCAACAGCTGTAGCTCAGACCAGGGCCCGTGCTTAAACGTCGCCTCGTTCCTGCCACAGCTAGTAGCCCTGCATCCCTACATCCCTGCGCACAGTCTCCAGGAGGGCAGCCTGAGGTGTGGACAATGCAGTAGCCACCAAAGGCCGGTGCAACCAGCCCAGCAAAAGAGGAGAACCTTCAGGTAAATATGGGGAATGAGCATAAACACTTATATCTGCTCCCGCCTGAAATGCCAGAAATGTTACGTAAAGGAATAACAAAAGGGTCGCTCCCCAAAGACAGGGAGAGGAGGGGAAGCCACAGCATCAACACGACACAACAACCAAGACCCAACACGGCCAAAATTAAATAAATAAAATAAATTTAAAAAAATTATATCAGAAACGAAAAGTACTTCTACTTAGAGACAGATTCAGCAGTAAGGATACTGACAGCAACAGAGAAAAAACAAAAGAAAAAAAACATTAAAAATTAGAGAGTACAAAACAATGAGAAAGACACAGCCCAGGTTCATTTAATACAGGGACAACTAGTCCTTAATACCTTACCTGTCTAGTAGAAATCACTACAATGCAACTTATTTTTACTGTGTATAATGTCACTCTAATTTATCTAGAAAGGATTAAATTGTGTTCAGCATTTTCTTTTTAAGAAGCATGAACTCGTTAAATTTAAAAGTTTTTTAGTTAAAATGTTTATAACATAGAATCCTAAAATAGTTTTCTCCTGATAGTCTGCCTTCCTCTATATGTACAAGCAGTCATATGTGATGATCTGACTGGACCTGTTTAGAAAGAAAAGGCAACTTTGCCCAAGAAGCTACTTTGCATGAACCTGAGATGAGGTGGAAGAAGGAAAATCACTGGACTGACTGAAGCAGAGTGATGATTAGGGATCAATGAAAATAGAACAGTAAACTGAGGGCCATGAATCCTGGCACAGCAAACAGGAGTAAATGAAAGTTTTCAGGAAAATAGTTATGTGGGATGCATATGCAGTCAACTAACCTTTGACCACGGTGCCCAAAACACAAAATGGGGAAAGGATAGTCTATTCAATAACTGGTGTTAGGAAAATTGATACCCACATGTGAAAGAATACCATAGACAAAAATTAACTTGAAATGGATTAAGGACTTAAATGTAAGACCTGAAACCATAAAACTTCTAGAAGAAAACATAGGTGGTAAGCTATTTGACATAGGTCTTCGCCATATCTTTCTGGATTTGACACCAAAAGCACAAGCAATAAAAGTAAAAATAAACAAGTAGAACTACATCAAACTAAAAAGTTTCTGCACAGCAAAGGAAACAACCAACAAAATGAAAAGGCAACCTATAGAATGTGAGAAAACATTTGCAAACTACCTATCAGATGAGGGATTAATATCCAAAGCATGCAAAGAACTCATATGCCTCAATAGCAAAATAAAAAAAAAAAAAAAAAAATCCAATTAAACAGTGGGCAGAGGACCTGAATAGACAGTTCCCCAAAGAAGACATACAAATGACCAATGGATATATGAAAAGGTGCTCAACATCACGAATCATCAGGGAAATGCAAATCAAAACCACAATGAGATATGACCTCACTACCTATTATAATGTTTATTATGAAAAAAGACAAGAGATGACAAATCTTGGTGAGGATATGAATAAAGGGAACCCTTGTACACTGTTGGTGAGAATGTGAATTGGTGCAGTCACTATGGAAAACAGTATGGCGGTGACTCAAAAAGTTAAACATAGAACTACCGAATGATCCGGCAATCCCACTTCTGGATACATATCCAAAGGAAATGAAATCAGTATCCCAAAGAGATATCTGCATTCCCATGTTCACTGCAGTATTATGACAATAGCCAAGATAAGGAAACCTGTGTCCATCAATGAATGAAGAAAGAATATGTGGTATATATATTCAATGGAATATTATTTAGCTATAAAAAAGAAGGAAAAAAAAAGGAAAAAAAAAAAAAAAGAAGGAAATCCTGTCATATGTGACAACATGAATGAACTCGGAGGGCATTATGTTAAATGGAAAAAGTCAGACTGAGAAAGACAAATGCTACGTGGTATCACTTACATGTGCAATCTTAAAAAAAAAAAAAAAAAAATGAACTAATAGAAACAGAATAGAAGGGTCCTTGCCAGGGTCTGGGAGATGAGGGAAACAGGAAAACGTTGGTCAAACGTACAAACTTTCACTTTTAAGAAGAATATGAATAAGTTCTGAGGATCCAATGTACAACATGGTTACAGTAGTTAATAATACTGTCTTGTATACTTGAAATTTGCTGAAACAGACTTTAAGCATTCTCACCACCAAAAAAAAAAAAACCAAACAAAAAACAAGGGTATGGGGGTAGAGGGGAACTATGTGAGGTGATGAAAATGTTAATTAACTTCATCAGGACCAGTATTTCCCAATGTCTAGGTGTATCAAATCAGTTTGTACACTTTAAATATATACAATTTTATTTGTCAATTATACCTCAAGAAAGCTGGGAAAACAAGAACTAAATAAATATTGAGTAAATGAAAAAAAGTTATGAGGTAGGTGTTTAGGAAATATTAATCAGGAAACACTGTACAGACAGGACTAGAGCAGACAGGTACTGCAAACAAGGAAGTAATCTCTCTCTTCTTCTATGGCAATAAACTAAGAGTACCCATGCCTGACAGCAATTCATCAGCAATGTCCCAAAATTCAGATTCCCAAGAGAAAGAACAAACGAATAGGAGAGAAGAGATGCTACGTATATCCTCAGCCCATGGCTTTATCTGTTTTCAGGCTACAAACCAGTTTCTTACAGTCCCCTGGGAATAGGAACATGAACCTGCAGGAGGATAACGGCTGCTTTAACATCTCTCTCTAAGCTCATCAACGATGTGCTAATAGTTCATACATTTAAGCCAGACACTCGTAACTCATTTTCAGTGGTGCAATTGTCTAATAAATTGTTGGAAACTTTGAAAAATCTTCAGTGTTCCATAAAAATGAAGCCTTTTCACAATCATTGAAACCCGTAATGCAAAACAAATGTATTTCCTTGATAAATTTAGTTTTAGGTAAGCTTTAATTTATATGCTAAATTTTTTAATTTAGTTCAAGTTTTGGCAGAGACATGTTTATTTTAATTGTTGGCCTTCAAAACTCTAGCTTAGGAATAAGCATCTGCTTCTTTTCAATTTTCCGCATAAACTGGATAAATTTCTTCAAGTTGCAAATGAGGGGTGAACATACACTGTATTGCTTCTGGAAAGGTTACAAAATTGCAGCACTTTTTGTGAATCCTTTAGGAGAGATCTTACAGCATTACCCTTAAATCTTAACTAGGGTTCTTATATGTACTTACATTTAAGCTGTTTTCAAAGAACATAATACATTAGCATCTAGACCTTGTGCCCAAATAGCCCTCTTTGGAGCACTTGTCGAATACTCTAATACATTTTGAACTCCTCTCATTGCTTTATAGAGATTCTCAAAACACATGGATCCTTTCTCTAAGATGAAAAACCTCCCAGAGGAAAAGCACAAACACAGCCTCAGCCCACCTATATTGGAGACCCTGTAACCGATCTGACAAACATACAGTGCGTATTTCTCCAGCTATAGCCTTTGGAAGAAATCAATAAAACTTTCAGAAAGGTAAAGTTAGAGCTCTTGAAACACTGTAGGAGGTAACATTCATCCTTTGCAAATACCTTAAGAAAACTGACTTCTGAGAGAATCCAATCCCTATTATAAAATAGTCTTCCTTCACCAGTAATGGCAACACTGGTAAAGGCACTGCTAAGCATGTTTGCACTCATCTGAACCAAGCAGGCATAGAACCTAGGTAACAACGCCCACTGGCTATTAATATGATTGAAACTATCTGTGAATTGGGACTCAGTTGATATTCAGATGTAAAACCCCTGAAAATCTACAAGAGCGTTTTCTTCTGGGGTGTTTTATCTCGTCGGTTTCTTTTTCAGTCTACCTTTTAAGGTATTACCCAATCGCCATGTTATGTATGGTGTCTAGCCATGGTACTGATGTTCATGATTCCATGAAATGGCATCTTTGCTTTACAAAGTATCAGGCTTATAACAGAGAGAGTGGTGAAGGACTAAGAAACATACTTCAATAGAGCCAGTTGACTTGCTGGACACTAACATCCAGTCAGGAGCCTCAAGTAAAATCTCTGCCCAAAAGTTTCAATTGCTAAATAGCAAGGGAATAATACCAAGGCCCAATCACAGAGTAGCAAATACCAGCGGCCTGGGAAAATCCCAAGAGAATAGCTTCACTGGCAGTGATTCTCAAATGTTCAAGGTACACAAGAAT
Source organism: Balaenoptera acutorostrata (assembly GCF_949987535.1). NCBI lineage: Eukaryota > Metazoa > Chordata > Mammalia > Artiodactyla > Balaenopteridae > Balaenoptera > Balaenoptera acutorostrata. Next base: position 285,374 of record NW_026645621.1, read on the forward strand.
CACCTGGTGAATGTGTAGAAACAGCTTCTGAGGCCGATCCTCTGAGATTTTAATTCAGCAGGTCAGGCGAGGTCCATGAATTTATAGTTCTAACACGGCTGGCGGAACCAGAGCTGCTGCTCTGAGGAACACACTTTGAGAACCACTGCCCCACCACTATTAAATCAGAGTCGGCAGTCTTCTAAAAGGCAAGGTGACTTGCATGTTCATTAAAGTTTGAGAATCACTGCTTTAGGAAATGAGGCAACAGGTTTGTTTGGTTTTTTCCTTCTTCCTGTGATATCAGGATAGGGAGATGGTGAAAAGAGATGTTTTCAAAAGAAAGTAAGTGCTTAAATCACACTCTTTGTCATGAAACAAACCTATCTGGCCACCTTGCTCACCTTCCCCAATGAAGCATCACTCACTCCTTCCTTTATCCACCTCTCCATCCTCACTGTACCTTACCTAGGGCTCACGAGGAGACAGAGGTCCCATATGAACTTCAGATCTGCATGTTATAGATTTCCCGGGAAAATCTAGAATTCATATAATTGTTTTTCTAGTCCATAAAAATTGCACTGGCATTAAACAAAGAATCAAGTTTGAATTACATACGTTTAGAAAACTTTTCATGTAAATAACTTCACAAGAAATTCACAGAAAAATATTTTTTTAGACTGATTGGCAACAGGGCCACGACAAGAGCAAGAAATGTCAACAGAGGGGCCTCCTGTGGTCACCCATGTCTCAGAGATGGAGGAAGGAAAGATAGCCTCTTGACTGATTTGCACTGTATGTAATTTTACATTACATGTAATTACGTGGACTAAACCAAGTGTAACACAGAAGACTAAACATGCTATCATTCCATGTGATGAGCCTCTACAAAGAGGAAAAAACAGAAGATGTGAAAAAAAACACTTTTTTTCTACTTTAATTTTGTACCTATATGAGATGATGAATGGTCACTAAACTTACTGTGATAATCATTTCATGATGTATGCAAGTCAAAGCACTACGCTATATACCTTAAACTTTTACAGTGCTGTATGTCAATTATATCTCAGTAAAACCGGAAGGAAAAAAAAAAAGTGGAAGATGTGAATATATCAAGCCTTGGCAATGGGAAAGGCCTAAGTCCACGTGACTAATCACACCTCCTTCTTGCTGATTCAGGCTATTGTAGATTCAGCAGCTCCAGCAGCGAAACAGCTTATCTGTTAATAAGCTACAGAAAGAAGAGCCCCAAGTCCCATCACGCACTGCAGAAATGTGAGTTGAACTGGCAAACATCTCCCAATCCACCACAACAACCCCTTGCCTCGCTTACCTGAAACTTTCACACATACCACATCTCCCCAATTATTTCCATAATCAGTGAGCCTATTGCCGATCTAAAACCTGACACATACATGAGTAGATTCCAGGTCTGTTAAGTACCAAGAGCAAAGGAGGACACAGAAAAACACCGCATTTAGTCTCATTTTCTCTGAGAAATTCAGTGCACTGCAAGACAGCACTGGACTGACAACACGGAACCAAGGTTCTAACACCAGTTTTTCTACCAGATACCTTGAAGCAAGTCACTTGGCCTCTTTCATCTCATTTCTTTCGAAATTAGACTACATTATCATTCAGATACTTCCATATCTAGGAGTCTGTGATTATGCTGAGTATCCATGCTACTAGAAAGCCAAAGAAACAGCTACTCAGAAGCACATGGAAAATAACCATCTTGGATGAGACTTCAGAGCTGCAGTGGCACTAGCTCCACACAAGGCATCCTAATCCCAGGTCAGAACTCGGTACTGCAGGCTGCCCAGAAACTGGGACATATAATAAGGTGATGGGGCATATTCATATGAGCATCCTTCCTAACTTATTCAACCAGAAGTCTTTCATGAATACCACCCAGATGCTGAACTTAGGATCGCCATCCTTAGGTATCAGGGATTAAAGTATGATCCAAAGAGTTCAAGTTGCCTCCAAAATGTCTGCAACTGCATGGAAGTTGAAGGCCTCACTCACCTCATTCCCACCACATCCTGCAAATCCTTTTCTTAGAAGGAAATCAGAAACTCCCTTTTTTGAAGACAGATGGGTAATTCATGTACAACCATCTATGAGACTGCCTGCATGGGGCCTCCTTGTTTGAAGACTACAGAGATTTTAAATTAAAAGAACCATCTATGTCAACTCTGCCTAGATGATGTGTTCAAAGGGAAGACTCAAAGCAGCAAACTAGAGGGAACTTTTCGTTTACTTATTTCTAAAAAGCCAAATAAAGCCTCTAGGAATGGTTATCTGTCATTTCCTTTCTCAGCACCCACTGTTCCTTCTTCTGGCTGCAGTCACAATTTTTATTTGCAAACCACGACTACCGCCCTCAGTGGACCCATGTCTTCTGTCCCAGGGTTCCTTTTCCTCTAAGAATTTTATGATCTGCATGAATCACTTTGCATAGATAACTAAAATTGATCATTAAAATCTGAAATTAAAAAAAAAAAAAAAAAAAGAGCATGCAACACCCCGTTCTTATTTTGCTTCAAGGATACTCCTACTGAGCTCATGGAGCTGAAAGCTGCAAAAACTTGAAGGATCCTCCTCTCAGGTTGAAAGACTAGGACATGAAGTACCCAAGTATGCCACACAGAGTTCAAGAAAAGGAATACAGCCAGATCTTCCATCTAAGTATCAGGAAGAAATCGGAGGTAGGGAAAAGAATTGGGGTAGCTCAGCAGTAGCCTTTTTCTTAACGTCAGAACCCTGATTTTTATTCCGAAACAAGACTATAAAACAACATTTCCCAGACATTCTCGCATGGAGGTGTAATCATGTGACTGTGTCTGGGCCAATGACCTGCAAGAACAAGTGTTATGCTGGCTTCCAAAAGGCTCTGGCAAAAGTCCAACTTAATGAAATGAAAATGTCTGATTAGACCTTGACTTGTCCTGACAACTCTGGTCACAGGGAAAGCAGTCTTATTGACTCATCATGTCATTTCGCTCAACTATTAATGCAAGGAGTATCATGAGGAAGAAAGAACTGCTTGCAAATGGACAAAATAAGCAACAAATACCCCTGTCAACAGTATTAAATTATTTATCAATCACACACTACAGGTTATATCACAGTAGTTACAAGGATGGAGGCCACTGGGTCCTCACCAACAAAAAGACTGGTTCTTCCACTTTTAGGACAGTTATGTAGAGCAGGGGTCCCCAACCCCCCAGGAACCTGGCCGCACAGCAAGAGGTGAGTGGCGGGGAGCGAGCGAAGCTTCATCTGCCGCTTCCCATCACTCACATTACCACCTGAACCATACCCCCAACCCCCCGTCCGTGGAAAAACTGTCTTCCACGAAACTGGTCCCTGGTGCCAAAAAGGTTAGGGACCGCTGATCTAGAGGACTACAGCGCACTCAGCGTTTATCAGGAGTCTGTGCTTTCATAGAATCTACTCTTCAGTAAGTCTACGAATCTTTTATCCTTGGCCCTAAACGCCAAAATCAGGGTTGTACTTTATTATAATCAAGGTGTTCAGGAATTTCTGGTGAAAATGAAAGTTTATACTCATATTAAAAGTGAATAAATGTTTCTGAATCTACCTTTCATCTTTGGTTAATATGTTTCTTACTAAACAAGCCAAATTCATAAAGGAAAAGACAGGTTACCTCATAACACTTTCTTTTCAACTAAAGCAGTAAAGACCCACACTAACACCGCATTTTTTTACTTCCAAATTCTATACATCAGGCTTCTCACAGAAACTTTCACTTCAGCCAGTGGAATACCTTGCAGGAGGCAAGCACTCAAGAAATATTTGTTACGGTGACTTGAACATAGTAACACATTAGGTGAACATTATAGGAAGTTAGCCTAAGGGCTCTTCACTGAGAAGAAAACAGCTTTTTACCATGTTCTTTATTGCCAAGTGAAAGGATATACATATATAGCCTTGTTCGCTCCAAATGTACCCTCTCCACATCACTGACATCCTGTAAATGGCCATAAATCACAACTGGTCCCTGTCATGAGAAAAACTGTGTGTCAACTTGAGTGTGTCTGCCTTAAAAGACAGGTGCAAGGGTACAATCAAACATATTTAAGTGCTTGGGAAAGAAACACTGCTCTACAGAAGCAAGGGACTATTAGGAATTATAATTAGGAATTATATATGGAATTATAGCAGGAATATTCCTATATATAGGAATTATAAACATATACACCTTTTATAGCAATAGACTCCAGACAGGAAATCAGGATGAGACTGGTCTATCCTGGCATTCATTTCATAGAGTTTAGTTTTGTCTGATGAATATTTAAACCCAAAGCACTGCAGTGGTAGTGCCAATATATGTCATATTTTCAGTTGCATCTCCTTTCTGGACTAGGAGCGCCCCTAACTACTCATAAGCCTTAAAATCCTAATTATTGGGTAGACCAGCGGCAGACTGGAGTGACACGAAATTAAGGTTGACTTTTAAGAAAATAGGCACATGTCTTGTACTGCTCTATTAGATACACTTTGGCATTTTGCAGAGCCCAAATGAATTACAGAAGAGACACAGGTACTGTTAATACATCACATGCCTTCTAAAAATCCTGGAAGACGTGGGGAGTCCCACATCATTTCTTTGGGACTAGAGACGTTGCCAAGGACTAAAATTGATGATGCATAGAAGGAGAACCCTCCAAAACTAACTCCTCTGCTTTGCTGACCCAAAGGAAGCCAAAGGAAAGAGACTCTCTCACTCCAAGTAACTCCCTAAACTAACAATGTTTAGAAAAAACAAGTATTTTCAAGATGGTTCAGAGTTGGAGGATAGCAGGCAGAGAGTAGAAACTGACTTGGATTTGATTATGGGGTCACGAGAAAGGATCAGAAATGTTCATTTTTAGTTGTTATTACTGAAGTTTTTATAAAATCCCAAGACATTCACTAGAACTTTACTAATTAAGACACGTAACCCACACACGACTAGACTACAAATACTTATAATACATGTTTTTGGTTTTTGGTTTTTGAGAAAGAAATCTCAACTACCAAAGGTTCACCAGCTGCAGGACTTCAAAGGCAGTAATAGGAGCAATGGTCTCCAATGACTCAATTTGGAAAGAAAAATCTCTCACACAACCCACCCATTAGACAAGATGACATATACATCTACTTCAGGACACCTTACGTTTTGGATGAATAGCCTTGAATTTACTTCACAGCCAATAGCTTGCCAGAGAAAACTTCGAGTTGGATCCTATTACTTAATACACTAAATCCACAGCTCAAAGTCCATCTCACTGGATAACTGAATAGAACTAGCGATGGGAATTAAAACTGAGGATGCCAGCAGCCCTGATTTCACTGTTATTATTTGTACTGTGTGAAATGATTTTCATATTGGCAAGTATGGGATCTCTGAAACTGTGCACTCTTCCTATCTACCATGGTACATAACGATTATTTGCCCATGCACGCTCTGAGGGGCAATGTGGTACAATGAAAGGAGCCCTGAGCTTGAGTCAAAACCAGTTCTAGTGCCAGCTCTGCCACTATCTGGCTGAAGACCTTGGACCACACTTTAGGTCCAAGTTTACTCATTAATTTATTTAATAACCATGATTTGATCACAGACCTAAAAGAACACAACATTGCTCAGCTGTAAAAGGGGGGAAACTAGACCTAGTTTATAGAACTGGTGTTAGATTTAAATGAGATAATGGGTGTACTTTGCATCCAAGACACATTGGTGCTAGTCTTCTTCTACCACAACTATCAGGCACTGTGTTCAGTCTAAAACACCACTGCAGGGAGCACACTGGAAGCCCTCATCACGTTTGTCATCACTGGGTAAAGCCTCTTGCCTCTTAGTCAGTAAAATCCATGAAGGCCAGGATTTTCTTCTTTCTAATACACAGACACATCCTCTGAACCTGCATGTGCCTCAGCACATAGTAAGCACTTAATAAATAATTGTTGAATGAATAAATTCTCTTTTATTCCTTAAAATAACTCTGGATCAACTAATATTTTTACCATCTTACAGTGAGGAGGCTGAATAATGAGATAAACTGTCTATAAAATCAGGTGATAAGTCCCTTCCAATTCCACAATGCTATCTATAGTTTTTATATTTTCCAATAGTTCATCATTATATCATTCTTCCTAAATAATTGCTACTTACTCACATTTATTGGTTATTGCTTAAATAATAGCAAGAGTCTCCAACTATAAAATCTACTCCTATCTTTAAGGAAAATAAAATATTTGAACTATAAAGAAAATCATTTGTTTCTAAGAAAACTTTATTCTCACATCTACACACAAACTATCTAATGAGGTTATTCTTAAGAAACTCTTCCAAGTAATTTTCCCAACCTGAACTTCCATATCCTTTTCGCCAAATAAGAAGCGAAATAAACAATCAGTCAAGAGTGATATTAAAAACATGGGGGCATGGGGCTTCCCTGGTGCCGCAGTGGTTGAGAGTCTGCCTGCCGGTGCAGGGGACACGGGTTCGAGCCCTGGTCTGGGAGGATCCCACGTGCCGCGGAGCGACTAGGCCCGCCTGTGAGCCACAGTTGCTGAGCCTGCGCGTCTGGAGCCTGTGCTCCGCAACGGGAGAGGCCGCGTAGTGAGAGGCCCGCGCACTGCGATGAGGAGTGGCCCCCACTTGCCGCAACTAGAGAAAGCCCTCGCACAGTAAACGAAAACCCAACACAGCCATAAATAAATAAATAAATAATTCCCATTGGAAAAAAAAATTGTTTAAAAAAAAATAATAAATAAATAAAAAATAAAAACATGGGGGCAATCCTGTCCCTAAAACATTTCTTCACCAAAATTTGGATTCTTTCACTGTAAGAGCAGCAAGATCATCTTTTTTACTATCTTTCAGAAGATAACTGTAGCTTCCCTAGTCTGGGGCCCTAAATGAGAAAGACCTCGGTTAGATGCAGCCAATGTCACAGGGTCTCGTGGCTCTGAATCAGTATTTCCACACACTCCCAATCATAAATGCCCCAGAGACCTCCTATCCCCAAAACGGACACTGCTGTATCTCAAGTTCAGGTTTACAGAATGATGGCCTCCTCCAAGGCCTTCCTTAGAAAACGTATTCCCAAATTTGCCATCTCACCTCACGCTTCCTTCTCCAAAAGCAGCCTACTCTTTACCACTTATAAGTCTTCTCCTCTAGAGGGCTGAATGTATATTGGGGCACTCAGCAGATATTACACTCTACTCCATCAAAAGGATCTCATAAATTTGTTTTCATTTAGTAATTAACATTCCTCTAGACTCGCAGAAGTGCTGAGGGCAAAGTCATAACGCTTTTAATGGCAAAATCAAAATGGAAGCCCAGGTCAGACTTCACATCTAATGCTGTTGCTGGCAGACCCAGTGATTTTGAGACCGAGCAAGATGATTTTATCGTTAAGGCATCACCACTGCTGTGCAGGGAATTTCTCTTTCATTACACCTCAGCTCCGTCCCACCTCAAAACGCTGGGTAGAGTTCTAACGTGCTCTGAAACCACAGCAACTTATGACAGAGCAGCCATCATGATGACCTGTAAGTCATCAAGATACATATCAACCACTGGCTATGTTATTAATACCTGAAGTATCAAATTTGCTAAGGAAGCAAAAAGGAGCTTCATTCTTCCTCAAGGGGAATCAGAAACCAGTATGTTCAAGAGAGGATTTCCATAGGAAAACCGCCCCTGCCTCAGACAGCACCTACCATCAACATGTTTATGGGCAAACACAGTATCAGAAAAACATGCTGTGAGTCTTAGAAACAGCATATGCCTCATTTCATAGGGGCTGCTATGGTGCTAGGCATTGTTTTTTGTTTTTGGGGTTTTTTTTTTTTACTGCATTTCAGAGAAATAACCGTAAAATGAAGGTCTATAACCAGCAGATAACACAATAAACAACAGCATCAACTTCTGCACCCTTTTTGTGAATGGTTTCCCTATGCTTTAATTGAAAAGGTAAGTTTTAATATGCTTTGTGTTTTCTCTCAAAATAGTTTGGGACCAATTCTATTCTAAGACTTCTGTATTTACCATCTCCATCCAAGGTCCAAAGATTACAGAATTTACAAATGAAGGACACCCCCCTACACACACACACACACACACACACACACACACACACACGTCAGTAATAGAGGAGCTATGACAACAAAATTCCTGAATGACAGAAAGAAACACAGAGGACAGTGGCTTGAAACAGCAATGGTGGTCACCACAAGCTTTGTCCTAGAGTTCAGCTCAGGTCTTTCTGAAAGCCTGGACCAAAAATTCACAAAAACAAGAAGCAGTAACACAGTTCACATAACTTTCCTGAGCTTAAATATATAATAGAGCTGGGTAACTGTCCAACCTAGGTTGTATCTTCAGGGAATCTCAAACTCTCATAAAAAACCAAGGTTTCTGGCTCAAGAAAAGGCTTAAAGTTAGAGATGAGCATTGTTAAATCACTGGTTCCTATTCACATTTCAACCCTTGAAATAACGTTTCACTACTTGTCTCAGTCACCAGCGACTCTAGTCTGTCTTGAGAAAGCTCACACGCCTCCCTGGACTCAGCCATCTCCTTCTCACCGACAGGTCAGGTCCAATGCAACCAAAGCTTAATTCACTTTAAAAGATATGTGAACTATTATTCAAGGACAGTAGCTGTCTGTTCACAGAAGCTTCATCCACATCAAGGCAGCTGAGTTTGTGAGCTTGATTTTTGTATTCTTCTTTCATTCTGTCAAAATTCAAGCTTACAGATATTTCCACTTTCAGTCTATTCTTTAATAAATGTCCCGCTCAGTGGAAGACAGGACTCAGAGTTTCAATGACATAACTGTATATTTTCCCAAGAAAATTGTTTATGTACCTTTCCATAAATGTTTTAACTTTTTCACCTAGAATATAAAATCCTTGAAGAAAATGTCTGTCTTCTATAGTTTAGCAAGATACATGCTCAACACAATTTCCAAATCACCTTTAGTACCAATTTTAACCATGAAGAACACTGAAAATTCTACTGTAAATTATCAAATATATGGAAGCAAATATATAAATGAAATTCTTCTGTCATTTAGTACCAAGAAGAGAGATACAAATATAGGATAATTTCTCAAATGAGTTTCAACTACTTAATGTGCTACTTTAAAGCATATTCACAAACAATAGAAATAATCAATCTGAAGAACTGGATTCATCTCTATACACAAGGGACATTTTTATACAGTTGCTCGAAGAATTAGCCACACAAGCACAATAGGTACCATAAAGATTAAAAGAAAGTAACTGCATTAAAAATACTTCAGTTTATTAAAAGGAACGGTTCCTATTTTATATGTATACACATCTATTTTTATAGAAAAGAACACATCTATTTTTATTCTAATTTCCATGACTCACTCCCCACCCATTCACCGAGGAGATAGATAACAGTTGATCCTATTTTTCACCTTTTAATTTATTCTACCTGGAGAAATAAAATTCATCACTGTCCCATGTTATTTTCCCTCCCCTTTGGACATTTATCCACTAAATAAACATCTACTACCCACTGCTGTTAAGCAGTGTGCTGGGTCCTGGGGCTCCATCCCAGTCTCCTCCGCTGGTTTCCCCTATTTGCCCCAATTTCTAAGCGCTGAAGTGTCCCAGGACTCAGCCCTGTCTCATCCTCAAGTCAGTCTACACATGCTCACTTGGTGGTCTCAGCTAGTCTCCTGGTCTAACTAGCATCTATCCTATGCTGACCACCCCCATGTTTATGTATACTGCAGACCTCTTTCCTGGGCTCCAGTTTCACATATGGACTCACCAACTCATCCTCTGCCAATAGATGTTTTACAGATCTCGAACGTTTAACAGGCCCAACTAACTCCAGATCTTCTCCACCAAACCTCCTTTCAAAGGATGAAGTTGATGACAACTTCGTCCTTCTAGTTAGTTAGGCTGAAATCCTTGAAATCATCCTGACACCTCTTTCTGTCATACCCCACATCCAAGCTATCAACAAACCTCTCTTGGAAGGCTGGCCAAGGAGACACTTTGACGTAAGCTTCTGCCCAATCCTGACGCCTCTGCCTCCCTCCCACTATGTTGTTCCCAAGGGCACATGCTTACAAGTATTCGACACACTAAACCCTGTCTGAGTCTACTTCCCAAATGATCCAAATGCTTCAAGTCTTCACTACAAACATCCATTACAATATTGTGCATACAACAGCTTATCCCTACTAGAAATAAAACAAAGGATGATTTTAGCTGATCTATGTGTAGAATCGTATAGTTATAGATTCAGAGATTAAGGATATTTCTTGTCTTCTTTACAAGGACACTGAATGCCTCATGCTGCCTTACTACTCTTTTTGTTTATCCTTCATGCAGCAATGAAAGGCTTTAAATAAATCTTATCCATTCAAGTCCAACTGGTATTTTTTCTTTCTCTTCCCTGAGGAGCATCTTTTTTCTATACTACCACTTCTCTATTACTTCAGTTATTCACTGCCTTTAGTTGTTTATCTTATTTTTTTCAGAAATATTCCTTCATAACAAGGAGGTGCTAAAAACCTCATTTCACAAGTAGGTATGAAAAAGAAATATCTTGAACACCTTTCCTAAAAAGAAATCTAAAGGTAGGTAATTTAGTACATAAGCCTTTAGGAAAGCATTAGAAGAAAGTAAGACAAAGTCAAATATCAACAATTTACTGAACATAAATTCTCATTACACAAAAAAGTATCTCTCCTTATAACTTCAAAATATTAATAGGGCAACACAGCAAAATATCAAGTGTCAGATGCAGCTAGACTACAAAATGTTATGTTTTTATTTTAGAAGTATGTTTTTTATTATTGCTGAAACGAGAATTTTAGAAAAAAAACTACCATCAGTTTCTTAACATGTAATTTATTTGTAAAAGTCAACCAAAACAATCTGAATTCAATCATCAGCTCAGGAAGCAGATTCCATGACATTTTTTTCCCCCTAAATGCTAAACGACACAGGCAGCGATAAAATATGCAGAGAAAGAACCATGTCACAGAAGATGTGACAATTTTGATAAATGACGATAAACTGTGATGTAGAACAGCCGTTTGTAAGCTGCTGTTTTCAAAAACATGTATTTTAATGATGATTTTTGCCAAATATCATTTTAGAGAGATATTCTGTAATAAAACCATTGACAAACAAAATTGGTACCTTATTATAAATTAGAACAGAAATGTATTTAAGTTTTTCAGCAAACTTGTAATTTTGCTTTGAATGAGAATGCATTTTAGATCCAGTCAGTTCCTTACAATGTTAAACACAGTCATCATCTGACCCAGAAATCCCACTCCGAGCTATAAAACAGAAATTAAAACATACTTTCACACAGACCCTTGTACATGAATGTTCATACATGCAACATTATTCATAAAAGACAAGAAGTGCAAACAACCCAAATGTCCATCAAGTGACATATCATATCAATAGAACAGAATATTATTCAGCAATAAGAAGGAATAAAGTACTGATACATGCTACAATACGGATGAACCTTGAAAATATTATATTAAGGAAGCCAGTCACAAGAGGCTACATATCATCATGTTTATATGAAATATAAATTCTATTTATATGAAATGCCCAGAATAGGCAAATCCCTAGAAATAAGATGTAGATAAGTGGTTGCCTAGGGTTGAGAGTGTAGAGGGAATGGAGAATAATTGCTAATGGATATAGGGTTGCTTTCTGGGGTAATGAAATGTTCTAGAATTGTGCACCGTGATGGCTGCACAACTCTCTGGCTATACACAACCTCTGAATTGTACACTTCAAGTGGGTGAACTGTATGTGAACTACATCGCAAAAAAGCTATTTAAAATGCCAGTTAAAAAGGCCAGTCATGGGCTTTCCTGGTGGCGCAGTGCTATAGAATCCACTTGCCAATGCAGGGGACACGGGTTCGAGCCCTGGTCCAGGAAGATCTCACGTGCTGCGGAGCAACTAAGCCCACGAGCCACAACTACTGAGCCCAAGTGCCACAACTACTGAAGCCCGCGCGCCTAGAGCCCACGCACCGCAAGGAAGAGTAGTCCCCGCTCGACGCAACTAGAGAAAGCCCACACACAGCAACAAAGACCCAACGCAGCCAAAAATAAATAAATAAATCAATTTACTTTTTAACAAAAGGGCCGGTCATGTTGTAGCTGTTTATAACTTGTATAGACTTTTCAAAGTCTAAATCCCTAATTATTAAAATATGTTTCTTACTGTCCACAAACCTCATTTCCTTACATAAAACCATCTGCCTATTCCACTATAAATACTACACGTAGTGAAAGAAAGTGCTTCTAAAATTAAATCATGTTTTCAAAACAGATTTCTCCTTAATATATTTAATTTTAATGATTCGCATGTGAATTATCCACACTTTCCATTAACTATGGTTAAATTTTCAATCTCAGATAAGTATCCCCCAATACAAAAGCACATTAACAGGCCATTCCTCTCCCAACACAAGCTGTGTGGACTAAATTTTTAACGTATTAGCTTGAATTTTAAAAAGCAAAATTAAGGAGGCAGATCTGTAAGAAAAGCAAGCACATGAAGTCTCAGAAGTTTAGAATGGAAAATATTTTCAAGATTGATCCTCTTCAGGACTACCGAAACTTTAATACCTAAGAACTAACCCCAGGAATTTTGTGATATTCTCATATCACCTTACTTTTTAAATTTTTATTGGAGTATAGTTGATTTACAATGCTGTGTTACTTTCTGCTATACATACCTTACTATTTTGCCTTAGTATTTATATTTACATTAAGTTGATTCCTTTCCTTTCTTTTCTTTTTAACTTAGCAATGTATGACACAACATCAGTGAACTTATGGGTTTGGTAAGCTATCTGTACTAGTCGAACAAACATTACAATAAATAAAATTTTAAATGGTGATGTGTCTATCACTTAAAAACATCTTGCACATGATCAGTACTACATCTACCACACTATGGGAAACACTGATCTAGTTTTATCTTTTATTTTTATGGGTGAGAAAGTTGAACTTCCTGGTGACTCTCAAAAGTCTGTGCACATCAGAACCTCCTGGAGGGTTTGTGTTAAAATAGAGAGTGCTGGGCTCTTCCCCAAGAGCGTAGGTCTGGGGGAAGGTCTGAGAATTTACGTTTCTAACAAATATCTAAGTGGTACTAATGCTGCTGGCCCAGGGACCGCCCTTCAAAAACCACTGACCAAAACCTACTAACCCCAAATTAGTCAGACCAGAATTTAAACTAGAACCCAATCTTCTCTTAGATGCTCTTATAATTATATGCTCTAGCACACATGTTTAATGTTGCTGAATTTTATTCACCTTTCACTTAATTTTACTCTTTTCAATAAAGGTGATTATTAAATGCTAAAGATCAGGTTTATACATTTTTAAGACTTCAGAGTTGTTATAAAATAGTGATTAATAAAAATTTAAGGAAAAGAACATTACAATCACCTTTGAGGACCCTGAATCCCTTTTCTTGGTCACATACCCTCCGTTAGTCCTTTGAGATAAACATTATCTTCAAGTTTGTGTCTTATCATTCACTTGCTTTTCTTGTTAATTTTCTCATAGCTGTATCTCTAAATAACATATTGTTTAGGTTGTATGTTCTGAGCTTTATACTATATCTTTTTATGCTATTTGCTTTTTTATTCAATATGATGTTTTTGAGATGTAGCCCTCGGTTTTTATCAGTAATTCATTGCTTTCATGGCGGGACATTATTTCATCTACAAGAAAACAGCACTAAAATTGTTGACTTTTTTTTTCATTTTGAAAAAATCAGAGGTAAAAAAGAAGTTGCAAAAATAGTACAGAGAAGTCCTATGTATGCTTCATCCAGTTTCCTCCAATGGTTACATCTTACCTAACTATATTACAGTATCAAAACCAGCAAACTGGTTTTGGGACAATGCTTGTGTATAGTTTCATGCCATTTTATTATATATGCAACTCTCAATTTTTAAGTTCTTTTTTTTTTTTTTTTTCTCGCGGGCCGCACAGGCCGCGAGACCAAGGGCCGCGGGGACCGGGCCGGCGCGCCGCCCCCGCCCCGCCTCAGGCCGCCCGCGCTTGGGCCACCGCCCGGCGACGCGAGGCCAGTCCCACCCCGCCCCCACCCCCGCCTCCGGCCCGGGGGTCGCTCACCTTCCGCGTTGCCCCAGACCACCATGCCCGGGCACAGCCGCCTCCTCCGGCCTCGCTGGCCCCGCCGCCGCCGCCACACGGTGCCCTCGCCTGGGGCGGGGAGAAGGGCCGGGAAAAGAATCGCACCGCCGCGCCGCGGTCCACGCTCGCCCCACGCTCCCAGCGGCCAACCTGAGCGCGCCCAATGGCTGCTCTGTCCCGCCCCCTCCGACGGGCGCGCGCGCCGCGGCTCCGCCCCGCCCCTCCCCATGCGGCGGCCGGCGCGCTCCCAGGCTCCTCCCCGCCCTTCCCGACCCGCGGCGGTTCCGGCCCCGGCTCGCACTCCGCCCCGCGCTGCGCAAGCGCCCGCCTCGCGCCTAGCCTCGGGCGACCCTGAACCACCTGCGCGGCGCCCCTCCCAGGCCCGCCCGCGGAGGTCAGCCCCTCCGCTGCACGTGACCGTCTTGCTCGTGGGGGCGGAGAGGAGCGCGGCGCCTGCCCGCCTTCCGCATCCCGAGACCTGCGCGCCTCCCGCTGGGGTTGATGCGCTGTTCTCCTCTCTGCGAGTCCCCGCCCCGCGCTGCACTCCCCAGTCCGGGAGGACACTAGTTCAGGGACTGACCATGCTTAATCAAGATCATTCTATTGATATTAATGAATATCTGAGTTACTTCCTTTATTCCCCCCCCCCCCGCCAATTAAAGACAATGCTCCTACCTATTAGAAAAATGAAAATCCAAACACTGACAGCCCCAAATACTTGCAAGAATGTGAAGTAATAGGAATGCTCATTCATTGCTGGTGGGAATGCAAAATAGTACAGCCATTCTGGAAGAGAGTTTGGCAGTGTCTTACAAAACTAAACATACTCTTACTATACGATCCAGCAATCGGACTCCTTGGTATTTACACAAAGGAGTTGAAAAATTGTGTCCACATAAAAAACCTGGACACAGATGTTTCATAGCAGCTTTATTCATAATTGCCAAAACTTGGAAGCCACCAAGATGCCCTTCGGTAGATGAATGGGTAAACAAACTGGTGCATCCAGATAATGGAATATTATTCAGCACTAAAAAGAAATAAGCCATCAACCCATGAAAAGATATGCAAGAACTTTAAATGCTTATTACTAAGTGAAAGAAGCCAATCTGAAAGGCTACATACTCTTTGATTCCAACTAAGTGATACCATAATGGTGGATAATGTCATTAGTCAAAACCCAGAGAACATACAACACCAAGCGTGAATCCTAATGTAAACTATGGACTTTGGGTGCTAATGAAGTGTAAATGTAGATTCATCAATTGTAACAAATATACTTCTCTGCTGAGTAGTTGATAATGGTGGAGGCTATACATATGTGGGAACAGGGGTACGTGGGAAATCCCTGTACCTTTCACTCAGTGTTGTTGTGAACATAAAACTGCTCTAAAAAAATAAAGTCTACAAACTTTAAGCTATAAGATGAATAAGTTCTGAGGTTCTAATGTATAGCATGGTGACTAGTTGATAACACTGCAATGTATAACTATAATTTGCTAAGAGAACTTAAAGGTTGACCCCAAAACATATACATATATATTTATATATTCCTCTTTACCATAAATGTACGGCTGTGTGCCTGGCTTCTCTAACCTCTTCCAATCATCTATTTTTATTTCTGCTCAGTACCATGCTGTCTTAATTGGTAGAGTTTTAGAATAGCGAGTCTTAATATCTAGTAGGTCAAAAATCCCCAATTCACTCTTCCATTTGCTGCTAAGAATCAGCTCGCATGTTCTATGTGGGGGAGGGAGGTGAAGGAAATTCATTTTAGCTTCATAAAACCTCTAAAACAATTTGGGGAGAATCACATCTTCTGTAGATTGAAATTTTCTATTGAAATAAGATTTATTTCTCCATTCCTTTAGTTGTTCTTAAGTGTCTTTGTTCTATAATTTTCTCCATATAGTTGTTGCCTATTCTTGCTAGAGTTATTCCTAGGTACTTTATAATTGTGATAATATTATAAATGGTATCTCATTGCCTTTTCTAAATAGTTGTAGCAGAGTACAGAAATGCAATTGATTTTGTATATTGATTTTGTTTGCAGTATACTTGCTAACCACTTTTATTCATTCGAATACTTCATCTGTAGATTCTTTTGGTTTTTCCACAGGGACAAGATATCCTCAATGACTAGTGATAGCAGTTTCTTCTTCTCCAATGCTAAGAATTCTTCTTTTTCTTCCTGTGTAAGACTTCCTATATAATGCTGCAAAGAAGGATTATCTTATCTTGTTGGTGAAAGGCGTCTTATCTTGTTTCCAATATTAAAAAAGAATGTTTTCAGTGTTTCACCATTAAATATCACATCTGCTGAATATTTATACCTTCTAATGATAGTCTGTTCATTTTGTATCATGAATAGATACTGAATGTTATGGAATGCATTTTCTACATCTCCTGAGATTAAATTTTTTTTAAATCAAGAATTCATTGGGGGAAAGATGGATTGAGAGTTTGGGGTTAGCAGACGCAAACTATTATATATAGGATGGATAAACAACAAGGTCCTACTATACAGCACAGGGAACTAAATTCAATATCCTGTGATAAACCATAATGGAAAAGTATGAGAAAGAATGCATATATATGTAACTGAGTCTCTTTGCTGTACAGCAGAAATTAACATTGTAAATCAACTGTACTTCAATAAAAAACTTACTCTGCACCCATAATGTGTCACAGTGTTCTAGACAGTAGAGGTAAAGCAGTGACCAAACAGATGAAAACACTGGCCCTCAGGGAGTTCACCTTGTATTAAAGGAGAACAAACACAATGAATAAATAAAATGCATAGTTTGTTACATATTGATCAACACAAAAGGCAAAAATGAAGTAGAGAGGGGAACAGGTAGTGTGGGGAAGGAGGTCTGCAACTTCAAATGCAGTGGTAGGAATGGGTGTCATTGACAAAATGACATCTGGCAAGAGCCTGCAAGCAGAAACAAGAGCATAGCTTGTATGCAGTACGCACTGCAAGGCAATATGAAGTTCTGTTACAAATTCTGTGAAGGAAAAGTGAATTTCTGAGTAGGTTCACTGGAAAATATAAATGTTAACATACTATTTTAGTTGCTAATTCCCTATCACAAGCAATGAAGCTTAAAAATCTTACATCAAAAAAAAAAAAAAAACCTTACATCAACTATTAAGTAAATTTAAAAAACAGCTGAAACCATTATAACCACCAGTAGTACCAAAGTAGCATTCTTATTAAAAGTATGAAAATAACCATTTCAATATAGAGTACAGAAAGATAACAAAAATTATTCTGTTGTTCAAAGTAAATTATTATAAAATTTCAACTTGGGTCACAGAAGCCTATCAAAAAAATAAGTATGGGAAAAGCATAAATGGAAAAAAGAAATATTCACAAGTACAAGGCCTAAAACTCATTGTAAGTACTCCCCATAAGTTATCTGACCCAATCCAGGGCTAACACTCTAAAGAAACATGAAAACAAAAAGACAATCACTCAGAGACCAGATGACAGAAAGAGGAAAGGAATCGTTTCAAAGATGTGTTACAGAAAGTTCAAGTACAAAATTTTCAAATGAATATTGAGAATGCAAAAGGAAAAAAGACCCAGCAAGTCTAACTAGCAATGAAATAAATAAGCAAAGACAAAAAGAGAAGTACATCTAAACACACAAAGACTGACCAAAAGAGAATAAGGAAACTCCTAAACCAAAAGGTCACAGAGGTGTCCTATCCAACATTAGCTCATGGGATGATGATAGGTGTTTATGCGGGGTGGGGGTGGGGGGTGGGGGGTGGGGACGACGGGGTGAATAGGTCAAAGTTAATCTATTAGATTCTTTATGCAGTACATCTCAGAATCTTTCAAAATGCCACTGTGAATTATGAATCACTAACCTACTTTGGGGGTAGGGTATGGGGGGCACAGAGTTAAGTATGCATAAGAATGTAGTCTTTCCCATGCCAGCTCACCACGGAACCCTTTATTTTGCCCAAAAACAAAAGTCTGTGAGAAAAATGTTGTCCTAAAGGATGGTAAGACAGATGAAATTCATAAATCGCTTTGTAAAGGAATGCTAAAAAAAAAAAAAAAAAAAATTTAAGGAGTTTCTGGTTGTTGTTTTTTTCTTTTATTATTGGTAGAAAGCCAGCCAAGAATCAGTTGGACTTACAAACATGAGTACATGGATGAATAAAAGATAGAAAAGAGAATAAATCAAAATTCTGATATATTTTACTGAAGGGGATATTTGGATACAAATGTTGTTATGAAGCAGTCCAACTATGCTAAAGTAAAGAAAGAAAAATGCAAGGGTTGTACTCGTCCTAACTGACAAAAGTGAAATAAATCACCAGGATGGAATGGTATCCAACCAGAGTTCTGGATGCTCTTGAGGACGACTATGAATTTGTAGGCAAAGTTAGATAGAATCATCCAAATAGCCCCAAGTTTGGCTCCTACAAAGGCCCTGGAGAAGACCCAATAAAATAAGATTCATTGTGGATTTGTTGGAAGTATAGGGTAGGTTGAGGGAATTTTTAATTAAGAATAGACTCAGACACTGAAGTAAAAATAACCTAATAGAAGAAACACCGTAAAGTTATAGAATCTATAGATATCTGTATTAATTCTATATCTATAGGTAGATTCTGTATCTATAAAGAGAAATAGATATAAAACACCTGAAATTTTTTGAAGTGGTAAATAAACTGAGGCAGGAAATAATGTTTATTTAGACTTTCGACACATCTTAGACAACATTCTTCAACAAAGGCTTAAAATATTAAATCACTATCAAAAGAAATATTCTGCCCCAGATAGGAAAGTGGCTTGGTGGCAGAAAACAAAAGGAAGAAATAAGCAAAATTTCAAATATAGTTTATCTCGGGTTATTAGTGAAAACTAGTCTCATTTGTATAATATTGAAAAATGGAGCACATGGCAAATGTTCAGGTTTAGAAATGAGCAGTGAAATGCCAAGCGCCAGAGATAACCGACGGAGAGTTATTTATTTATTTAGTACAGTCCTGGCAATGACAAGGGTCATAGCCAGTATGATCCACGACATTCAAGGAAGCTCTCCACGTGCCAAACACCACCTGAGTTACTGTATGTGCATTACTTTGTTTAGTCTTCACAACTTCCTACAGAAGTAATTGCCATTTTATTCCATGAGTTTACAAGCTAGACAGTAAAGGCTCAGAGAGGAAAGTCACTTCCCCAAAGATCACTAAGGTAAGTAGGTGGCAGGAATAGTAGCTACTAAATGATAGAGCTAAAATTTGAAACCTGGCAACTGACCCCAGAATCCTTACCTACTTTGGGGGTAGGGTATGGGGGGGCACAGAGTAAGTATGCATAAGAATGTAGTCTTTCCCATGCCAGCTCACCACGGAACCCTTTATTTTGCCCAAAAACAAAGCACTGCGAGAAAAATGCTGTCCTAAAGGGTGGTAAGTCAGATGAAATTCATAAATCACTTTGAAACGTTAAAGGAATGCTAAAAAAAAAAAAAAAAAAAAAAAAAAAAAAAATTAACTACTGCACCAATGGTTCTCAAACTTGAGCATGCATCAGAATCACCTGGAAGGTGTGTCAAAGACAGACTGCTGGGCCCCATCCCCTCGAGTTTCTGACGAAGCAGATTTTGTGGGTTCCGAATTTCTATTTCTAACGAACTGATGTTTCTGCTCAAGGGCCCACACTTGGAGAAATATGGTCCTAAGCCACAGGTGGTGAAACAAAGAAAGCAAGAGATCACCATAAGAATGGTCTCGGGAAAAGGAGAAAACCTAGGTGAAGAAAGCTGGCGTGGAATTAAGGAAAGGAGGGATGAATCATCCAGTAAATGGGGTCAAGCTAAAATCACATGGAAATTTTCCTGGGCCTTTTGCTCCCTGGGTGGGCAAAGAGTCTTCCTGGGACCTCAAACAGCCTAAAACTATTCAACCCAGCTTGGGGCACAGTATAAATTTAATGGCAAAAGGATGTCCCCACGTTCAGGATCTCTGTACTCTGGCTACCACCACAAACCTTACCCACTGACAATGCCTAGAACTCCTTTAACAGGAAACAAAACGTTTTACTTTGTAGCAAGAAATAGAAGCTTGAGAAGGAAATAAGTCCTAAAAAGTGAATATATATCGCTGTCTACAGATCTCATTCCAAATGTAAATGACTGCTTATAGATTAACCATAGGTCTAATATAACATGGCATGTCTAATATTCTTAAAATTACAAAAATTCAGTTTTATTACTTTGGAGAGGAAGCATGATGCTACATGCAAGGCATCAAATTTGGTGTTAGAACTCCTATATTTGGGGATAAATGACTTCTGACAAGTCTTTTTTTGTTTCTTTGTTTATATTTTATTTTTGGCTGCGTTGGGTCATCGTTGCTGCACGTGGGCTTTCTCTAGTTGCGGCGGGCGGGGGCTACTCCTCGTTGCGGTGCACGGGCTTCTCATTGCAGTGGCTTCTCTTGTTGCAGAGCACAGGCTCTAGGCACGTAGGCACGTGGGCTCAGTAGTTGTGGCTCGCGGGCTCTAGAGCGCAGGCTCAGTAGTTGTGGCGCATGGGCTCAGTGGCTCCGCGGCATGTGGGATCTTCCCGGACCAGGGCTCGAACCCGTGTCTCCTGCATTGGCAGGCGATTCCTAACCACTATGCCACCAGGGAAGTCCAGACATTTTCTTCATACGTAGAAAAGGAGCAGTAGGGACTTCCCTGGTGGCACAGTGGTTAGGAATCGCCTGCCAATGCAGGAGACACGGGTTCGAGCCCTGGTCCGGGAAGATCCCACATGCCGCGGAGCCACTGAGCCCATGCGCCACAACTACTGAGCCTGTGTGCCACAACGACGGAAGCCCGCGCGCCTAGAGCCCGTGCTCCGCAACAAGAGAAGCCAGCGCAATGAGAAGCCCGCGCACCGCAAGAAGAGTAGCCCCCGCCCGCCTCAACTAGAGAAAGCCCACGCGCAGCAACGACCCAACGCAGCCAAAAATAAATAAATATAAAATTAATTAATTTTTTTAAAAAAAGGAGCAGTAATTCCCCACAGAGATGTGAGGATCAAAAGGGATCCTATTTGTGAAAGCATTTGGTCAATTATAACTCACTTTTTCAATTATAAGGTGTTAGGACTACTTCGGGGAGTAACACGTTTTATACAAGCTGTTACTAGATGTGCACTGTATTCAAGTTTAGGGTGCATATTAACGTCCAGTGTCATTTATACACAAGAGATGCCTTCTAGGCTCAAGAGACAAAAGTTACAAGCGATAATCAGGCATTCATGAAGCTGGGATTTGATAACGTTTCTCCCAGTCTAAACGCAGTGGGAAAAATCCAGAACTGAAAGTGGACACAAACTACTTAGTATTTTAGGAAAGCAGGAGAGACACAACAGGATTGGGAAGAAGTATCAAGTCTATCAGAAGCTCTCAGGGACGCCTGGCGTCTACCTACAGAGGCTGCAACCAGCATATTCTTAGGACAAAACCCTAAGGTAGTGGGTGGTTTTTTGTTTGGTTTTTTGTTGCCTGAGAGTGAGCTACTGTCCCGATATCTCACTCTAAAACCTATAGAAAGAGAAGGGCTGTGTTCCTCCAGCTGTGGCACCTCAGGGTAGGGTCCTCTACCTAAGGCTCTGAAAAAGTAAGGAGGGCACAGTGCTACCTCATAGTACAAAAAGGTACGTGAAAGACCTATGTTCTCCTTCCTCTGCTGCTGGCAGGCACTAAGATGAGGAAGAGATGCTCAGAAGGCCATGGCATGGTGATGGAGGAGTCCAGTCTGGCTGCGGCACCTTCACGACCTTCGGAAAACTGTCGGCAAGCTTTCAGTAGAGTAGGTTCAGGCCACAACGTGCATATTCATCTTTCATCTGTTTAAACAAGGCACTCAATAGTAGGTGTCACTGGTCACTTCCTATTGAACAAAGCCTACAAGATTTTAGGTAAGCATCAAGACACTGATGTTGGGTCAGGCGAAGATTTCTTAGCTATGACACCAAAAAGTATATTGATAAAAGAAAAAAATAAGCTGGGCTTCATTCAGATAAAAAATAATGCATTTCAAAAGACACCATTACAAAAGTAAAGACGTGCCATGAACTAGGAAAAAATATTTGAAAATCATATATCCAATCAAGGACTTGTATCCAATAATGACACGTGTTGGCAAGGATATGGAGAAACTGGAACCCTCATGCTTTGCTGGTGGAATTGTCACATTCGAAACTGCTACTTTGAAACACTGATTCATCATGTGACCCAGGTAATTACCCCTAGGTAACCACCCAAGTGAAATTAAAACTACATGCACACATCAGCCAGAGCGGCGAAAACGTGGAAACAAACCAAATGTCCATTAATTGGTGGATGGATAAATAAAATGTAGTATATCCATACTATAGAATATTCTTTGGCAATATGATACATGCTACTGCATAACCTCAAAAACATTACGCTAAATAAAAGAAGCTAGACACAAGAGACCACATACTGTATGATCCCATTTATATGAAATGTCTACAAAAGGCAAATCTATAGAGGTAAGAAGTAAATTATCGGTTGAATGGGTCTGGGGGTGGGAATGAGAGTGATTCCAAATAGGCACAAGGTTTCTTTTGGAGGGTGATGGAAATGTTCAAAAATTAGATTACATGATAGGTGCATACAACTCTACAAATTCACAGATTTTACTAAAAACCACTGAATTGCATATACTTCAAAAGAGTCAATTGTATGGCATGTGAATTATACATCAATAAAACTGTTTAAAAAATAAAGAAATTTAAAAGAGAAGTCAGGGACAGCCCTGACCCCAAACCTCACTATGAAATGTTAACATATTTACACAGAAATCTGCCACTTCTCCTGATGTCGCCCTTCCAGAAACTTGACTCTTAGGATGACAAAGAACACGAACGAAGAGTAAGAGACCTCCAAACAGGGTCTAAGATAGCCGTGGCTCATTTATGCACTTTAGACTACAGGAGAAAATGGAAGTCCTCCCCTCGCCCCTACCCAGCCTGAGATGAAAACTTAATGACGCATAGGTACAAATGCAGGGCACCTAATTTGCAGCTCGATTATCTGGTTTTCCTCAGCAGCTACATTAACTAAGTGACAGTTAATACTGAGGATGGGATCAGAAGCAAACTATCAAAGCACAGGCCTCTGGGTCTGGTCAGCCCCTTACAACTTCACACCACTGAGGGCAGGGCAGCAACGGTACCCTGGTGGCCAAAAATGGTTATGACATCTGTTATCTGAGGCTGGAAAGAGAAATCAGTTTCTCAAAATGAGGTCATCAAAATGGCCATGGGTATGCACCCATTTATGATACAGGTTCTCTTGCCTCACTCAAACCAACTGAATCAGAACCTCCAACAATGATACCTAAGAATCTGCATTTTTAACAAGCCCCCTCGATGATTCTTATGTTTTACATTTTATTGTGCACAAGAGCCCTTTACTTAGAGAATATTAGAGATGGAAGGAACCTTGATGATCATCTAACCCAAAGTTCACATACTGTAGATGAAAACACTGGGGACCAACGATGTAACATGATTTTCAAAGATCAAATAGTTCTTTAAAAAAAAAAACAAAACTATGTCTCTAGTCCTAAAAATCGTCAAGAATACTACTGACAAAAGAGAATATAAAATGTACCTTGGAAATATTTTCTTCAAAGATTGATGAAGATAACATGCTTAATCATTTAAAGGGATATGTTTCTGCTCTCAGGAAAATTAATCCAGAGCACCTCATTACCTGAAGCTGCCAACTAAATGAGTCATCATAACAGTTAAATTATTTTTTCCTTGTTGGTATGTTCAGTTTAATTATTGCCTTTTTTCCCCAAACCTACCTCCCTTGAGAAAATGCATAGG